>NW_026606650.1:307500-387500 GCF_029890125.1 Rhinichthys klamathensis goyatoka | reverse complement strand
GTGTGTGTGTGTGTGAGAGAGAGAGAGAGTGTGATGCAGTGTGTGACAGTGTGTGTTTGTTTAGACGCGTGTGTTTCCAGCGTTCTGCTTGTGTTCTTGTTGGTTCTGCCGTTCCTTCGGTGTGTGTGTGTGTGTGTGACCCGTGATGTCATTGTTCCCTGAACCGCGTTAATGAACTCAATTGTCCTCACGTTTGAGATTTCACGCCTGACAGACGTTGTGTAACGCTGACACTCACAGTCATGGTGTGTGTGTGTGTGTGTGTGTCGCGTGTCAGCCACGCTGAGTCAGTTGTTCTGCTGTTCTCGTTCACACTGATGTTCAATACGGTGTCACTACAGTTCTGAGTGTGTTTCATGTAGGACACAATAGTATCATGAATCAACTGAATACTTTCCACCAGCACAGCTGCTTTACTGCTCAACAGTGTGTGTGTGTGTGTGTGTGAGATAATGAGCTGCAGTGTTTCCTCTAGGATGTTGTCCAGCTGTGGTGGCAGGGGGAGGGGGCGTGGCCTATGAGTGATATTCCCCAGGCCACGCCCCCTCTCCCCAGGTGTTTCACCCTCCCCTGAGCATTATAACAGAAAGGCTCCAATAATGATGCGTATCCTGTGATGACATCACAGAGTGATGCACTTGAAGCGAAGAGATTATATCTATCTATGCTTCGTGTATTATATTTATGCAACCGTTTATTGAGCTTTTCTTTTAACAGTTTTAGATGTCAGTTCCAGCATGAAGAACACTTCAGCGCGCTCTACTAACACACACCGGGAGACAGGGATACGCTTTAGAAAGCGCAGGAAACTCCAGACAAACCAAACAAACCATAGAGCAGATCTACTGATGCAGTATAGCAGTGGGAACTCTGATCTGGAAGAGTGTGTGTGACTGCCGGAGCCGATGCTGGTGCGGCATGGAGAATGACGGAGGAGAGATGAGGTGAAACTGCTAGTGTCGCGGAGCGGGCGTGTTACGGATACATGGTGTTAGGGATGCAGCGATTACCGGATTTCACAATTAACCGCGCTTTAAAACGTCACGGTTAATTAATCGTAAAGACTATGCTACACCGAGTGTTCTGCAAAGTACGGAACTTTTGCACCTAACAAAACGAAAACAAAGTTACACCAGCGGTGCACCAGCTTAAAGTGCTGTGCTCGTCAACCACTATGGCAGAGGGACTAAGCAGCGACGCTCTATTTCCACCGAAAAAACACCTTAAGTGCGTGTTCACATATCGCGTCTTTTGCGCGCTCAAGTTCGTTATTTCAAATGTAGGCGCGCGGTATGCGCGCTCATAATGGAAGCAACGCGCTCGTTTTTTCCAAGCGCGTCCGCGCCGCATCGTGATAAAAACATCTCTACTTTTCAGAATGCCGCAAGCGCACCTTAGGTCAAGTGACAAGAACTAACAGAGCAACGACAGACGCCTCCGGAGCGCAACCGCCCTAGCGCTTTGGAAAAAGGAGAACGCGGCGTGCAACTTTCAGCTTCCAGTGCAACGTAAAAAAACAACAACAAAAAACAGCGGAATGTTTTGGTTACGCAAGTCTGTGGAAAACCGAATGTGACGTGCTCTCAAGAGTTTCAGTGGTGAACATTTAACTTAATATCCTATTGCTTTCTCTCCTGTCTGTGTTGAGTAAATGTTAGGCTTTGTAGTTTTAATATGCCCGGTGTAAAACACTAACATAAGATCAGGGCCGTGTAGACTTCTAGGACTACCAATAGACTATGTGCACGTTAGCATATGCTACTTCCGGCTGCGAAACCGATAGGGGGTGTCTAGTTTCCGGTAGCCTGATGGACGACGTAGAAGTAACGTTAAACATTGTTTACTTTTCACAATGCAGCAGCGCCTGGTTACCGTAATTCCTCAAATAAAAACCGGTATTCAAATAAACGCCGGGCCTCTGATAATGGCCGGGTGCGTGATCAACGCGGACAAATAAAGGCCGGGGGAAAATTAGTGTGGATAATCTCCTAAATGACTTTCATTGAAGAGATGTTACACCTGTCCACTTCATGCGTGTTCTGTGATCTGATCGTGAAAAGACCATGTATAAATGCCATCCGAAGCACATTCGAGACAATTTAAATCCGATCGCTCAAACCACTTCTTCAGGAGGAGATCTGAGACGAGATTCCAGACGAAACTGCACAAGTGTAAATCAAATGCATCTGATTGTTGAAACCACGTATCTAAATTTTACTCCTCCCAAAAACGCTAAAAAATAAGTGTGAGAGCGTGTTATAGGCTATGTAATGTTATAGCAAGATGTGACAACGCTACTGCAACACGCATCACGGCAGCCGAGCATCTATCCATAAAGCCAACGTGCAAACTATTGCAAATTAAAGTGAAAGTAAGTCGCAGACAATTCTCCTCATCATTAAAAGTAAAGAAACGAAATGATCTTACCAGGCTTGTTGCCGCTCTCGCTTATTGCGGTCTTTTGATTTAGAAATGAGCTGATCTATCAAATGCAGCTCATATCTGTTGCTTTCGGTGACGTCCACTCCATTAAATCCGCATATAGCGTGGGAATTGAAGATTTATATCCGTTTTGCGAAAACGCATTTGTGAGCAGATTTAAGTAGAATTGTTTTGATAAATCAGAGAGCTTTCCGATCTGAGAAAACACATGAAGTGGCCAGGTGTAAACATCCCCTAATATGCATTCAAGTTCATCGTAACGTACAGCCAATAGATGGTAGTAGACAATAGATGTAACACACATATAATTTAGTGCTGCTAGTGTAACGGTCTTTTCAACAACTTTAATGAAAACGAAATTGTCTTGAGGAGCATGGAACCCAGACGGAAATTTGATTTAGATTTTTTTTAAATAAAGCGCCTGCCTCTAATAAAAGCCTGTTACCTTCTGCAGTTTAGGTAAATAAAGGCCCCAGCTTTTATTTGAGGAATTATGGTATTACCACCGACTGCCCTTTGAAAAGTGAATCGGTTTTTTTTATGTTTTAGGTCCATTGCGAACGATTAAACTAACTTAACGCCGGTCCACTGATGTAAACAAGACGGCAACCGGAAACGAAGTACCCAATTTCCACCCTCAAGCCGGAAGTTAGCATTTTTCTCGTGCACAGAGCGAATTAACTGCATTTCAGTTATTAATAATAACACTGCATGAGAGATGTTCTCAGTTTCTTTCTGTAATTTTTACTTAAACTTCAAACAAACAAACCAAAATAATGAGATTATAATAGATGATTTTCTAAAGGCACATGTAAAATTTGGATTAATAATTAAAAAAAGAGTATTAAAATAAGTACAATAATATTGGTGGATAACATTTGGACTATATTTGTTTTCTTTTAAAAGAAATACATAGGCCTAATATTTAGCTTGCATTTAATTCAATAGAGCCAGCCAAATACTTTGTTTATTCTTATTTTCATTGGGATTTATTATCCCTTTATTATGTTTTTAGGTCAAATACCAACAAGATATTGTTTTCATGTTGTCAAGTTTTCTATCTCAGGTTGAAAAAAACTTTTTTTTTTGTGATCTATTTCAATCAAAGAGTCCTGCACCCTTTGACTTAATTTGTTATTTTTAAAAGAAAAATGCTGGATGTTTACAAAGCACTTCTCTTTAATTCCAAAGGAAGAGATTGATTATTGTTTGCCATTTTATAATTTTGTACTGTGTTGTGGCAGCAATAAATAACACATTAAAATCTAGTGTTGAGTGTTCATGTGATATTATACATTAGTAGTGTTGTGAAATTAATTGATGCATAATAATCGTGATAATCGTTAAACCGTGATTATTTCTCAGACAATAATCGTACTTAGAAAATCTGTAATCGTTGCATCCCTACATGGTGTACATTTTTTAGCAATCAAAAAGAGTTTCTAATTAATTGAAATAATGTATTATGAATCATTGAACTTATACAACATTTAAAATATATATATATGAAAAAAATTTTTTACTAACTCCGTGTTGTGATTTTTTCTGGTAATAAAATGAAGACATAAAACACAAATTTAATCATTTATCATCAATTTGAATCACATGAAATTAAATAAACTTTTTGTCAAATAACGTGCTGCACAATGAGCTTTACTGTTAAAATTCAAACATGGATTATTCCTTAAATTCAGTTTTGATGATAATTTATTTGGATTAGTGTTAGTATTATTACATTGGGACATATCTACATTCTACTGTACAACGGTAATATATCTCTGTCAAGTTAAACCGAACTTTTATTTTGACGGGTTGCCGTGAAGACCTTTTGAGTTTGTGTGTTTGTCATAATGAGCGTTTTTCTCAAATGAAGCGGTTAAATGATCACGAAGTGGCTTTAGGAGTGGATCTAGAGCCTGGAGAGGAAGTTCATGCATTTGTGTCTTCATATAGCCCAAAAAACAGCGCAAGCGTCACACGTGCTTCAGTGTGTGTGTGTGTGTGTGTGTGTGTGTGTGTGTGTGTGTGTGTGTGTGTGTGTGGTAAATGAAACTGCGCGTCGGCGGCACCATTCATTCACACAGAACATGCAGGGTTCGTATTTAAATAGTCTTTGTGTTTTAATATTCACACACACTAGTCTACATCGCGATTTGATTTCAAGTGTACACTGAGCTGCTTTCTATTTATTCCTCAAAAGATTGACAAATTCCGCGTAAATTCCTTTTTTATGACTGGATTTCATCAGCATTTTAGGGGGGCGGGGGGTCGTTTTGGGGCGCCCCCCCTAAAACAATGGTAGGGGAAATGTTGTTCAGAGCCCACCTGCCATCCTGGAGGAAAACCCCTGCACCGACACCCGACTGAGGCCTAGAATACAGTGTGTGTGTGTGTGTGTGTGTGAGTGTGTGTGTGTCTGAACCCCTGCAGCAGGAACAGATTAAACTGACACACTCATTCTGAACAATAGCTCTGCGGATATCCTCCTCCCTTAAAGCAGGGGCTTCTGGGGGACACTGTCGGATAACACACACACTCACACACTGATCTTCAACATAACACACTTTCTCTCTCACTCACTCAATCACTCACACACACACTAATCTTCAGCATAACACACACACTCTCACTCACACACACTCACTCACTCACACACACACACTGATCTTCAGCATAACACACACACACTCACTCACACACACACTCACTCACTCACACACACACACACTGATCTTCAGCGTAACACACACACACACACTCTCTCTCTCACTCACACACACACTGATCTTCAGCGTAACACACACACACACACACTCTCTCACTCACACACACACTGATCTTCAGCGTAACACACACACACACACACTCTCTCTCTCACTCACACACACACTGATCTTCAGCGTAACACTCACACACTCTCTCTCACTCACACACACACACTGATCTTCAGCGTAACACACACACACACACTCTCTCTCTCACTCACACACACACACTGATCTTCAGCGTAACACTCACACACTCTCTCTCACTCACACACACACTGATCTTCAGCGTAAACACTCCGGGTGACCTCAGTGTGGATTGAGTGTGTGGAACAGTGCAGCACAACACACACTATAACGCTTCAAACTGTAGTCACATGACCGCTCACATGCTCACATGACCTCATCGTGTGTCTCTCTCAGGTCCTGTACCGTGAGTGTGTGTTTGTGTGTGTGTGTGTCTCTCTCAGGTCCTGTACACATGAGTGTGTGTGTGTGTTTGTGTGTGTGTGTGTCTCTCTCAGGTCCTGTACCGTGAGTGTGTGTGTCTCTCTCAGGTCCTGTACTCGTGTGTGTGTGTGTCTCTCTCAGGTCCTGTACCCGTGTGTGTGTGTGTGTCTCTCTCTCAGGTCCTGTACCCGTGAGTGTGTGTATGTCTCTCTCAGGTCCTGTACCCGTGTGTGTGTGTGTGTGTGTGTGTCTCTCAGGTCCTGTACACATGAGTGTGTGTGTGTGTGTGTCTCTCAGGTCCTGTACACATGAGTGTGTGTGTGTCTCTCAGGTCCTGTACACATGAGTGTGTGTGTGTGTGTGTCTCTCAGGTCCTGTACACATGAGTGTGTGTGTGTGTGTGTCTCTCAGGTCCTGTACACATGAGTGTGTGTGTGTGTGTGTCTCTCAGGTCCTGTACACATGAGTGTGTGTGTGTGTGTGTCTCTCTCAGGTCCTGTACACATGAGTGTGTGTGTGTGTGTGTCTCTCAGGTCCTGTACACGTGAGTGTGTGTGTGTGTGTGTCTCTCAGGTCCTGTACACATGAGTGTGTGTGTGTGTGTGTCTCTCAGGTCCTGTACACATGAGTGTGTGTGTGTGTCTCTCAGGTCCTGTACACATGAGTGTGTGTGTGTCTCTCAGGTCCTGTACACATGAGTGTGTGTGTGTGTGTGTCTCTCAGGTCCTGTACACATGAGTGTGTGTGTGTCTCTCAGGTCCTGTACACATGAGTGTGTGTGTGTGTCTCTCAGGTCCTGTACACATGAGTGTGTGTGTGTGTGTGTGTGTCTCTCAGGTCCTGTACACATGAGTGTGTGTGTGTGTGTGTCTCTCAGGTCCTGTACACATGAGTGTGTGTGTGTGTGTGTGTGTCTCTCAGGTCCTGTACACATGAGTGTGTGTGTGTGTGTGTCTCTCAGGTCCTGTACACATGAGTGTGTGTGTGTCTCTCAGGTCCTGTACACATGAGTGTGTGTGTGTGTGTGTCTCTCAGGTCCTGTACACATGAGTGTGTGTGTGTGTGTGTCTCTCAGGTCCTGTACACGTGAGTGTGTGTGTGTGTGTGTCTCTCAGGTCCTGTACACATGAGTGTGTGTGTGTGTGTGTCTCTCAGGTCCTGTACACATGAGTGTGTGTGTGTGTGTGTCTCTCAGGTCCTGTACACATGAGTGTGTGTGTGTCTCTCAGGTCCTGTACACATGAGTGTGTGTGTGTGTGTGTCTCTCAGGTCCTGTACACATGAGTGTGTGTGTGTCTCTCAGGTCCTGTACACATGAGTGTGTGTGTGTGTGTGTGTGTCTCTCAGGTCCTGTACACGTGAGTGTGTGTGTGTCTCTCAGGTCCTGTACACATGAGTGTGTGTGTGTGTGTGTCTCTCAGGTCCTGTACACATGAGTGTGTGTGTGTGTGTCTCTCAGGTCCTGTACACATGAGTGTGTGTGTGTGTGTGTGTCTCTCAGGTCCTGTACACGTGAGTGTGTGTGTGTCTCTCAGGTCCTGTACACATGAGTGTGTGTGTGTCTCTCTCAGGTCCTGTACACATGAGTGTGTGTGTGTGTGTGTCTCTCAGGTCCTGTACACGTGAGTGTGTGTGTGTGTGTGTCTCTCAGGTCCTGTACACATGAGTGTGTGTGTGTGTGTGTGTCTCTCAGGTCCTGTACACATGAGTGTGTGTGTGTGTGTGTCTCTCAGGTCCTGTACACATGAGTGTGTGTGTGTCTCTCAGGTCCTGTACACATGAGTGTGTGTGTGTGTGTGTGTCTCTCAGGTCCTGTACACATGAGTGTGTGTGTGTCTCTCAGGTCCTGTACACATGAGTGTGTGTGTGTGTGTGTCTCTCAGGTCCTGTACACATGAGTGTGTGTGTGTCTCTCAGGTCCTGTACACATGAGTGTGTGTGTGTGTGTGTGTGTCTCTCAGGTCCTGTACACATGAGTGTGTGTGTGTCTCTCAGGTCCTGTACACATGAGTGTGTGTGTCTGTCTCTCAGGTCCTGTACACATGAGTGTGTGTGTGTGTGTCTCTCAGGTCCTGTACACATGAGTGTGTGTGTGTCTCTCAGGTCCTGTACACATGAGTGTGTGTGTGTGTGTCTCTCAGGTCCTGTACCCGTGAGTGTGTGTGTGTCTCTCAGGTCCTGTACACATGAGTGTGTGTGTGTGTGTGTGTCTCTCAGGTCCTGTACACGTGAGTGTGTGTGTGTCTCTCAGGTCCTGTACACATGAGTGTGTGTGTGTCTCTCTCAGGTCCTGTACACATGAGTGTGTGTGTGACACTCCTGGAATCTTGGAGTCGTCCGTGGGATTCGATGACATCATCACTGTGTGACTGTTGTTGTGATGTTATGAAGGATTTCTCCGGAGAGAGTGTGTTTCCTGCGTTTACTCACTGGAAGGGTTAGTTGTGTGTGAGTAATCACAATAATCCGCTCAGGGAAGAGTTGCTCATAGTTTGATCCCATGTGTTCTGGGATGAGTGTGTGTGTGTGTGATCTCACTGCACACACAGGTTTGCATGAGTGCTGTTTTCCATGATCTCGGCCGTCGGGATCATCGCTCCACCAGATCCGCAGTTCAGTTCGTCAGTGTGCCGGAACATGCTGATCGATGACCTTTTTTCCAACACAATTGACGAAGAAAATGTGGGAACAATAGAAAGCAAAAATCACACTCCATTTTAAAACATAAATATTTGATATATGAGATGGTTTGTGTGTGTTTTATGCAAATTAGTATCCTCAGACCTCAGGCCACTCGTATACACATGCCTATGCCGAACGAGAGCAGTTGTATGCGTATGAACACAATAAATCAGTCAGTTATTAGCGAATGAGACTCCGTGTCCTGGTTTCGGTCTCGTGTGTGTGTGTGTGTGTGTGTGTGTTTCGGTCAATGTTCACAGCGTGTCAAACACTTACGGGTGTGGCGTTGCGTTATCACAGGAGTTCTGACACATGACATGATCATGTGATCTCTCCTGACCGCATCATCATATCCATCGATCTTGCATTGTTCTGCTTTATGATCAGATGATGGGATGGTGAGCTTCAGCCCGAGAGCTTTAGACAGCAGGGCTTCCTCTACTGCCAGACTGTGTGTTATTGTAACCCAGATCCGGGCTGTAGACGGGCCCCTCGGGGGCGGAGCCTGTAGGGGGCGGAGCCTGTAGGGGGCGGGGTCAGAGGAGATGACATCACTGGAGCAGATGGTCATTCAGACTGTGGAGTGAATGAGACGAGACGCTGGGATTGAGTTCATATGACTTCAGTTTATCAGAGGTATTTATCTGTGTGTGTGTGTGTGTGTGTGTGTGTGAGAAAGTGAGTGAGTGAGTGAGTGAGTGAGTGTGTGTGCGCGTACCCGAGTGTCTGCGCGTGTGTGACTGAGTCTGTGTGTGTGAAAGTGAGTGAGTGAGTGTGTGTGTGTGTGAGTGAGTCTGTGTGTGTGTGTGTGTGCGTGTGTGTGTGTGTGAAAGTGAGTGTGTGTGTGTGAGTGAGTCTGTGTGTGTGTGTGTGTGTGTTGAACTGTTTCTGTCTTTCTCTGGACTTTTGTTATGAAGAGCTCAGGATGTATAAAGCTGATCTCTCTCTCTCTCACACACACACACACACACACACACACACACACTCCAGTGAGGTTTTATCACTCATCAGGCTGCAGAGTTCAGAGGTCAAGGCTTTTCAGAAGGTCATGTGATCTGAGCATTTGGTTTCAATTTCTCGTTTCTGTTTTGGAGACACAGAGGCCTTATGTTTATACCAGCATGGAGCCGTGGTGTGTGTGTGTGTGTGTGTGTGTGAGAGTGTGTGTGTGTGTGTGTGTGTGTGTGTGTGTGTGTGTGTGTGAGAGAGTGTGTGTGTGTATAAAGGACCGTTTACACCAAGGACAATAACTATAATGATATTGTAAAATCATTATAAATGTAAAACTATAGTGAAGTCCTCAACACAACTATAACGGTAATGACATCAACATCATTGGAATCACTTTCAGAGTGGTTTAAAAACATCGACAGCCAATCAGAATCCTTCCTGCTTTAAAGAGCATTTAAAGCGACTAAACTGCAGCGCATAATAAACAGAACGATATCGTCCGTTGATGTGGATATATTATTATTATAGTAACTGTTCTTGGTGTGAGTTGAGCACATATGAGCATCATCAAGTTATTCATCTTTATTCTAATTCTTCTCATTACTGTAAATCAGTTGTATAGAAACTCAGACGAACTGCTCATGACGGTCATGGGAACCTCGTTAGTCGAGTCTCCGTCATTTACACAGCAGCTTTACTGAGAGAACAGGACAATAATGCAGCAGAGTGTGTGTCCAGAAGAGAATAGCGTCACAGTCCAGCTTAAGTCAGTTCAGTGATGCTTCATTTCTGCTGTAAAGTTATTAATTTAGTTCATTTATATATATAGCGGCTCTGGAGAAAACCGTGATGTCATCGTCCAGCTCAGTTCAGTTCTCATATAATGCTGTCAATGCAGGAGATCAATAATATTGCTGAATATTACATTAAATGTCTCCAAATAAGCAACAGGAACCGAAACTCCATCAGTGACGGAGTGGAGGAAAACCCTCGAGAGAAACCAGACTCAGCCTCAGTTCTCCTCTGGACAGCAGTGTGTGATTATGATTATGATTATGATTATGATTCAGGCATTGCAGGTCAGAGGTCAGACTGGATTAGAACATCCAGAATATGATCCAGTTCCGTCTGGCTGAAGATCGGAGTCGCTCCAGTTTAAAGTTGTGCTGTTGATGATGAACAACAGATATCAGAAAACTGGTTCACTCTTCATCATGAGTGTGTGTGTGTGTGTGTGTGTGTGTGTGTGTGAGAGTGAGTGAGTGAGTGAGTGAGTGAGTGAGTGAGTGAGTGAGTGAGTGAGTGTGTGTGTGTGTGGCGTTGTGTTGCTGTCGGGACTCATGGTTGAGTGTGTGTGTGTGTGTGGCGTTGTGTTGCTGTCGGGACTCGTGGCTGTTCGTTCGGGCTGGTTAACCCATGACATCATCCACATGTGTTTGTGTTTGTGGTTGAGTTTAGTCATTCAGACTCTCAGAAGAACACAAACACTGATGACGATCACAGCACCCGTCAGCGTTAGCGTCAGTGTTAGCGTCAGCGTTAGCGTCAGTGTTAGCGTCAGCGTCAGTGTTAGCGTCAGCGTTAGCGCCAGTGTTAGCGTCAGCGTTAGCGTCAGTGTTAGCGTCAGCGTCAGTGTTAGCGTTAGCGTCAGAGTTAGCGTTAGCGTCAGCGTCAGTGTTAGCGTCAGCGTTAGCGTCAGTGTTAGCGTCAGTGTTAGCGTCAGCGTTAGCGTCAGTGTTAGCGTCAGCGTTAGCGTCAGCGTTAGCATTAGCGTCAGTGTTAGCGTCAGTGTTAGCGTCAGCGTTAGCGTCAGTGTTAGCGTTAGCGTCAGTGTTAGCGTCAGTGTTAGCGTCAGCGTTAGCGTCAGCGTCAGTGTTAGCGTTAGCGGCAGCTTCAGGTGTTCCTCTGGTGTTCTTTGCGTGTCGGTCAAAAATTACAGAATTAGTTTTTTTTGTCAATGAAATGAATGTACAGTATTTTAGTTTGATAATGTTTTTTATTTAATATTTTGTATTTTTAGGGGATTTTATGGCACTAAATTATATTTACTTATGTTTATTTATAATCCATTTATTCACTTTTTGAGCATAGACGTCTTAAACGCTTTAAATCACAGACTGAAGTTTGATCTCTTCTCAAACACGACACTCGGCAGATTATTGCTGAAGTGAACTTAAAAAAGGTTACAGAATTTTACGTTTATTTTTATGAAAAATGTGCAAAAATACAATTTAAAATTTTATGTGAAATATATATTTTCAAAAACATGTTTTACTCTAAAACTGAGCAAATCAAGCCATGAACTGAGCATGTTGTGCTGCGCATGTGAGGCTGATCTGTCAGTGAATGATCTTCCAGTGAGATGTTGATCGGCTGCAGTTCCAGACGCTTCCACTAGAGGAAACTCGACATTCATTTCCAATGCGCTCGTTTCTGACCGCGAGAAACACAAGTGTGAATATTGTGTTCAGGACCGTTTAACCTGTTCACATCATGGCCATGATTTTCTTTTGTGTTCACACAGCAAGTGCCAAAACCTTTACCCAGATTCGTATGAAGTAAAAAACGTAAAATCTTTCCGACCGAATAACACAACTCAAACATGTTTGTAACTGCTATGTTTGTTTCCTCTCTTCCTGCAGTTGTTTGTGAGACGATGCTCAAACCCCCACACTAAGATGTAGAGTCCACACGAGGAGGAGTAAGAAGAAGAAGAAGAGACAGAACGAGGAAGAAACTCCGACACACACGAAGAAAACGAGAGCCGTTTCACCCGTCAGAAACCCCACGGTGACCTTTGACCTCATCCGCCACCGCACCATGTGTCACGTGATCGTGACGTGCCGCTCGATGCTATGGACGCTGCTTAGCATCGTCGCGGCGTTCAGCGAGCTCATCGCGTTCATGAGCACCGATTGGCTGGTGGGGTTCCCACGCGCGCCGGACGCCGTGTTCTCGGGTGTTCACGGTGTTCACGGGTCGACGGGCGAGGCGTATCGGCCCACGCTGGGCATCTACGGGCGCTGTCTACGCCTGCCTCACCTGCGCCGCGGCGTTCTGTGCGGCCCGTACGCCGTTAGCTTCACGGAGATCGCCAGCGGGTTCTGGAAGGCCACCGCCATCTTCCTAGCGGCGGGAATCCTGATGCTGTGCGCCGTGGCCTTCATATCCGTCTTCACCATGTGCTTCCAGAGCATCATGAAGAAGAGCATCTTTAACGTGTGCGGACTCCTGCAGGCCATCGCCGGTGAGACACACACACACACACACACACACAGTATTTCACTGCAGTAAAGGAACGATAACTACATCAGCGTCCACAGCAGCGCACGATTAGCTCCTGTTCATTCTAAGCTCGCGCTGCATTTTTGTCGTCTTCCACTGTGAACGCTTAAAGGGATAGTTCACCCAAAAATTTCCTAGGTGTATATGACATCCTTCTTTCAGAAAAAAAACTATCCGCAGCTATCCATCATAAAAGTGCATCTATCCATCATAAAAGTGCATCTGTCCATCATAAAAGTGCATCTATCCATCATAAAAGTGCATCTATCCATCATAAAAGTGCATCTGTCCATCATAAAAGTGCATCTATCCATCATAAAAGTGCATCTATCCATCATAAAAGTGCATCTGTCCATCATAAAAGTGCATCTGTCCATCATAAAAGTGCATCTATCCATCATAAAAGTGCATCTGTCCATCATAAAAGTGCATCTATCCATCATAAAAGTGCATCTATCCATCATAAAAGTGCATCTGTCCATCATAAAAGTGCATCTGTCCATCATAAAAGTGCATCTGTCCATCATAAGTGCATCTGTCCATCATAAAAGTGCATCTGTCCATCATAAAAGTGCATCTATCCATCATAAAAGTGCATCTATCCATCATAAAAGTGCATCTGTCCATCATAAAAGTGCATCTATCCATCATAAAAGTGCATCTATCCATCATAAAAGTGCATCTGTCCATCATAAAAGTGCATCTGTCCATCATAAAAGTGCATCTATCCATCATAAAAGTGCATCTGTCCATCATAAAAGTGCATCTATCCATCATAAAAGTGCATCTATCCATCATAAAAGTGCATCTGTCCATCATAAAAGTGCATCTGTCCATCATAAAAGTGCATCTGTCCATCATAAGTGCATCTGTCCATCATAAAAGTGCATCTGTCCATCATAAAAGTGCATCTATCCATCATAAAAGTGCATCTGTCCATCATAAGTGCATCTGTCCATCATAAAAGTGCATCTGTCCATCATAAGTGCATCTGTCCATCATAAAAGTGCATCTGTCCATCATAAAAGTGCATCTATCCATCATAAAAGTGCATCTATCCATCATAAAAGTGCATCTGTCCATCATAAAAGTGCATCTATCCATCATAAAAGTGCATCTATCCATCATAAAAGTGCATCTGTCCATCATAAAAGTGCATCTGTCCATCATAAAAGTGCATCTGTCCATCATAAGTGCATCTGTCCATCATAAAAGTGCATCTGTCCATCATAAAAGTGCATCTATCCATCATAAGTGCATCTGTCCATCATAAAAGTGCATCTGTCCATCATAAAAGTGCATCTGTCCATCATAAGCAATGGCCCGATGGCCCGGGGCCAGTAAAAGTGTATGTCGGGCCAGTGACTGGCTATCAGCAAAACAAACAGCAAACGTCATACACAGTGGCGCGAAGAGTGTCAATGTTACTTCAGGTTATTTATAACGTGTTAAAATGTCAAAGAACTACGAGGCTGATACGAGAAAGAGGACATCCCTAGTGTCATGGAAAACACAGTAGCCTACACCTGGTAGGGATGGGTACCGAAAGCCGGTATTATACGGGCCCCGGGGCTGAATTTCGAAAGACCGCCATCGATAAGCTCGGACGTTATCTGTTCTGCTGTCGGTACTGGAGAAATAAACATAGGCCTATCATTTATTATTGCTATAAAGACGTTGTTGTTTTTTTACCATCTCAATTAGTCGCCAGTCATTTCTATAGCCTATATAATAAAATTAAACCATTTGTCTGTGATGCATTTTTGCTATTCGCAGTTCAGAAGAGAGAGAGATCTCTCACGCGCGCGCGCACAACACGACAGCTCTGCTTAATGAATGACAACGGAGGACAGAACTAAACATTCGAACCTAGCCTATATGGTTACACTTTAGATCTGTGATATTAGTCTGATTTTATTTTAGATTTCGGCTTGCAAAGATTATAGATTATTTGAGGTAAAACCATTAAAAACTACAGCCGCATTCTGTCTAGCGCAACTTTCTTCAATTCGCAGAAGTAGCCTATACGCTGTCATTTCTCCTTAAAGCTCAAACTTTAAGACAGAATCAGCACGATCGGTGATTGTTGTAAAATTGTTGTCTCTACTGTTTCTAAATCGCGGGACGCGTTTAATAATAAAAAGAGCTATTAAAAGCACAAAAATCTGCACAAGAGATGCTGTTCCCAATGCGGCGCGCGCTCCGAAACAGACCGTAACGAGACAAGCAAATTACACTTTTGGCTTCATGTGCGCGTCTAAACGATCAAATGTACACAAAAATGTGTCAAAATGACCTGCTTGGAGATTCACTTAAACAGTTTATGTCTAAAATGGACGTAGTTATGGTGCATTAAAATATAGTGCATCAGACTATTAGATCTGCACTCGTTCTTAAAGGGGAAGCCGTCTAATAAACATGCTGACGATTGCGCCATTACTCCGAATCAAACAACAAAAGGCAAAAAAGAAAGTCCCTCACAGCTCTTGAATGAATAACTTTAGCTTTAATAAGCATAAGTAACAGTGATGGAGATGAGGAGAGAGCAGGTATTGACAGATAATCTACTGCACGCTGACATTTGGTTATTTTTGCATTTCTCCAGGGGCTCTCTCTTAATTCCTCAATTTGCTGTATTGATTAATCCTAATGTATACAATAAATACAGTTTAATGGAAAAGTGCTTTTCCTTATATTTCTTTCAGGGCCAGTAAAAATATAGAAGGGGCCAGCAAAACTCTGATCTACTGGCCCCGAGGGCCAGTGGGGATTTTTTTTTTATGTTGAGCCCTGATCATAAGTGCATCTATCCATCATAAAAGTGCATCTGTCCATCATAAAAGTGCATCTGTCCATCATAAAAGTGCATCTGTCCATCATAATAGTGCATCTCTCCATCATAAAAGTGCATCTCTCCATGATAAAAGTGCATCTATCCATCATAAAAGTGCATCTATCCATCATAAAAGTGCATCTGTCCATCATAAAAGTGCATCTATCCATGATAAAAGTGCATCTGTCCATCATAAAAGTGCATCTATCCATCATAAATGTGCATCTCTCCATCATAAAAGTGCATCTCTCCATGATAAAAGTGCATCTGTCCATCATAAAAGTGCATCTCTCCATCATAAAAGTGCATCTCTCCATCATAAAAGTGCATCTATCCATGATAAAAGTGCATCTATCCATGATAAAAGTGCATCTATCCATCATAAAAGTGCATCTATCCATCATAAAAGTGCATCTATCCATCATAAAAGTGCATCTATCCATCATAATAGTGCATCTATCCATGATAAAAGTGCATCTATCCATGATAAAAGTGCATCTATCCATGATAAAAGTGCATCTATCCATGATAAAAGTGCATCTATCCATGATAAAAGTGCATCTGTCCATCATAAAAGTGGATCTCTCCATCATAAAAGTGCATCTATCCATCATAATAGTGCATCTATCCATCATAAAAGTGCATCTATCCATCATAAAAGTGCATCTATCCATCATTATAATAGTGCATCTATCCATCATAATAGTGCATCTATCCATCATAAAAGTGCATCTATCCATCATAAAAGTGCATCTATCCATCATAATAGTGCATCTATCCATCATAATAGTGCATCTATCCATGATAAAAGTGCATCTATCCATGATAAAAGTGCATCTATCCATCATAATAGTGCATCTATCCATCATAAAAGTGCATCTATCCATCATAATAGTGCATCTATCCATCATAATAGTGCATCTATCCATCATAAAAGTGCATCTATCCATGATAAAAGTGCATCTATCCATCATAAAAGTGAATCTATCCATCATAAAAGTGCATCTCTCCATCATAAAAGTGCATCTATCCATCATAAACGTGCATCTCTCCATCATAAAAGTGCATCTATCCATCATAAAAGTGCATCTATCCATCATAATAGTGAATCTATCCATCATAAAAGTGCATCTATCCATCATAAAAGTGCATCTATCCATCATAATAGTGCATCTATCCATCATAAAAGTGCATCTATCCATCATAATAGTGCATCTATCCATCATAAACGTGCATCTCTCCATCATAAAAGTGCATCTATCCATCATAAAAGTGCATCTATCCATCATAATAGTGCATCTATCCATCATAAAAGTGCATCTGTCCATCATAAAAGTGCATCAGTCCATCATAAAAGTGCATCTATCCATCATAAAAGTGCATCTGTCATCATAAAAGTGCATCTATCCATCATAAAAGTGCATCTATCCATCATAAAAGTGCATCTATCCATCATAAACGTGCATCTCTCCATCATAAAAGTGCATCTATCCATCATAAAAGTGCATCTATCCATCATAATAGTGCATCTATCCATCATAAAAGTGCATCTATCCATCATAATTGTGAATCTATCCATCATAAAAGTGCATCTATCCATCATAATAGTGCATCTATCCATCATAATAGTGCATCTATCCATGATAAAAGTGCATCTATCCATCATAATAGTGCATCTATCCATCATAATAGTGCATCTATCCATGATAAAAGTGCATCTATCCATGATAAAAGTGCATCTATCCATCATAAAAGTGCATCTATCCATCATAATAGTGCATCTATCCATCATAATAGTGCATCTATCCATGATAAAAGTGCATCTATCCATGATAAAAGTGCATCTCTCCATCATAATAGTGCATCTATCCATGATAAAAGTGCATCTATCCATGATAAAAGTGCATCTATCCATCATAATAGTGCATCTATCCATCATAATAGTGCATCTATCCATGGTAAAAGTGCATCTATCCATCATAAAAGTGCATCTCTCCATCATAAAAGTGCATCTATTCATCATAAAAGTGCATCTGTCCATCATAAAAGTGCATCTATCCATCATAAAAGTGCATCTATCCATCATAAAAGTGCATCTGTCCATCATAAAAGTGCATCAGTCCATCATAAAAGTGCATCTATCCATCATAAAAGTGCATCTGTCATCATAAAAGTGCATCTATCCATCATAAAAGTGCATCTATCCATCATAAAAGTGCATCAGTCCATCATAAAAGTGCATCAGTCCATCATAAAAGTGCATCTATCCATCATAAAAGTGCATCTGTCATAATAAAAGTGCATCTATCCATCATAAAAGTGCATCAGTCCATCATAAAAGTGCATCAGTCCATCATAAAAGTGCATCTATCCATCATAAAAGTGCATCTGTCATCATAAAAGTGCATCTATCCATCATAAAAGTGCATCTATCCATGATAAAAGTGCATCTATCCATGGTAAAAGTGCATCTGTCCATGATAAAAGTGCATCTGTCCATGATAAAAGTGCATCTGTCCATCATAAAAGTTCATCTATCCATCATAAAAGTGCATCTGTCCATCATAAAAGTGCATCTATCCATCATAAAAGTGCATCTGTCCATCATAAAAGTGCATCTCTCCATCATAAAAGTGCATCTCTCCATCATAATAGTGCATCTATCCATCATAAAAGTGCATCTATCCATCATAAAAGTGCATCTATCCATCATAAAAGTGCATCTGTCCATCATAAAAGTGCATCTGTCATCATAAATGTGCATCTATCCATCATAAAAGTGCATCAGTCCATCATAAAAGTGCATCAGTCCATCATAAAAGTGCATCTATCCATCATAAAAGTGCATCCGTCATAATAAAAGTGCATCTATCCATCATAAAAGTGCATCAGTCCATCATAAAAGTGCATATATCCATCATAAAAGTGCATCTGTCATCATAAAAGTGCATCTGTCATCATAAAAGTGCATCTATCCATCATAAAAGTGCATCTGTCATAATAAAAGTGCATCTATCCATCATAAAAGTGCATCAGTCCATCATAAAAGTGCATCAGTCCATCATAAAAGTGCATCTATCCATCATAAAAGTGCATCTATCCATGATAAAAGTGCATCAGTCCATCATAAAAGTGCATCAGTCCATCATAAAAGTGCATCTATCCATCATAAAAGTGCATCTGTCATCATAAAAGTGCATCTATCCATCATAAAAGTGCATCTATCCATCATAAAAGTGCATCTATCCATGATAAAAGTGCATCTATCCATGATAAAAGTGCATCTATCCATGATAAAAGTGCATCTATCCATCATAAAAGTGCATCTGTCCATGATAAAAGTGCATCTGTCCATCATAAAAGTTCATCTATCCATCATAAAAGTGCATCTGTCCATCATAAAAGTGCATCTATCCATCATAAAAGTGCATCTATCCATCATAAAAGTGCATCTGTCCATCATAAAAGTGCATCTCTCCATCATAATAGTGCATCTATCCATCATAAAAGTGCATCTATCCATCATAAAAGTGCATCTATCCATCATAAAAGTGCATCTATCCATCATAAAAGTGCATCTGTCCATCATAAAAGTGCATCTGTCCATCATAAAAGTGCATCTGTCCATCATAAAAGTGCCTCTATCCATCATAAAAGTGCATCAGTCCATCATAAAAGTGCATCAGTCCATCATAAAAGTGCATCTATCCATCATAAAAGTGCATCTGTCCATCATAAAAGTGCATCTGTCCATCATAAGTGCATCTATCCATCATAAAAGTGCATCAGTCCATCATAAAAGTGCATATATCCATCATAAAAGTGCATCTGTCATCATAAAAGTGCATCTGTCATCATAAAAGTGCATTTAGCCATCATAAAAGTGCATCTGTCATAATAAAAGTGCATCTATCCATCATAAAAGTGCATCAGTCCATCATAAAAGTGCATCAGTCCATCATAAAAGTGCATCTATCCATCATAAAAGTGCATCTATCCATGATAAAAGTGCATCAGTCCATCATAAAAGTGCATCAGTCCATCATAAAAGTGCATCAGTCCATCATAAAAGTGCATCTATCCATCATAAAAGTGCATCTGTCCATGATAAAAGTGCATCTGTCCATCATAAAAGTGCATCTATCCATCATAAAAGTGCATCTATCCATCATAAAAGTGCATCTATCCATCATAAAAGTGCATCTGTCATCATAAAAGTGCATCTATCCATCATAAAAGTGCATCTATCCATCATAAAAGTGCATCTGTCCATCATAAAAGTGCATCTGTCCATCATAAAAGTGCATCTATCCATCATAAAAGTGCATCTGTCCATCATAAAAGTGCATCTATCCATCATAAAAGTGCATCTGTCCATCATAAAAGTGCATCTATCCATCATAAAAGTGCATATGTCCATCATAAAAGTGCAACTATCCATCATAAAAGTGCATATGTCCATCATAAAAGTGCAACTATCCATCATAAAAGTGCATCTATCCATCATAAAAGTGCATCTATCCATCATAAAAGTGCATCTATCCATCATAAAAGTGCATCTGTCCATCATAAAAGTGCATCTATCCATCATAAAAGTGCATCTGTCCATCATAAAAGTGCATCTATCCATCATAAAAGTGCATATGTCCATCATAAAAGTGCAACTATCCATCATAAAAGTGCATCTATCCATCATAAAAGTGCATATGTCCATCATAAAAGTGCAACTATCCATCATAAAAGTTCCACATTAATGTTACAGCCTCTGCTATAACATCATCTGTTCTTAAAATTGGTATTGAAAAAAATATCGTTCAGGAACCGGTATCGAAGTCATTGTATCGATATTGATCATTTTTGAACGATACCCAACACTTGCTATTTGCTTGCTAGGGTAGTCTGGTGGTTGCTAGGGTGTTGTTAAGCAGTTGATTGGGAGCTCTTGAATAGTTTGAGTGTAGGACATTCACGGTCTGTCTGTCTGTGTGTGTGTGTGTGTGTGGGGGGAACAGGTCACATGGGATGATGAGGTCACTTCATCTGTTTTCCAGACGGTTCTGCTGATGTGTGAGTCAGTCTGACCTCTGACCCTGAGCAGAGTGAGGGCTGATGGGTAATTCAGCATGATGACATCATGTAGCTGACGCTGGGCGTGGAGCGAATCTGAGAAGTTTGTTTTAATTCTTCAACAGTTCCTAAGAGGTTCTCAAACCTGTCCTCAGGAACATGATATTTGACGGGCTTCGGCGTGTGTGTGTGTGTGTGTGTGTGTTCTGAGGTCTCGGGTTTTGGTGCTTCCTGCAGATCTCGTAATAATCATAATTAATCTGCAGTATTTTCACCATTCACCAGTCCTGCTGTAAAACAACCCAATAATTTCATTAAACACACACGCGTCCCGTACTCGTCATTCGCTGGCTCTGGACTCTCAAAACGCCTCAAACTGCAACGGATGCGAAGAACGCTGAACATCGAATCCGATACGAATTTCTTTATGACGGACGAGAGTTTCGGAGACGGTGTGCAAACGTGATTGACACAATGACTCGGTGTGCGAGGGCCTTTACAGTGTGTGTGTGTGTGTGTGTGTGTGTGTGTGTGTACGTACCCCAGACCAGGACAGAAGCCGCGAGAGCAACAGGAGACTTGAGGATCATGGCTTGTGATTGGCTGATTATTAGTTCACTCAAATCTGAGTAACAAATCAGAGAACAGGGGCGGAAATATTGGAGACGGGTCAAGAAGTGCTGGGGACAGAATCACGTTCTAACAGTGCGGGGGACGTGTGTGTGTGTGTGTGTGTGTGTGATGGTCTGGTGTGTGTGTGAGTGATGGTCAGGTGTGTGTGTGTGTGTGTGTGTATTTGCAGCTCTGAGACCTTCAGACCCTCAACAACATGTGGAAAGAATTTATGACCTACTTTCATTTCCTCATATTATACTAAACACCACACACACACACACACACACACTGAACACACCATCACTCACACACACAGACACTGAACACACACACACACACACTGAACACACCATCACTCACACACAGACACTGAACACACACTCGCTCACACACACTCATGCACTGAACACACACTCAATCACTCACACACACGTACACACACACACACACACACACACACACACACTCTCTCTCTCTCACACACACACACACACACACACACTCACTCACACACTGAACACTCACTCAATCACTCACACACACGTACACACACACACACACACACTCTCTCTCTCTCTCACACACACACACACACACACTGCGAGTAAATGCTGCTCTTCCTCAGTGTTTTTCTGTTTTCCAGCACAAATATTCAAACATTCTTAAATCAAGACACATTTACTGGAGAAGCAAAATGACACAAAACATTGTGTGCATTCGTTTGATTATTACTGCTTTTGATAATAAATTTGCAATAAATCATTAAAAAACAGAATCCAGGAAAAAATAAACATTTCTGAAAAAAAGTATTCTTCACGACACGTATATTCATATACAGGTCCTTCTCAAAAAATTAGCATATTGTGATAAAGTTCATTATTTTCCATAATGTAATGATAAAAATTAAACTTTCATATATTTTAGATTCATTGCACACCAACTGAAATATTTCAGGTCTTTTATTGTTTTAATACTGATGATTTTGGCATACAGCTCATGAAAACCCAAAATTCCTGTCTCAAAAAATTAGCATATCATGAAAAGGGTCTCTAAACGAGCTATTAACCTAATCATCTGAATCAACTAATTAACTCTAAACACCTGCAAAAGATTCCTGAGGCTTTTAAAAACTCCCAGCCTGTTTCATTACTCAAAACCGCAATCATGGGTAAAACTGCCGACCTGACTGCTGTCCAGAAGGCCATCATTGACACCCTCAAGCAAGAGGGTAAGACAGAAAGAAATTTCTGAACAAATAGGCTGTTCCCAGAGTGCTGTATCAAGCCACCTCAGTGGGAAGTCTGTGGGAAGGAAAAAGTGTGGCAAAAAAACGCTGCACAACGAGAAGAGGTGACCGGACCCTGAGGAAGATTGTGGAGAAGGACCGATTCCAGAGCTTGGGGGACCTGCGGAAGCAGTGGACTGAGTCTGGAGTAGAGACATCCAGAGCCACCGTGCACAGGCGTGTGCAGGACATGGGCTACAGGTGCCGCATTCCCCAGGTCAAGCCACTTCTGAACCAGAAACAGCGGCAGAAGCGCCTGACCTGGGCTACAGAGAAGCAGCACTGGACTGTTGCTCAGTTTTGCATGTCATTTGGAAATCAAGGTGCCAGAGTCTGGAGGAAGACTGGGGAGAAGGAAATGCCAAAATGCCTGAAGTCCAGTGTCAAGTACCCACAGTCAGTGATGGTCTGGGGAGCCATGTCAGCTGCTGGTGTTGGTGCACTGTGTTTTATCAAGGGCAGGGTTAATGCAGCTAGCTATCAGGAGATTTTGGAGCACTTCATGCTTCCATCTGCTGAAAAGCTTTATGGAGATGAAGATTTCATTTTTCAGCACGACCTGGCACCTGCTCACAGTGCCAAAACCACTGGTAAATGGTTTACTGACCATGGTATTACTGTGCTCAATTGGCCTGCCAGCTCTCCTGACCTGAACCCCATAGAGAATCTGTGGGATATTGTGAAGAGAAAGTTGAGAGACGCAAGACCCAACACTCTGGATGAGCTTAAGGCCGCTATCGAAGCATCCTGGGCCTCCATAACACCTCAGCAGTGCCACAGCCTGATTGCCTCCATGCCACGCCGCATTGAAGCAGTCATTTCTGCAAAAGGATTCCCGACCAAGTATTGACTATTGAGTGCATAACTGAACATAATTATTTGAAGGTTGACTTTTTTTTTTTTTATTAAAAACACTTCTTTTATTGGTCGGATGAAATATGCTAATTTTTTGAGACAGGAATTTGGGGTTTTCATGAGCTGTATGCCAAAATCATCAGTATTAAAACAATAAAAGACCTGAAATATTTCAGTTGGTGTGCAATGAATCTAAAATATATGAAAGTTTAATTTTTATCATTACATTATGGAAAATAATGAACTTTATCACAATATGCTAATTGTATGAGAAGGACCTGTATACGGTCAAAAATCGTGATACGAACCGAATCGTGGGTTTGGTGTATCGTTACAGCCCTAGTGCTGTTCCTTGAAGAGCTGCGGGTCCAACACACACGAGGACAGAACACAGTCTCGCACTGGAAGTCATATCGAAATGCTCACAGAGGAATCCATGAGAGGAAGCGAAATTTACATTTTATGACAAGTTTCTGATTCTTGACCTCAAGTATTCGATTCCAGAATTGGAATAAACTTTCGATTCCCAGGCCTTGAGAACCTCACTGTTGTCCAGCTGTGACATTAACTCTCTCCGTCTGACGTTCTGTGTGTGTGTGTGTGTGTGCAGGTCTGTTCCTGATGGTGGGTCTGCTGCTGTACCCCGCAGGCTGGGGTTCTGCTAAGGCGCGGCTGTACTGCGGGCCGGATGCGGGCCCGTACCGGCTGGGCCTGTGTTCTGTGGGCTGGGCGTTCTACACGGCGCTGGGCGGCACCGGCCTCAGCTTCCTCTGTGCGGTGTTCTCCGCGCAGGCCGAGGTCGCCACGTCCAGCGACAAGGTGCAGGAGGAGATCGAGGAGGGCAAGAGCCTGATCTGCCTGCTGTAGGCCCCTTCCCAGAAGCCCCGGCGGCCTGTGACACGCCCCCTTCCCAGAAGCCCCGGCGGCCTGTGACACGCCCCCTTCCCAGAAGCCCCGGCGCCCTGTGACACGCCCCCTTCCCAGAAGCCCCTGTTCCACTGTCTGTGTGACACGGCCCCTTCCCAGAGGCCCCGGTGCCCTGTGACACGCCCCCTTCCCAGAGGCCCCGGCGCCCTGTGACACGCCCCCTTCCCAGAAGCCCCGCCTGTGACGCCCTTTCCCAGAAACCCCGGCAGCCCCTGTTCCACTGATTGTGTGTGACACGCCCTTCCCAGAAGCCCCTGTTCCACTGTCTGTGTGTCTCGTTCCGCACAAACAAGCGCTCGATCGCCCCCCGGTGGCTGGGCCCAGGATAGCTCATAAGCCCCGCCTCCCCAGGATAGCTTATAAGCCCCGCCTCCCCAGGATAGCTCATAAGCCCCGCCTCCCCAGGACAGCTCATAAGCCCCGCCTCCCCAGGACAGCTCATAAGCCCCGCCTCCCCAGGACAGCTCATAAGCCCCGCCTCCATATGAAGTCTAACGTGACGCTAGGGAAACTAAACATTCAAATTACATTTCAAATTATTTTTTTCCAAAGATGTCGTCTGTCTTTTTAGGATGTTTTTTTCACGCTGGTTTAAGTTTAAGTGTTCGTTTTTTTTAAATAAGTTTGATCTTAGTTCGTTATTTGATGCTTTAAAAACGGGAGTGTGGCGTCATGATTGACAGTTGTGATTGACAGCTTCTCTAAACGAAGTCACTGAGGCACAAACAGACTTTTTTGGATTTTCGGGAGGAGATTGAAGATTCAACTTTAATTTCTACAACTCCATAACTGTTTATTAACTGTTTATTTCACACAGTCGACTGTGTGTGTGTAGCGGTTCCTGCGAGCGTGATCTCACGACTCGTCTCGCTCACTGCTCCCAGATCAGCTCGAGGTGCGCAGATCAGGACTTACTGCCGTGTTCTCAGATGATCTGATGTGTGTGTGTGTGTGTCTCATATTAGATGATCTGATGTGTGTGTGTCTCATTTTAGATGATCTGACGTGTGTTCGTCTGTTGTACATATGCCTGTATATAATGTAAATATCATTCTGAAGGATTGTGGGAAACCACTGTGCCAAACCCACACACACACCTGAGATCGACCTGCTCCACAGAGCCAGATACGTCTACTGAGCGCTGTGTGTGTGTGTGTGTGTGTGTGTGTGTCTGTCTGTCTCTGTGTGTGTGTGTGTGTGTGTGTCTGTGTGTCTCTATGTGTGTGTGTGTGTCTCTGTGTGTGTGTGTGTGTGTGTTTGTCTCTGTGTGTGTGTGTGTGTGTCTCTCTCTCTCTGTCTGTCTCTATGTGTGTGTGTGTGTGTCTGTCTGTCTGTCTCTGTGTGTCTGTCTGTGTGTGTGTGTGTGTGTCTGTGTGTGTGTGTGTGTGTGTGTGTGTGTGTGTGTGTGTGTGTGTGTGTGTTCACCTCCATCTCTGCCAAATAAAGAAGCCATGACTAAAACACGAGCTGCTGTCTGTCTGTTTTTCTCTTGAACTTCCTGCAAAACACTCTGGAGGTCAGTGACCCCGCAACACTGGTGTGTGTGTGTGTAGAACTATCTGTGTGAGGGCCGGTTTGAGTTTTAGATGGAATGAAGACAAAGAGAATAAAGTGAGGACATTTTGACTTCTTTAAAATGGCGTTTGACACACGGAACAGTGCTGGAGAATCACATGATCAACACACACACTGAACACACACTTAACACACACACACACACTCACTGAACACACACACACACTCACTGTACACACAGACTGGACACACACACACACACACACACTGTACACACGCACACACACTCACTGTACACACACACACACACACTCACTGTACACACACACTGGACACACAAGCAAACACACTCGCTGAACACACACACACACTCACTGGACACACACACACACACACACGGGCCAAATCCTGACTCACATCCTGTCATTCAAAAAAGAAAGAAATGAGCGGCAAAGAGAATCCTGATTGTTTCCAGATTTTCTTCGTCGTTTGTGAAACTGAACTGTGTGTGTCTTAAACTCTTCTTCTAATTTACCCACAATCCCTCCAGCACAAGATGACCTCTGACCCGACGTGTGTTGCTGACGCACAACATTCAGACGCTTTTCTGTTAGACAAACAACAAGAGAAAGTTGAGAGAGAGTGTGTGTGTGTGTGTGTGTAGGCGACCAGCAGGATTTCATTGCAATTAGCCAACAAGTAAATACATGAGTATGGTTTAGATTAAAGATACACACACACAATCAGCCTCTGTGGTAAAACATCTGGAGAAAGACTGTGTGTGTGTGTGTGTGTGTGTGTGTGTTTCTATATTCTGGCAGAGCAGCAAATGAACTACAAACCACAGAAGAGAAAATATATATCTTCTTTTTTGGCTTATTTGGGTTAGGGTTAGCTGCTCGTTCCAGTGACGTAATCGCAGTGACATCATCACGTGACTGCTGCTCATTATTACAGTGAACACACACACACACACACATGATCACAGCGACCCCTGCTGTTCTTTTGTGTTCAACTGCAACTTTGTTTTATTTTACTAAATAAAAGCCTTGGAAATGTATTTAGCTGCATTTTGGCTTTATTGTCACAAGCATAGATGTATTTGTTCAAACGAGCATTCATTACTTACAGTGATCTCACCATATGAACAAGATCTATGACATTCAATTCCACACGTGTTTCTATGACGCTTTATACAATACGTGTGTGTGTGTGTGTGTGTGTGTGTGTGTGTGTGTATGTGCAGTTCCTCTCCTGCCCGCAGGGTGGCGCTAATTACCACATCTGTGTGTTAGTGTGTGTGTGTGTGTGCGCAGTTTCTCTCCTGCCCGCAGGGTGGCGCTAATCATCCATCAGTGTCTGTGCTCCGCGCGCGCGTGTGTGTGTGTGTGTGTGTGTGCGCAGTTTCTCTCCTGCCCGCAGGGTGGCGCTAATCACCCATCAGTGTCTGTGCTCCGCGCGCGTGTGTGTGTGTGTGTATGCTCGTACTCGTGTCCGCAGCGTGTGAGTTTGTGATGAGGAACACATGAAACGCTCTCGGGATTTAACGCTTGTTTGAATGATTATGATAGTGTGAGTGAATGATCATATCGAGCTGTTCTTTAGTGTCTGACCGGGGTAATGATGAGGAAACAGCAGAAGTTGAGCAGCGGGTTGTCCGATAAAGTGCGCAAGTCTAAAGCGGCTCCGGAGATTCAGAAAAACCCGTTCGAGGTGAAAATCAACCGCAAGAAGTTCGATGTTTTGGGTCGCAAGAGCAAACATGACGTGGGT
Organism: Rhinichthys klamathensis goyatoka; assembly: GCF_029890125.1. Taxonomy (NCBI): domain Eukaryota; kingdom Metazoa; phylum Chordata; class Actinopteri; order Cypriniformes; family Leuciscidae; genus Rhinichthys; species Rhinichthys klamathensis. Next base: position 360,055 of record NW_026606650.1, on the reverse strand, counting down.
CTGCCGGGGGTCTCGCGATCCAGAGCCAATCAGAAGGTAAAACACACTAATGTTTATGGAGATGCAATCATGAGTAATACTGTGTGTGTGAGGATTATAGAAATACCGTGGTGTATCATATGTACCACTATAGAAACATGTGTCATTACTATTACGTTATTATTATAAAAACTGCCTTATGGAAAGGAATTGATTCAAATCGTATAAATGTGTCAGTGCCCAGCCCTGATTAGGTGTGATAAAAACTATATCGATAATTATAGCGGTAACCGTAATAATAACTATATCTGTACTCTAACAATAACTATAACGATATCTGTAACAATAATTATATCTGTAACGACTATAATGATAGCTGTAACATAGTTATCATTATAGTTATTGTTACAGCTATCATTATAGTTATTAACAGTAACAATATCTGTAACAATAACTATAAATGTAACAACTATAACGATAGTGCCCATAACTATAATAGCCGAAACTGTAACGCTGAGTGTGTCTGATGAAGTGTGTGTGTTTGATCCCACAGAGGAAGGAAACGCTCCTGAAGGAGTTCAGACTCAAAGGCAAGAACAACAAATTCGTTGACCGACGCTTCGGGGAATATGACACCAAGATCACACCTGAGGAGAAGATCCTGCAGAGATTCACACTGGAGAGACAGGTGACACACCTCATCATTACCTCATCACATGCACCTTCATCATGGGTATCTACTGATGCTGCGTGTGTGTGTGTGTGTGTGTGTGTGTGTGTAGCGTACTCACGACAGGAAGGACATGTTTAATCTGAATGAGGAAGAGGAGCTGACGCATTACGGTCAGTCTCTGGCAGAGATGGAGAAGATGGCGGATGTGATTGACAGCGACAGTGACTCTGAGGAGAAGGGACTGCTGTCAGGTGACGCGTTTAAACATGTGACCTTCCCCATCAGTGGCTCTGACCAGCGCTTATATTTACGCTCTAATCCTGCCTGTTTCTGCAGCTGAACTGACCGCGTCACACTTCGGCGGTGGGGGAGGTTTACTGAGGATGAAGAGCGCCGGAGATGAACAACACAAACCCAAGTCACGACAGGAACTGATCGAAGAACTCATCATCAAATCCAAACAGGAAAAGGTCAGTGTTTCTTCAAATAATACAACGTTACTTTATCATGATTAAACTTTATCCTGTCTACACCATTTGGTGGTAATGTAAACGATAACTACAATGATGATAACTATGGTAGCTGTAACAGTAACTATTACAATAGCTGTAGTAACTGTAATGATAATTATAGCGGTAGCTGTAATAACTGTAACACTGACTCTGACGATAACTGCAAAAATAGCTGTAACAACTATAACGATGTCTGTAACAACTATAACGATATCTGTAACAGTAACTATAACGATATCTGTAACAGTAACTATAACGATATCTGTAACAGTAACTATAACGATATCTGTATCAGTAACTATAACGATATCTGTAACAGTAACTATAACGATATCTGTAACAGTAACTATAACGATATCTGTAACAGTAACTATAACGATATCTGTAACAGTAACTATAACGATATCTGTAACAGTAACTATAACGATATCTGTAACAGTAACTATAACGATATCTGTAACAGTAACTATAACGATATCTGTATCAGTAACTATAACGATATCTGTATCAGTAACTATAACGATAGCTGTAACAGTAACTATAACGATAGCTGTAACAGTAACTATAACGATATCTGTATCAGTAACTATAACGATATCTGTAACAGTAACTATAACGATATCTGTAACAACTATAACGATATCTATAACAGTAACTATAACGATATCTGTAACAGTAACTATAACGCAACTATAACGATATCTGTAACAGCAACTATAACGATATCTGTAACGGTAACTATAACGATATCTGTAACGGTAACTATAACGATATCTGTAACAGTAACTATAACGATAGCTGTAACAGTAACTATAACGATATCTGTAACAGTAACTATAACGATATCTGTATCAGTAACTATAACGATATCTGTAACAGTAACTATAACGATATCTGTAACAGTAACTATAACGATATCTGTAACAGTAACTATAACGATATCTGTAACAGTAACTATAACGATATCTGTAACAGTAACTATAACGATAGCTGTAACAGTAACTATAACGATATCTGTAACAGTAACTATAACGATAGCTGTAACAGTAACTATAACGATAGCTGTAACAGCAACTATAACGATATCTGTAACGGTAACTATAACGATATCTGTAACGGTAACTATAACGATATCTGTAACGGTAACTATAACGATATCTGTAACAGTAACTATAACGATATCTGTAACAGTAACTATAACGATATCTGTAACGGTAACTATAACGATATCTGTAACGGTAACTATAACGATATCTGTAACAGTAACTATAACGATATCTGTAACAACTATAACGATATCTGTAACAGTAACTATAACGATATCTGTAACAGTAACTATAACGATATCTGTAACGGTAACTATAACGATATCTGTAACAGTAACTGTAACTATATCTGTAACGGTAACTATAACGATATCTGTAACAGTAACTATAACGATATCTGTAACAGTAACTATAACGATATCTGTATCAGTAACTATAACGATATCTGTAACAGTAACTATAACGATATCTGTAACAGTAACTATAACGATATCTGTAACAGTAACTATAACGATATCTGTAACAGTAACTATAACGATATCTGTAACAGTAACTATAACGATATCTGTAACAGTAACTATAACGATATCTGTAACAGTAACTATAACGATATCTGTAACAGTAACTATAACGATATCTGTAACAGTAACTATAACGATATCTGTAACAGTAACTATAACGATATCTGTAACGGTAACTATAACGATATCTGTAACTATAACGATAGATCGTTCTGTTCATGCTAAGCGCGCTGCAGTTTGGTGATCTGCTGTTATCAGTGCTCACGCTCTCTGATGAAAGCAGGGTGGATTCTGATTGGCTGTCATGTGGACTTAAGCGATTAATAAAAGGTTATGGTTGTAGCTGTGACGGTTTAACGGCGATGCTCTTCCCGTTCTCAGCGCGAGCGCCAGACTCAGAAGGAGGAGGCGCAGGTGCTCACGGAGAAACTGGACCAGGACTGGAGATCCATCCAGAACCTTCTGGCCCACAAGACCCCTAAAGCTGAGAGGAAAGAGGAGCTGGACAAGCCCAAGGTAGCAGAGCGACGAGTGTGTGTGTGTGTGTGTGTGAGACAGTGATGATGTCTGTGTGTGTGTGTGTGACAGTGATGATGTCTGTGTGTGTGTGCTGCTCTTCCTCACTCTCTCTCTCGTGAGTGTGTGTGACAGTGATGATGTCTGTGTGTGTGTGTGCTGCTGTTCCTCACTCTCTCTCGTGTGTGTGTGACAGTGATGATGTGTGTGTGCTGCTGTTCCTCACTCTCTCTCGTGTGTGTGTGACAGTGATGGTGTGTGTGTGTGCTGCTGTTCCTCACTCTCTCTCTTGTGAGTGTGTGTGTGTGTGACAGTGATGATGTGTGTGTGTGCTGCTGTTCCTCACTCTCTCTCTTGTGAGTGTGTGTGACAGTGATGATGTTTGTGTGTGTGTGTGCTGCTCTTCCTCACTCTCGTGTCTGTGTGTGTGTGTGACAGTGATGATGTGTGTGTGCTGCTGTTCCTCACTCTCTCTCGTGTCTGTGTGTGTGTGTGTGTGTGTGTGACAGTGATGATGTGTGTGTGTGCTGCTCTTCCTCACTCTCTCTCTTGTGAGTGTGTGTGACAGTGATGATGTTTGTGTGTGTGTGTGCTGCTCTTCCTCACTCTCGTGTCTGTGTGTGTGTGTGTGTGACAGTGATGGTGTGTGTGTGTGCTGCTGTTCCTCACTCTCTCTCTTGTGAGTGTGTGTGACAGTGATGATGTTTGTGTGTGTGTGTGCTGCTCTTCCTCACTCTCGTGTCTGTGTGTGTGTGTGTGTGACAGTGATGGTGTGTGTGTGTGCTGCTGTTCCTCACTCTCTCTCGTGTGTGTGTGACAGTGATGATGTTTGTGTGTGTGTGTGCTGCTCTTCCTCACTCTCGTGTCTGTGTGTGTGTGTGTGTGACAGTGATGGTGTGTGTGTGTGCTGCTGTTCCTCACTCTCTCTCGTGTGTGTGTGACAGTGATGATGTTTGTGTGTGTGTGTGCTGCTCTTCCTCACTCTCGTGTCTGTGTGTGTGTGTGTGTGTGACAGTGATGGTGTGTGTGTGTGCTGCTGTTCCTCACTCTCTCTCGTGTGTGTGTGACAGTGATGATGTTTGTGTGTGTGTGTGCTGCTCTTCCTCACTCTCGTGTCTGTGTGTGTGTGTGTGTGTGACAGTGATGATGTGTGTGTGTGCTGCTCTTCCTCACTCTCGTGTCTGTGTGTGTGTGGGTGTGACAGTGATGATGTGTGTGTGCTGCTGTTCCTCACTCTCTCTCGTGTGTGTGTGTGTGTGGGTGTGACAGTGATGATGTGTGTGTGTGCTGCTCTTCCTCACTCTCTCTCTTGTGAGTGTGTGTGACAGTGATGATGTTTGTGTGTGTGTGTGCTGCTCTTCCTCACTCTCGTGTCTGTGTGTGTGTGGGTGTGACAGTGATGATGTGTGTGTGCTGCTCTTCCTCACTCTCTCTCGTGTCTGTGTGTGTGTGTCAGATGGAGGAGTATGATGTGATGGTGCGAGAGCTGGGCTTCGAGATGAAGGCTCAGCCGTCAGAGAAGCTGAAGAGCTCAGAGGAAGTCGCTCGAGAGGAGAGACTGCGCTTGCAGACGCTGGAGGTGCTCAGCTTTATTCCAGAGCGGCTGTAAAGCCACACACTCTCTGCTGCTGTAATCTCCTGTGAAACATCTGCACTGGATGAAGACGAGGAAGAGTTAACGTGTGTTTGTGATTCAGGCCGACAGACTGAAGAGGATGATGGGAGACGCTGAGGGCGAATCTGCTCACACACACACACACACCTCTGCTGATGATATTAATGATGGATTCATACTGGATGGTGACGAGCGAAAAACACTCGCTTACAAGGTCAGAAACACACACACAAACACACAGACATACACACTAAACACAGATCAGATACTCATATAAGAACTAGCACTCATATCCAGTGTTACAGGATGTATATCCATACTTTTGAACATTTACACTGCATGTGATTTAAATATTCTAATGAGTGTGAGTGTCAGCAGGACGGCAAATGGAACATCGAGGAGGAGAGAGAGGAAGAGGAGGATGAGGAGGGAGGAGAGGAAGAGCATGAGACTGGTGCAGATGATGATGATGATGAGGGTGAAGAGGAGGAGGAGGATGAAGATGAAGATGATGATGATGATCTTCAGTCTGATGAGGAAGAGGGGGATCAGGCCGCTGAGGAAGAGGAGGGCCGTGATGAAGAAGAAACAGTGAGTGATGAAGAGCAGAGGAGAGCCGTACAGGAGGCAGCCCGAGCAGAACTGCCCTACACCTTCACAGGTACACACACACACACACACACACACACACACACACACACTCAGGTGACGCACCTCACACACACACACACACACACACACACACACACACACGTGACGCACCTCACACACACACACACACAGGTGACGCACCTCACACACACACACACACACACACACACACACACACACAGGTGACGCACCTCACACACACACACACACACACAGGTGACGCACCTCACACACACACACACACACACACATGTGACGCACCTCACACACACACACACACACACACACACACACAGGTGACGCACCTCACACACACACACACAGGTGACGCACCTCACACACACACACACACACACAGGGGACGCACCTCACACACACACACACAGGTGACGCACCTCACACATACACACACACACACAAAGAAACACACACACACACACACACAGGTGACGCACCTCACACACACACACACACACACAGGTGACGCACCTCACACACACACACACACACACACACAGGTGACGCACCTCACACACACACACACACAGGTGACGCACCTCACACACACACACACACACACACTAAGGTGACGCACCTCACACACACACACACACACACACACAGGTGACGCACCTCACACACACACACACACACACACACACAGGTGACGCACCTCACACACACACACACACACACAGGTGACGCACCTCACACACACACACACACACACACACACACACACACACACAGGTGACGCACCTCACACACACACACACACACACACACACACACACACACACACAGGTGACGCACCTCACACACACACACACACACACACACAGGTGACGCACCTCACACACACACACACACACACACACACACACACACACACACACACACACAGGTGACGCACCTCACACACACACACACACACACACACACAGGTGACGCACCTCACACACACACACACACACACACACACACACAGGTGACGCACCTCACACACACACACACACACACACACAGGTGACGCACCTCACACACACACACACACACACACACACAGGTGACGCACCTCACACACACACACACACACACACACACACACACAGGTGACGCACCTCACACACACACACACACACACACACACAGGTGACGCACCTCACACACACACACACACACACAGGTGACGCACCTCTCACACACACACACACACACACACACACAGGTGACGCGTGTGAGAGAGAGTGAGTGTGAGAGAGGTTAAAGCGCAGACCATCTACGGGACAAGCCAGATCCACCATATCTTTGTTTACAATAATAATATTTTACATAATACTTTAATTTTAATATTTGGGGTGTTTGTGAATATTTGCATTGCACCGGTGTATAAGAGAGCCCTTGATGTTACAGAGCTTCCTGTGACAGAATGCCGTGTGTGTGTGTGTGTGTGTGTGTGTTTCAGCTCCGGAGAGTTACAGGGATCTGCAGTCGCTCCTGCAGGGTCACACTTCAGGGCAACAGCGCCTCATACTGGACAGAACGATCACGTGTCACCATCCCAGTCTGGCCTCGGGGAACAAAGCCAAGCTACAGGTGAGAGCCCAGCAAACCCAGTGAGCGTGTGTGTTACTCTCAAAACACTGTTTCCCAGACCCAGTGAGCAGCGAACGCGTGTGTGTTACTCTCAAAACACTGTTTCCCAGACCCAGTGTGCAGTGAACGCGTGTGTGTTACTCTCAAAACACTGTTTCCCAGACCCAGTGAGCAGCGAACGCGTGTGTGTTACTCTCAAAATACTGTTTCCCAGACCCAGTGACCAGTGAACGCGTGTGTGTTACTCTCAAAACACTGTTTCCCAGACCCAGTGACCAGCGAACGCGTGTGTGTTACTCTCAAAACACTGTTTCCCAGACCCAGTGTGCAGTGAACGCGTGTGTGTTACTCTCAAAACACTGTTTCCCAGACCCAGTGAGCAGCGAACGCGTGTGTGTTACTCTCAAAACACTGTTTCCCAGACCCAGTGACCAGCGAACGCGTGTGTGTTACTCTCAAAACACTGTTTCCCAGACCCAGTGACCAGTGAACGCGTGTGTGTTACTCTCAAAACACTGTTTCCCAGACCCAGTGACCAGCGAACGCGTGTGTGTTACTCTCAAAACACTGTTTCCCAGACCCAGTGACCAGTGAACGCGTGTGTGTTACTCTCAAAACACTGTTTCCCAGACCCAGTGACCAGTGAACGCGTGTGTGTTACTCTCAAAACACTGTTTCCCAGACCCAGTGACCAGCGAACGCATGTGTGTTACTCTCAAAACACTGTTTCCCAGACCCAGTGACCAGTGAACGCGTGTGTGTTACTCTCAAAACACTGTTTCCCAGACCCAGTGACCAGTGAACGCATGTGTGTTACTCTCAAAATACTGTTTCCCAGACCCAGTGACCAGCGAACGCATGTGTGTTACTCTCAAAATACTGTTTCCCAGACCCAGTGACCAGTGAACGCGTGTGTGTTACTCTCAAAACACTGTTTCCCAGACCCAGTGTGCAGTGAACGCGTGTGTGTTACTCTCAAAATACTGTTTCCCAGACCCAGTGACCAGTGAACGCGTGTGTGTTACTCTCAAAACACTGTTTCCCAGACCCAGTGACCAGCGAACGCATGTGTGTTACTCTCAAAACACTGTTTCCCAGACCCAGTGACCAGTGAACGCGTGTGTGTTACTCTCAAAACACTGTTTCCCAGACCCAGTGACCAGTGAACGCATGTGTGTTACTCTCAAAATACTGTTTCCCAGACCCAGTGACCAGCGAACGCATGTGTGTTACTCTCAAAATACTGTTTCCCAGACCCAGTGACCAGTGAACGCGTGTGTGTTACTCTCAAAACACTGTTTCCCAGACCCAGTGACCAGCGAACACGTGTGTGTTACTCTCAAAACACTGTTTCCCAGACCCAGTGACCAGCGAACGCGTGTGTGTTACTCTCAAAACACTGTTTCCCAGACCCAGTGTGCAGCGAACGCGTGTGTGTTACTCTCAAAACACTGTTTCCCAGACCCAGTGACCAGCGAACACGTGTGTGTTACTCTCAAAACACTGTTTCCCAGACCCAGTGACCAGCGAACACGTGTGTGTTACTCTCAAAAAAATGTGTTTCCCAGACCCAGTGAGCAGCGAACGCGTGTGTGTTACTCTCAAAACACTGTTTCCCAGACCCAGTGACCAGTGAACGCGTGTGTGTTACTCTCAAAACACTGTTTCCCAGACCCAGTGACCAGTGAACGCGTGTGTGTTACTCTCAAAACACTGTTTCCCAGACCCAGTGACCAGTGAACGCGTGTGTGTTACTCTCAAAACACTGTTTCCCAGACCCAGTGACCAGTGAACGCGTGTGTGTTACTCTCAAAACACTGTTTCCCAGACCCAGTGACCAGCGAACACGTGTGTGTTACTCTCAAAACACTGTTTCCCAGACCCAGTGACCAGTGAACGCGTGTGTGTTACTCTCAAAACACTGTTTCCCAGACCCAGTGACCAGCGAACGCGTGTGTGTTACTCTCAAAACACTGTTTCCCAGACCCAGTGACCAGTGAACGCGTGTGTGTTACTCTCAAAACACTGTTTCCCAGACCCAGTGTGCAGTGAACGCGTGTGTGTTACTCTCAAAACACTGTTTCCCAGACCCAGTGACCAGTGAACGCGTGTGTGTTACTCTCAAAACACTGTTTCCCAGACCCAGTGACCAGCGAACACGTGTGTGTTACTCTCAAAACACTGTTTCCCAGACCCAGTGACCAGTGAACGCGTGTGTGTTACTCTCAAAACACTGTTTCCCAGACCCAGTGACCAGTGAACGCGTGTGTGTTACTCTCAAAACACTGTTTCCCAGACCCAGTGACCAGCGAACACGTGTGTGTTACTCTCAAAACACTGTTTCCCAGACCCAGTGACCAGTGAACGCGTGTGTGTTACTCTCAAAACACTGTTTCCCAGACCCAGTGACCAGTGAACGCGTGTGTGTTACTCTCAAAACACTGTTTCCCAGACCCAGTGACCAGCGAACACGTGTGTGTTACTCTCAAAACACTGTTTCCCAGACCCAGTGACCAGTGAACGCGTGTGTGTTACTCTCAAAACACTGTTTCCCAGACCCAGTGACCAGCGAACACGTGTGTGTTACTCTCAAAAAAATGTGTTTCCCAGACCCAGTGAGCAGCGAACGCGTGTGTGTTACTCTCAAAACACTGTTTCCCAGACCCAGTGACCAGTGAACGCGTGTGTGTTACTCTCAAAACACTGTTTCCCAGACCCAGTGACCAGCGAACACGTGTGTGTTACTCTCAAAACACTGTTTCCCAGACCCAGTGACCAGTGAACGCGTGTGTGTTACTCTCAAAACACTGTTTCCCAGACCCAGTGACCAGCGAACGCGTGTGTGTTACTCTCAAAACACTGTTTCCCAGACCCAGTGACCAGTGAACGCGTGTGTGTTACTCTCAAAACACTGTTTCCCAGACCCAGTGACCAGTGAACGCGTGTGTGTTACTCTCAAAACACTGTTTCCCAGACCCAGTGACCAGCGAACACGTGTGTGTTACTCTCAAAACACTGTTTCCCAGACCCAGTGACCAGCGAACGCGTGTGTGTTACTCTCAAAACACTGTTTCCCAGACCCAGTGACCAGCGAACACGTGTGTGTTACTCTCAAAACACTGTTTCCCAGACCCAGTGACCAGTGAACGCGTGTGTGTTACTCTCAAAACACTGTTTCCCAGACCCAGTGATCAGTGAACGCGTGTGTGTTACTCTCAAAACACTGTTTCCCAGACCCAGTGACCAGTGAACGCGTGTGTGTTACTCTCAAAACACTGTTTCCCAGACCCAGTGACCAGTGAACGCGTGTGTGTTACTCTCAAAACACTGTTTCCCAGACCCAGTGACCAGCGAACGCGTGTGTGTTACTCTCAAAACACTGTTTCCCAGACCCAGTGACCAGTGAACACGTGTGTGTTACTCTCAAAACACTGTTTCCCAGACCCAGTGACCAGTGAACGCGTGTGTGTTACTCTCAAAACACTGTTTCCCAGACCCAGTGACCAGTGAACACGTGTGTGTTACTCTCAAAACACTGTTTCCCAGACCCAGTGTGCAGTGAACGCGTGTGTGTTACTCTCAAAACACTGTTTCCCAGACCCAGTGTGCAGTGAACGCGTGTGTGTTACTCTCAAAACACTGTTTCCCAGACCCAGTGACCAGCGAACGCGTGTGTGTTACTCTCAAAACACTGTTTCCCAGACCCAGTGTGCAGTGAACGCGTGTGTGTTACTCTCAAAACACTGTTTCCCAGACCCAGTGACCAGTGAACGCGTGTGTGTTACTCTCAAAACACTGTTTCCCAGACCCAGTGTGCAGTGAACGCGTGTGTGTTACTCTCAAAACACTGTTTCCCAGACCCAGTGTGCAGTGAACGCGTGTGTGTTACTCTCAAAACACTGTTTCCCAGACCCAGTGACCAGCGAACGCGTGTGTGTTACTCTCAAAACACTGTTTCCCAGACCCAGTGTGCAGTGAACGCGTGTGTGTTACTCTCAAAACACTGTTTCCCAGACCCAGTGACCAGTGAACGCGTGTGTGTTACTCTCAAAACACTGTTTCCCAGACCCAGTGTGCAGTGAACGCGTGTGTGTTACTCTCAAAACACTGTTTCCCAGACCCAGTGTGCAGTGAACGCGTGTGTGTTACTCTCAAAACACTGTTTCCCAGACCCAGTGACCAGCGAACGCGTGTGTGTTACTCTCAAAACACTGTTTCCCAGACCCAGTGTGCAGTGAACGCGTGTGTGTTACTCTCAAAACACTGTTTCCCAGACCCAGTGTGCAGCGAACGCGTGTGTGTTACTCTCAAAACACTGTTTCCCAGACCCAGTGTGCAGTGAACGCGTGTGTGTTACTCTCAAAACACTGTTTCCCAGACCCAGTGACCAGCGAACGCGTGTGTGTTACTCTCAAAACACTGTTTCCCAGACCCAGTGTGCAGTGAACGCGTGTGTGTTACTCTCAAAACACTGTTTCCCAGACCCAGTGACCAGTGAACGCGTGTGTGTTACTCTCAAAACACTGTTTCCCAGACCCAGTGTGCAGCGAACGCGTGTGTGTTACTCTCAAAACACTGTTTCCCAGACCCAGTGACCAGTGAACGCGTGTGTGTTACTCTCAAAACACTGTTTCCCAGACCCAGTGTGCAGCGAACGCGTGTGTTACTCTCAAAACACTGTTTCCCAGACCCAGTGACCAGTGAACGCGTGTGTGTTACTCTCAAAACACTGTTTCCCAGACCCAGTGACCAGCGAACACGTGTGTGTTACTCTCAAAACACTGTTTCCCAGACCCAGTGACCAGTGAACGCGTGTGTGTTACTCTCAAAACACTGTTTCCCAGACCCAGTGACCAGTGAACGCGTGTGTGTTACTCTCAAAACACTGTTTCCCAGACCCAGTGACCAGTGAACGCGTGTGTGTTACTCTCAAAACACTGTTTCCCAGACCCAGTGACCAGCGAACGCGTGTGTGTTACTCTCAAAACACTGTTTCCCAGACCCAGTGAGCAGTGAACGCGTGTGTGTTACTCTCAAAACACTGTTTCCCAGACCCAGTGACCAGCGAACACGTGTGTGTTACTCTCAAAACACTGTTTCCCAGACCCAGTGAGCAGTGAACGCGTGTGTGTTACTCTCAAAACACTGTTTCCCAGACCCAGTGACCAGTGAACGCGTGTGTGTTACTCTCAAAACACTGTTTCCCAGACCCAGTGTGCAGTGAACGCGTGTGTGTTACTCTCAAAACACTGTTTCCCAGACCCAGTGACCAGTGAACGCGTGTGTGTTACTCTCAAAACACTGTTTCCCAGACCCAGTGTGCAGTGAACGCGTGTGTGTTACTCTCAAAACACTGTTTCCCAGACCCAGTGAGCAGCGAACACGTGTGTGTTACTCTCAAAACACTGTTTCCCAGACCCAGTGACCAGCGAACACGTGTGTGTTACTCTCAAAACACTGTTTCCCAGACCCAGTGACCAGCGAACGCGTGTGTGTTACTCTCAAAACACTGTTTCCCAGACCCAGTGAGCGTGTGTTACTCTCAAAACACTGTTTCCCAGACCCAGTGATCAGTGAACGCGTGTGTGTTACTCTCAAAACACTGTTTCCCAGACCCAGTGACCAGCGAACGCGTGTGTGTTACTCTCAAAACACTGTTTCCCAGACCCAGTGTGCAGTGAACGCGTGTGTGTTACTCTCAAAACACTGTTTCCCAGACCCAGTGTGCAGCGAACGCGTGTGTGTTACTCTCAAAACACTGTTTCCCAGACCCAGTGACCAGTGAACGCGTGTGTGTTACTCTCAAAACACTGTTTCCCAGACCCAGTGTGCAGTGAACGCGTGTGTGTTACTCTCAAAACACTGTTTCCCAGACCCAGTGTGCAGTGAACGCGTGTGTGTTACTCTCAAAACACTGTTTCCCAGACCCAGTGTGCAGTGAACGCGTGTGTGTTACTCTCAAAACACTGTTTCCCAGACCCAGTGACCAGTGAACGCGTGTGTGTTACTCTCAAAACACTGTTTCCCAGACCCAGTGTGCAGTGAACGCGTGTGTGTTACTCTCAAAACACTGTTTCCCAGACCCAGTGTGCAGTGAACGCGTGTGTGTTACTCTCAAAACACTGTTTCCCAGACCCAGTGTGCAGTGAACGCGTGTGTGTTACTCTCAAAACACTGTTTCCCAGACCCAGTGTGCAGTGAACGCGTGTGTGTTACTCTCAAAACACTGTTTCCCAGACCCAGTGACCAGCGAACGCGTGTGTGTTACTCTCAAAACACTGTTTCCCAGACCCAGTGACCAGCGAACGCGTGTGTGTTACTCTCAAAACACTGTTTCCCAGACCCAGTGAGCATGTGTTACTCTCAAAACACTGTTTCCCAGACCCAGTGTGCAGTGAAACTGTGTGTGTTACTCTCAAAACACTGTTTCCCAGACCCAGTGACCAGCGAACACGTGTGTGTTACTCTCAAAACACTGTTTCCCAGACCCAGTGACCAGTGAACGCGTGTGTGTTACTCTCAAAACACTGTTTCCCAGACCCAGTGACCAGCGAACGCGTGTGTGTTACTCTCAAAACACTGTTTCCCAGACCCAGTGAGCATGTGTTACTCTCAAAACACTGTTTCCCAGACCCAGTGTGCAGTGAAACTGTGTGTGTTACTCTCAAAACACTGTTTCCCAGACCCAGTGAGCGTGTGTTACTCTCAAAACACTGTTTCCCAGACCCAGTGTGCAGCGAACGCGTGTGTGTTACTCTCAAAACACTGTTTCCCAGACCCAGTGACCAGCGAACGCGTGTGTGTTACTCTCAAAACACTGTTTCCCAGACCCAGTGAGCAGTGAACGCGTGTGTGTTACTCTCAAAACACTGTTTCCCAGACCCAGTGACCAGCGAACACGTGTGTGTTACTCTCAAAACACTGTTTCCCAGACCCAGTGACCAGCGAACGCGTGTGTGTTACTCTCAAAACACTGTTTCCCAGACCCAGTGACCAGCGAACGCGTGTGTGTTACTCTCAAAACACTGTTTCCCAGACCCAGTGACCAGCGAACACGTGTGTGTTACTCTCAAAACACTGTTTCCCAGACCCAGTGACCAGCGAACGCGTGTGTGTTACTCTCAAAACACTGTTTCCCAGACCCAGTGACCAGTGAACGCGTGTGTGTTACTCTCAAAACACTGTTTCCCAGACCCAGTGACCAGTGAACGCGTGTGTGTTACTCTCAAAACACTGTTTCCCAGACCCAGTGACCAGCGAACGCGTGTGTGTTACTCTCAAAACACTGTTTCCCAGACCCAGTGAGCAGTGAACGCGTGTGTTACTCTCAAAACAATGTTTCCCAGACCCAGTGAGCAGCGAACGCGTGTGTGTTACTCTCAAAACACTGTTTCCCAGACCCAGTGACCAGCGAACGCGTGTGTGTTACTCTCAAAACACTGTTTCCCAGACCCAGTGACCAGCGAACGCGTGTGTGTTACTCTCAAAACACTGTTTCCCAGACCCAGTGTGCAGCGAACGCGTGTGTGTTACTCTCAAAACACTGTTTCCCAGACCCAGTGACCAGTGAACGCGTGTGTGTTACTCTCAAAACACTGTTTCCCAGACCCAGTGAGCGTGTGTTACTCTCAAAACACTGTTTCCCAGACCCAGTGACCAGCGAACACGTGTGTGTTACTCTCAAAACACTGTTTCCCAGACCCAGTGACCAGCGAACACGTGTGTGTTACTCTCAAAACACTGTTTCCCAGACCCAGTGACCAGTGAACGCGTGTGTGTTACTCTCAAAACACTGTTTCCCAGACCCAGTGTGCAGTGAACGCGTGTGTGTTACTCTCAAAACACTGTTTCCCAGACCCAGTGACCAGTGAACGCGTGTGTGTTACTCTCAAAACACTGTTTCCCAGACCCAGTGTGCAGCGAACGCGTGTGTGTTACTCTCAAAACACTGTTTCCCAGACCCAGTGACCAGTGAACGCGTGTGTGTTACTCTCAAAACACTGTTTCCCAGACCCAGTGAGCGTGTGTTACTCTCAAAACACTGTTTCCCAGACCCAGTGACCAGCGAACACGTGTGTGTTACTCTCAAAACACTGTTTCCCAGACCCAGTGACCAGCGAACGCGTGTGTGTTACTCTCAAAACACTGTTTCCCAGACCCAGTGAGCAGTGAACGCGTGTGTTACTCTCAAAACAATGTTTCCCAGACCCAGTGACCAGCGAACACGTGTGTGTTACTCTCAAAACACTGTTTCCCAGACCCAGTGACCAGCGAACGCGTGTGTGTTACTCTCAAAACACTGTTTCCCAGACCCAGTGACCAGCGAACGCGTGTGTGTTACTCTCAAAACACTGTTTCCCAGACCCAGTGTGCAGTGAACGCGTGTGTGTTACTCTCAAAACACTGTTTCCCAGACCCAGTGACCAGTGAACGCGTGTGTGTTACTCTCAAAACACTGTTTCCCAGACCCAGTGACCAGTGAACGCGTGTGTGTTACTCTCAAAACACTGTTTCCCAGACCCAGTGACCAGCGAACGCATGTGTGTTACTCTCAAAACACTGTTTCCCAGACCCAGTGACCAGCGAACGCGTGTGTGTTACTCTCAAAACACTGTTTCCCAGACCCAGTGAGCAGTGAACGCGTGTGTTACTCTCAAAACAATGTTTCCCAGACCCAGTGAGCAGCGAACGCGTGTGTGTTACTCTCAAAACACTGTTTCCCAGACCCAGTGACCAGTGAACACGTGTGTGTTACTCTCAAAACACTGTTTCCCAGACCCAGTGTGCAGTGAACGCGTGTGTTACTCTCAAAACACTGTTTCCCAGACCCAGTGACCAGTGAACGCGTGTGTGTTACTCTCAAAACACTGTTTCCCAGACCCAGTGTGCAGTGAACGCGTGTGTGTTACTCTCAAAACACTGTTTCCCAGACCCAGTGACCAGTGAACGCGTGTGTGTTACTCTCAAAACACTGTTTCCCAGACCCAGTGTGCAGCGAACGCGTGTGTGTTACTCTCAAAACACTGTTTCCCAGACCCAGTGAGCAGTGAACGCGTGTGTGTTACTCTCAAAACACTGTTTCCCAGACCCAGTGAGCAGTGAACGCGTGTGTGTTACTCTCAAAACACTGTTTCCCAGACCCAGTGAGCAGTGAACGCGTGTGTGTTACTCTCAAAACACTGTTTCCCAGACCCAGTGTGCAGCGAACGCGTGTGTGTTACTCTCAAAACACTGTTTCCCAGACCCAGTGACCAGTGAACGCGTGTGTGTTACTCTCAAAACACTGTTTCCCAGACCCAGTGAGCGTGTGTTACTCTCAAAACACTGTTTCCCAGACCCAGTGAGCAGTGAACGCGTGTGTGTTACTCTCAAAACACTGTTTCCCAGACCCAGTGAGCAGTGAACGCGTGTGTGTTACTCTCAAAACACAGTTTCCCAGACCCAGTGTGCAGCGAACGCGTGTGTGTTACTCTCAAAACAATGTTTCCCAGACCCAGTGAGCAGCGAACGCGTGTGTGTTACTCTCAAAACACTGTTTCCCAGACCCAGTGACCAGTGAACGCGTGTGTGTTACTCTCAAAACACTGTTTCCCAGACCCAGTGAGCGTGTGTTACTCTCAAAACACTGTTTCCCAGACCCAGTGACCAGTGAACGCGTGTGTGTTACTCTCAAAACACTGTTTCCCAGACCCAGTGACCAGTGAACGCGTGTGTGTTACTCTCAAAACACTGTTTCCCAGACCCAGTGACCAGTGAACGCGTGTGTTACTCTCAAAACAATGTTTCCCAGACCCAGTGTGCAGTGAACGCGTGTGTTACTCTCAAAACACTGTTTCCCAGACCCAGTGACCAGCGAACGCGTGTGTGTTACTCTCAAAACACTGTTTCCCAGACCCAGTGACCAGTGAACGCGTGTGTGTTACTCTCAAAACACTGTTTCCCAGACCCAGTGAGCAGTGAACGCGTGTGTTACTCTCAAAACAATGTTTCCCAGACCCAGTGTGCAGTGAACGCGTGTGTTACTCTCAAAACACTGTTTCCCAGACCCAGTGAGCAGCGAACGCGTGTGTGTTACTCTCAAAACACTGTTTCCCAGACCCAGTGTGCAGTGAACGCGTGTGTTACTCTCAAAACACTGTTTCCCAGACCCAGTGACCAGTGAACGCGTGTGTGTTACTCTCAAAACACTGTTTCCCAGACCCAGTGTGCAGCGAACGCGTGTGTGTTACTCTCAAAACACTGTTTCCCAGACCCAGTGTGCAGCGAACGCGTGTGTGTTACTCTCAAAACACTGTTTCCCAGACCCAGTGACCAGTGAACGCGTGTGTGTTACTCTCAAAACACTGTTTCCCAGACCCAGTGACCAGTGAACGCGTGTGTGTTACTCTCAAAACACTGTTTCCCAGACCCAGTGTGCAGCGAACGCGTGTGTGTTACTCTCAAAACACTGTTTCCCAGACCCAGTGACCAGTGAACGCGTGTGTGTTACTCTCAAAACACTGTTTCCCAGACCCAGTGACCAGTGAACGCGTGTGTGTGTTACTCTCAAAACACTGTTTCCCAGACCCAGTGTGCAGCGAACGCGTGTGTGTTACTCTCAAAACACTGTTTCCCAGACCCAGTGTGCAGTGAACGCGTGTGTGTTACTCTCAAAACACTGTTTCCCAGACCCAGTGTGCAGCGAACGCGTGTGTGTTACTCTCAAAACACTGTTTCCCAGACCCAGTGACCAGTGAACGCGTGTGTGTTACTCTCAAAACACTGTTTCCCAGACCCAGTGACCAGTGAACGCGTGTGTGTTACTCTCAAAACACTGTTTCCCAGACCCAGTGTGCAGCGAACGCGTGTGTGTTACTCTCAAAACACTGTTTCCCAGACCCAGTGTGCAGCGAACACGTGTGTGTTACTCTCAAAACACTGTTTCCCAGACCCAGTGACCAGCGAACGCGTGTGTGTTACTCTCAAAACACTGTTTCCCAGACCCAGTGACCAGTGAACGCGTGTGTGTTACTCTCAAAACACTGTTTCCCAGACCCAGTGACCAGCGAACGCGTGTGTGTTACTCTCAAAACACTGTTTCCCAGACCCAGTGACCAGTGAACCCGTGTGTGTTACTCTCAAAACAATGTTTCCCAGACCCAGTGAGCAGCGAACGCGTGTGTGTTACTCTCAAAACACTGTTTCCCAGACCCAGTGTGCAGTGAACGCGTGTGTTACTCTCAAAACACTGTTTCCCAGACCCAGTGACCAGTGAACGCGTGTGTGTTACTCTCAAAACACTGTTTCCCAGACCCAGTGACCAGTGAACGCGTGTGTTACTCTCAAAACACTGTTTCCTAGACCCAGTGAGCAGTGAACGCGTGTGTGTTACTCTCAAAACACTGTTTCCTAGACCCAGTGAGCAGCGAACGCGTGTGTGTTACTCTCAAAACACTGTTTCCCAGACCCAGTGACCAGCGAACGCGTGTGTGTTACTCTCAAAACACTGTTTCCCAGACCCAGTGACCAGTGAACGCGTGTGTGTTACTCTCAAAACACTGTTTCCCAGACCCAGTGACCAGTGAACGCGTGTGTGTTACTCTCAAAACACTGTTTCCCAGACCCAGTGACCAGTGAACGCGTGTGTGTTACTCTCAAAACACTGTTTCCCAGACCCAGTGACCAGTGAACGCGTGTGTGTTACTCTCAAAACACTGTTTCCCAGACCCAGTGTGCAGTGAACGCGTGTGTTACTCTCAAAACAATGTTTCCCAGACCCAGTGTGCAGTGAACGCGTGTGTGTTACTCTCAAAACACTGTTTCCCAGACCCAGTGACCAGTGAACGCGTGTGTGTTACTCTCAAAACACTGTTTCCCAGACCCAGTGACCAGTGAACGCGTGTGTGTTACTCTCAAAACACTGTTTCCCAGACCCAGTGACCAGCGAACGCGTGTGTGTTACTCTCAAAACACTGTTTCCCAGACCCAGTGACCAGTGAACGCGTGTGTGTTACTCTCAAAACACTGTTTCCCAGACCCAGTGACCAGTGAACGCGTGTGTGTTACTCTCAAAACACTGTTTCCCAGACCCAGTGACCAGTGAACGCGTGTGTGTTACTCTCAAAACACTGTTTCCCAGACCCAGTGACCAGTGAACGCGTGTGTGTTACTCTCAAAACACTGTTTCCCAGACCCAGTGACCAGTGAACGCGTGTGTGTTACTCTCAAAACACTGTTTCCCAGACCCAGTGACCAGTGAACGCGTGTGTGTTACTCTCAAAACACTGTTTCCCAGACCCAGTGACCAGTGAACGCGTGTGTGTTACTCTCAAAACACTGTTTCCCAGACCCAGTGACCAGTGAACGCGTGTGTGTTACTCTCAAAACACTGTTTCCCAGACCCAGTGACCAGTGAACGCGTGTGTGTTACTCTCAAAACACTGTTTCCCAGACCCAGTGACCAGTGAACGCGTGTGTGTTACTCTCAAAACACTGTTTCCCAGACCCAGTGACCAGTGAACGCGTGTGTGTTACTCTCAAAACACTGTTTCCCAGACCCAGTGACCAGTGAACGCGTGTGTGTTACTCTCAAAACACTGTTTCCCAGACCCAGTGACCAGTGAACGCGTGTGTGTTACTCTCAAAACACTGTTTCCCAGACCCAGTGACCAGTGAACGCGTGTGTGTTACTCTCAAAACACTGTTTCCCAGACCCAGTGACCAGTGAACGCGTGTGTGTTACTCTCAAAACACTGTTTCCCAGACCCAGTGTGCAGTGAACGCTCGTGTGTTACTCTCAAAACACTGTTTCCCAGACCCAGTGACCAGTGAACGCGTGTGTGTTACTCTCAAAACACTGTTTCCCAGACCCAGTGTGCAGTGAACGCGTGTGTGTTACTCTCAAAACACTGTTTCCCAGACCCAGTGACCAGCGAACGCGTGTGTGTTACTCTCAAAACACTGTTTCCCAGACCCAGTGACCAGTGAACGCGTGTGTGTTACTCTCAAAACACTGTTTCCCAGACCCAGTGACCAGTGAACGCGTGTGTGTTACTCTCAAAACACTGTTTCCCAGACCCAGTGACCAGTGAACGCGTGTGTGTTACTCTCAAAACACTGTTTCCCAGACCCAGTGACCAGTGAACGCGTGTGTGTTACTCTCAAAACAGTTTCCCAGACCCAGTGACCAGTGAACGCGTGTGTGTTACTCTCAAAACACTGTTTCCCAGACCCAGTGACCAGTGAACGCGTGTGTGTTACTCTCAAAACACTGTTTCCCAGACCCAGTGTGCAGTGAACGCGTGTGTGTTACTCTCAAAACACTGTTTCCCAGACCCAGTGACCAGCGAACGCGTGTGTGTTACTCTCAAAACACTGTTTCCCAGACCCAGTGACCAGTGAACGCGTGTGTGTTACTCTCAAAACACTGTTTCCCAGACCCAGTGACCAGCGAACGCGTGTGTGTTACTCTCAAAACACTGTTTCCCAGACCCAGTGACCAGTGAACGCGTGTGTGTTACTCTCAAAACACTGTTTCCCAGACCCAGTGACCAGTGAACGCGTGTGTGTTACTCTCAAAACACTGTTTCCCAGACCCAGTGTGCAGTGAACGCGTGTGTGTTACTCTCAAAACACTGTTTCCCAGACCCAGTGTGCAGCGAACGCGTGTGTGTTACTCTCAAAACACTGTTTCCCAGACCCAGTGACCAGTGAACGCGTGTGTGTTACTCTCAAAACACTGTTTCCCAGACCCAGTGACCAGTGAACGCGTGTGTGTTACTCTCAAAACACTGTTTCCCAGACCCAGTGAGCAGCGAACGCGTGTGTGTTACTCTCAAAACACTGTTTCCCAGACCCAGTGACCAGTGAACGCGTGTGTGTTACTCTCAAAACACTGTTTCCCAGACCCAGTGACCAGCGAACGCGTGTGTGTTACTCTCAAAACACTGTTTCCCAGACCCAGTGACCAGTGAACGCGTGTGTGTTACTCTCAAAACACTGTTTCCCAGACCCAGTGAGCAGTGAACGCGTGTGTGTTACTCTCAAAACACTGTTTCCCAGACCCAGTGTGCAGCGAACGCGTGTGTGTTACTCTCAAAACACTGTTTCCCAGACCCAGTGACCAGCGAACACGTGTGTGTTACTCTCAAAACACTGTTTCCCAGACCCAGTGTGCAGCGAACGCGTGTGTGTTACTCTCAAAACACTGTTTCCCAGACCCAGTGACCAGTGAACACGTGTGTGTTACTCTCAAAACACTGTTTCCCAGACCCAGTGTGCAGCGAACGCGTGTGTGTTACTCTCAAAACACTGTTTCCCAGACCCAGTGACCAGTGAACGCGTGTGTGTTACTCTCAAAACACTGTTTCCCAGACCCAGTGACCAGTGAACGCGTGTGTGTTACTCTCAAAACACTGTTTCCCAGACCCAGTGAGCAGCGAACGCGTGTGTGTTACTCTCAAAACACTGTTTCCCAGACCCAGTGACCAGTGAACGCGTGTGTGTTACTCTCAAAACACTGTTTCCCAGACCCAGTGACCAGCGAACGCGTGTGTGTTACTCTCAAAACACTGTTTCCCAGACCCAGTGACCAGCGAACGCGTGTGTGTTACTCTCAAAACACTGTTTCCCAGACCCAGTGACCAGTGAACGCGTGTGTGTTACTCTCAAAACACTGTTTCCCAGACCCAGTGACCAGTGAACGCGTGTGTGTTACTCTCAAAACACTGTTTCCCAGACCCAGTGAGCAGTGAACGCGTGTGTGTTACTCTCAAAACACTGTTTCCCAGACCCAGTGTGCAGCGAACGCGTGTGTGTTACTCTCAAAACACTGTTTCCCAGACCCAGTGAGCAGCGAACGCGTGTGTGTTACTCTCAAAACACTGTTTCCCAGACCCAGTGACCAGTGAACGCGTGTGTGTTACTCTCAAAACACTGTTTCCCAGACCCAGTGACCAGCGAACGCGTGTGTGTTACTCTCAAAACACTGTTTCCCAGACCCAGTGACCAGTGAACGCGTGTGTGTTACTCTCAAAACACTGTTTCCCAGACCCAGTGAGCAGTGAACGCGTGTGTGTTACTCTCAAAACACTGTTTCCCAGACCCAGTGTGCAGCGAACGCGTGTGTGTTACTCTCAAAACACTGTTTCCCAGACCCAGTGACCAGCGAACACGTGTGTGTTACTCTCAAAACACTGTTTCCCAGACCCAGTGTGCAGCGAACGCGTGTGTGTTACTCTCAAAACACTGTTTCCCAGACCCAGTGACCAGTGAACACGTGTGTGTTACTCTCAAAACACTGTTTCCCAGACCCAGTGTGCAGTGAACGCGTGTGTGTTACTCTCAAAACACTGTTTCCCAGACCCAGTGACCAGCGAACGCGTGTGTGTTACTCTCAAAACACTGTTTCCCAGACCCAGTGAGCAGCGAACGCGTGTGTGTTACTCTCAAAACACTGTTTCCCAGACCCAGTGTGCAGTGAACGCGTGTGTGTTACTCTCAAAACACTGTTTCCCAGACCCAGTGTGCAGTGAACGCGTGTGTGTTACTCTCAAAACACTGTTTCCCAGACCCAGTGACCAGTGAACGCGTGTGTGTTACTCTCAAAACACTGTTTCCCAGACCCAGTGACCAGCGAACGCGTGTGTGTTACTCTCAAAACACTGTTTCCCAGACCCAGTGACCAGCGAACGCGTGTGTGTTACTCTCAAAACACTGTTTCCCAGACCCAGTGACCAGTGAACGCGTGTGTGTTACTCTCAAAACACTGTTTCCCAGACCCAGTGATCAGTGAACGCGTGTGTGTTACTCTCAAAACACTGTTTCCCAGAGTTGAGGGAATTAAACCAATCGTTCTGATCACACACTTTGACTCCAGCGTTTCAGAAACGCCAAACCGCATACGAGTTCTATGCACAATTTTATCATTTATGCGCATCTTGGAATTTCAAAAACAATTTTTGTCCCAAAATGCACATAAAAATAGTTGGATGGAAACAAAGAAATTGTTTCAGAGCAGCTTCACAGTAATAACAGCAGAGTAACAGAATAATGATGCAGTATTTCAACTGACGATTGGTGCGTTGATGGCAGTATTCAGTTCAGCAGAACACACTTCTTTTTATTTTTAGTTATACTCATTTTGCCCAAGTGATTATTTTGTGAGTGTGTGTGTGTGACTGTGAGTGTATGTGTGTGTGAGAGAGTGTGTGTGTTGAATGAGATTGTTCAGTGTTTTATTCTTGCGTTCAGAGGTTGTTCGGCTTTCTGCTGGAGTATGTCGGTGAACTCTCCACCCAGAATCCACCAGATCTCAGAACAGTCAACTTACTCATCCCGTGAGTAACACACACACACTCACTCACTCACTCACTCACTCACTCACTCACTCACTCACTCACTCACTCACTCACTCACTCACTCACTCACTCACTCACTCACTCACATTCACTCACTCACTCACTCACTCACTCACTCACTCACTCACTCACTCACTCACTCACTCACTCACTCACTCACACACTCACTCACACTCTCTCTCACACACACACACTCACTCACTCACTCGCTCACTCGCTCACTCGCTCACTCGCTCACTCACTCACTCACTCACTCACTCACTCACTCACTCACTCACTCACTCACTCACTCACTCACACACACTCACTCACACACACAGATCATATGAGTGCAGCCTTGTGTTTACGTGTGTGTGTGTGTGCAGTCAGATCTGCAGTCTGTGTCAGCTGTTCCCAGAGGCCGCCTGTAGAGCGGTTCAGATGTTGCTCAGTGACAGCGCTCACAGCATGGAGGAGATGCTGGAGGTCAAAGGTCGCGCGCCGATGCCTGACCTGGACATGGTACGCCGATCGACTCCCGATACACACATACAGCGAGGAGACGCAGATCCTGAACTGATTGTGTGTGTGTGTGTGTGTGTGTGTGTTGTAGTTGGTCCTGCTGAAGATCACGGCGCTGTTGTTCCCCACATCAGACTTCAGGCATCCGGTGACGACGCCAGCATTCCTCTACATCAGCCAGGCGCTCAGCAAGGTGTGTGTGTGTGTCATAGAGTGCTTCAGTGATGTTTGTTCCTGCAGCTGATGGTTGTGTGTGTGTGTGTGTGTTTCAGTGTGTCGTGGTCTCTCTGGAAGACGCCTGCAAGGGTTTGATCCTCTGCTGTCTGGCGCTGGAGTTTGTGTCTCTGTCCAAGAGGTTTTTCCCAGAGCTGATGAACTTCCTGCTGGGGCTCCTGCACCTGACAGTCCCCGACAAGAGCAACACAGGTGTGTGTGAGTGAGAGTGAGCGTGTGAGAGTGAGAGTGTGAGAGTGAGCGTGTGAGAGTGAGCGTGTGAGAGTGAGCGAGTGTGAGAGTGAGTGAGAGTGAGTGTGAGTGTGAGCGTGTGAGAGTGAGCGTGTGAGAGTGAGCGAGTGTGAGAGTGAGTGAGTGAGAGTGAGTGAGTGAGTGAGTGAGTGAGTGAGTGTGAGAGTGAGCGTGTGAGTGAGTGAGCGTGTGAGTGAGTGAGCGTGTGAGTGAGTGAGCGTGTGAGTGAGTGAGCGTGTGAGAGTGAGCGTGTGAGAGTGAGCGTGTGAGAGTGAGCGTGTGAGAGTGAGCGTGTGAGAGTGAGTGAGCGTGTGAGAGTGAGTGAGCGTGTGAGAGTGAGCGTGAGCGTGTGAGTGAGCGTGTGAGTGAGCGTGTGAGTGAGCGTGTGAGTGAGCGTGTGAGTGAGCGTGTGAGTGAGCGTGTGAGAGTGAGCGTGTGAGAGTGAGCGTGTGAGCGTGTGAGTGAGTGAGCGTGTGAGTGAGTGAGCGTGTGAGAGTGAGCGTGTGAGAGTGAGCGTGTGAGAGTGAGCGTGTGAGAGTGAGCGTGTGAGAGTGAGCGTGTGAGAGTGAGTGAGCGTGTGAGAGTGAGCGTGTGAGTGAGCGTGTGAGTGAGCGTGTGAGAGTGAGCGTGTGAGAGTGAGCGTGTGAGAGTGAGCGTGTGAGTGAGCGTGTGAGAGTGAGCGTGTGAGAGTGAGCGTGTGAGAGTGAGCTGAGCGTGTGAGAGTGAGCGTGTGAGAGTGAGTGTGAGCGTGTGAGTGAGCGTGTGAGTGAGCGTGAGAGTGAGCGTGTGAGAGTGAGTGAGAGTGAGCGTGAGCGTGTGAGAGTGAGCGTGTGAGTGTGAGTGAGTGTGAGCGTGAGTGAGCGTGTGAGTGAGCGTGTGAGAGTGAGCGTGTGAGAGTGAGCGTGAGAGTGAGCGTGTGAGAGTGAGCGTGTGAGAGTGAGCGTGTGAGAGTGAGCGTGTGAGAGTGAGCGTGTGAGAGTGAGCGTGTGAGAGTGAGTGTGAGCGTGTGAGAGTGAGCGTGTGAGTGAGCGTGAGAGTGAGCGTGTGAGAGTGAGCGTGTGAGTGAGCGTGTGAGTGAGCGTGTGAGTGAGCGTGTGAGAGTGAGCGTGTGAGAGTGAGCGTGTGAGAGTGAGCGTGTGAGAGTGAGCGTGTGAGAGTGAGCGTGTGAGAGTGAGCGTGTGAGAGTGAGCGTGTGAGAGTGAGCGTGTGAGAGTGAGCGTGTGAGAGTGAGCGTGTGAGAGTGTGAGTGTGAGCGTGAGTGTGAGCGTGAGAGTGAGCGTGAGAGTGAGCGTGAGAGTGAGCGTGAGAGTGAGAGTGAGCGTGTGAGAGTGAGCGTGTGAGAGTGAGCGTGTGAGAGTGAGCGTGTGAGAGTGAGCGTGTGAGAGTGAGCGTGTGAGAGTGAGCGTGTGAGAGTGAGCGAGTGTGAGAGTGAGCGAGTGTGAGAGTGAGCGTGTGAGAGTGAGCGTGTGAGAGTGAGCGTGTGAGAGTGAGCGTGTGAGAGTGAGCGTGTGAGAGTGAGCGTGTGAGAGTGAGCGAGTGTGAGAGTGAGCGAGTGTGAGAGTGAGCGAGTGTGAGAGTGAGCGAGTGTGAGAGTGAGCGAGTGTGAGAGTGAGCGTGTGAGAGTGAGCGTGTGAGAGTGAGCGTGTGAGAGTGAGCGTGTGAGAGTGAGTGTGAGTGTGAGCGTGTGAGAGTGAGCGTGTGAGAGTGAGCGAGTGAGTGAGTGAGAGTGAGTGAGTGAGTGAGTGAGTGAGTGAGTGAGTGAGTGAGTGAGTGAGTGAGTGTGAGAGTGAGCGTGTGAGTGAGTGAGCGTGTGAGTGAGTGAGCGTGTGAGAGTGAGCGTGTGAGAGTGAGCGTGTGAGAGTGAGCGTGTGAGAGTGAGCGTGTGAGAGTGAGCGTGTGAGAGTGAGCGTGAGTGAGCGTGTGAGTGAGCGTGTGAGTGAGCGTGTGAGTGAGCGTGTGAGTGAGCGTGTGAGTGAGCGTGTGAGTGAGCGTGTGAGAGTGAGCGTGTGAGAGTGAGCGTGTGAGAGTGAGCGTGTGAGAGTGAGCGTGTGAGAGTGAGCGTGTGAGAGTGAGCGTGTGAGAGTGAGCGTGAGTGAGAGTGAGCGTGTGAGAGTGAGCGTGTGAGTGTGAGTGAGTGTGAGCGTGTGAGTGAGCGTGTGAGAGTGAGCGTGTGAGAGTGAGCGTGTGAGAGTGAGCGTGTGAGAGTGAGCGTGTGAGTGTGAGCGTGTGAGAGTGAGCGTGAGTGAGCGTGTGAGAGTGAGCGTGTGAGAGTGAGCGTGTGAGAGTGAGCGTGTGAGAGTGAGCGTGAGTGAGTGTGAGCGTGAGTGAGCGTGTGAGAGTGAGCGTGAGAGTGAGCGTGAGAGTGAGAGTGAGAGTGAGAGTGAGCGTGTGAGAGTGAGCGTGTGAGAGTGAGCGTGTGAGAGTGAGCGTGTGAGAGTGAGCGTGTGAGAGTGAGTGAGAGTGAGTGAGAGTGAGTGAGAGTGAGTGAGAGTGAGTGTGAGTGAGTGTGAGCGTGAGTGAGCGTGTGAGAGAGCGTGTGAGAGCGTGTGAGAGAGCGTGTGAGAGTGAGCGTGTGAGAGTGAGCGTGTGAGAGTGAGCGTGTGAGAGTGAGCGTGTGAGAGTGAGCGAGTGAGAGTGAGCGTGTGAGAGAGCGTGAGAGTGAGCGTGAGAGTGAGCGTGTGAGAGAGCGTGTGAGAGAGCGTGAGAGTGAGCGTGAGAGTGAGCGTGTGAGAGAGCGTGTGAGAGAGCGTGAGAGTGAGTGTGAGAGTGAGCGTGTGAGAGTGAGCGTGTGAGAGTGAGCGTGTGAGAGTGAGAGTGAGCGTGAGCGTGAGAGTGAGTGTGAGAGTGAGTGTGAGAGAGAGCGTGTGAGAGAGCGTGAGAGTGAGTGTGAGAGTGAGCGTGTGAGAGTGAGCGTGTGAGAGTGAGCGTGTGAGAGTGAGAGTGAGCGTGAGAGTGAGCGTGTGAGAGTGAGCGTGTGAGTGAGTGAGCGTGTGAGTGTGAGAGTGAGAGTGAGAGTGTGAGAGTGAGCGTGTGAGAGTGAGCGTGAGAGTGAGCGTGTGAGAGTGAGCGTGTGAGTGAGTGAGCGTGTGAGTGTGAGAGTGAGAGTGAGAGTGAGAGTGTGAGAGTGAGCGTGTGAGAGAGCGCGTGAGAGTGAGCGTGTGAGAGTGAGCGTGTGAGTGAGTGAGAGTGAGCGTGTGAGAGTGAGCGTGTGAGAGTGAGCGTGTGAGAGTGAGCGTGTGAGAGTGAGAGTGAGCGTGTGAGAGTGAGAGTGAGCGTGTGAGAGTGAGCGTGTGAGAGTGAGAGTGTGAGAGTGAGCGTGTGAGAGTGAGCGTGTGAGAGTGAGAGTGAGCGTGTGAGAGTGAGCGTGTGAGAGTGAGCGTGTGAGAGTGAGCGTGTGAGAGTGAGCGTGTGAGAGGGAAGCGTGTGAGAGTAAGAGTGAGCGTGTGAGAGTGAGAGTGAGCGTGTGAGAGTGAGCGTGTGAGAGTGAGCGTGTGAGAGTGAGCGTGTGAGAGTGAGCGTGTGAGAGTGAGAGTGAGCCTGTGAGAGTGAGCGTGTGAGAGTGAGCGTGTGAGAGTGAGCGTGTGAGAGTGAGCGTGTGAGAGTGAGCGTGTGAGAGTGAGCGTGTGAGAGTGAGCGTGTGAGAGTGAGCGTGTGAGAGTGAGAGTGAGCGTGTGAGAGTGAGCGTGTGAGAGTGAGCGTGTGAGAGTGAGCGTGTGAGAGTGAGCGTGTGAGAGTGAGCGTGTGAGAGTGAGCGTGTGAGAGTGAGCGTGTGAGAGTGAGCGTGTGAGAGTGAGCGTGTGAGAGTGAGCGTGAGAGAGTGTGAGAGTGAGAGTGTGAGAGTGAGCGTGTGAGAGTGTGAGAGTGAGCGTGTGAGAGTGAGCGTGAGAGTGAGCGTGTGAGAGTGAGCGTGTGAGTGTGAGAGTGAGAGTGAGAGTGTGAGAGTGAGAGTGAGTGTGAGTGTGTGTGTGAGAGTGAGCGTGTGAGAGAGCGCGTGAGAGTGAGCGTGTGAGTGAGTGAGCGTGTGAGTGTGAGAGTGAGAGTGAGAGTGTGAGAGTGAGAGTGTGAGAGTGAGAGTGTGAGAGTGAGCGTGTGAGAGTGAGCGTGTGAGAGTGAGCGTGTGAGAGTGAGCGTGTGAGAGTGAGCGTGTGAGTGTGAGAGTGAGAGTGTGAGAGTGAGAGTGAGAGTGTGAGAGTGAGAGTGTGAGAGTGAGCGTGTGAGAGTGAGCGTGTGAGAGTGAGCGTGTGAGAGTGAGCGTGTGAGAGTGAGCGTGTGAGAGTGAGAGTGTGAGAGTGAGCGTGTGAGAGTGAGCGTGAGAGTGTGAGAGTGAGAGTGAGAGTGAGAGTGAGAGTGTGAGAGTGAGCGCGTGAGAGTGAGCGTGTGAGAGTGAGCGTGTGAGTGAGTGAGCGTGTGAGTGAGTGAGCGTGTGAGTGTGAGAGTGAGAGTGAGAGTGTGAGAGTGAGCGTGTGAGAGTGAGCGTGTGAGAGTGAGCGTGTGAGAGTGAGCGTGTGAGCGTACAGCATATTGCACAGAATCTGC
This sequence comes from Rhinichthys klamathensis goyatoka, assembly GCF_029890125.1. Classification (NCBI taxonomy): domain Eukaryota; kingdom Metazoa; phylum Chordata; class Actinopteri; order Cypriniformes; family Leuciscidae; genus Rhinichthys; species Rhinichthys klamathensis. Next base: position 331,107 of record NW_026606650.1, on the reverse strand, counting down.
GCATTTCCGGCTTACTTGAACACACACACACACACACACGTCACTAAGCAACAAATAACGGCGCGCTTGTTCACTTGCATTGAAGTAATAGCGAATTTGGTTAACAGAAAAGACATTGTTATTTTCCAGCATCCTACATGTTCTGATACTGTATTGATCTGTCCACCTAAAACACATTTTTGGTAAAAAAGAGAGTGAGTTAGTGTGTGTGTGTGTGTGTGTGTGTTTCGGTTCACATGAGCTGCAGAAATACTCTCACTGCTGTGTAAACTGGTGTGTCACGTCTGGCTGTGATGGGAAATATTCGACATACTCAAGCGTACAGTCAGATTATCCTTCATCTGTTCAAACATAATGAGCTGCTCGTGTGGAAACAGGAAGAGGAATCTGGGTGTTTCCTCCCGGCTCTCGTTGTGTGTGTGTGTGTGTGTGTGTGTGTGTGTGTGTGTGTGTGTGTGTGTGTGTGTGTGTGTGTGTGGGGGGAATCTGGGTGTTTCCTCCCGGCTCTCGTTGTGTGTGTGTGTGTGTGTGTGTGTGTGTGTGTGTGGGGGGAATCTGGGTGTTTCCTCCCGGCTCTCGTTGTGTGTGTGCGTGCGTGTGTGTGTGTGTGTGTGTGTGTGTGGAATCTGGGTGTTTCCTCCCGGCTCTCGTCGTGTGTGTGCGTGCGTGTGTGTGTGCGTGTTAGGGCTGCACGATTTGAGGAAAATGTCATATTGCGATTAATGAGGTCAATATTGCGATTGCCATATAATAAACAAATAGTTTCATGAGTCAACTTGCTTGGTTCTAAAGTAAAATGCACACACAGATTAGTGATCATTCTGTGTATTAATGTGTATTTCTCAACTCAAACTAGCAACAACAACTAAATGATTGATAACACCTATAATGATAAATAAACCATTGATGTCTGGATAAAAATGACGACACCCCCCACATTTTAAACGTTAATTATAGCCATCCAACATTACAGTGATTCCATCAATACAATTGAAAGCTATCAACTTTTAAAATATTTATTAGGCTTAAAAAAAAATAACAGCTTTTAAATTAAGTGAACTTAAACAATCCTCACATAAACCCATAATAAATGCCATATTTACCTGTGCCCTTCCTGTCTTAACAGGTAGGATTGAGGATTTATATACAGATTTATACAGAAATTGAATAAAGTTATCAAACAGTCTGCGCTGCATGAATTATATATTATATATAGACTAATCCTTATTAAAGCTACACAACTTCTTTAGAAGAGCAGTGAGTAATTTTCTGTTCCCTTTGTTCTTTGATTAACTTTACTGACGGAACGCTTTATTCGCTGCTGGCCCTTTAAGAGCAGCCGTTGCCGAGACGCGGATCTCACACGCGCCTCATTCTCTCACAAGCACAACTCTTTCGTCCATCATAAGACTGCTCTTATGTTATGAAGATAATCGACAAAACGACATTTTGGCATAATTGTGTGTGTTATTGTTCGTTCAACCTCTAAAGAGAACTGTATTCTGGCACCCGGTCTGTGCATGCGCATTATACATTTTTCTGTGAGTCACATTCAGGACATTCACAGGCAGCGCGCTCTCTTTTGACTTCTTGTCGTGCAAAATGGTTTTAAAAGCATTTGCACGAATAAGAGCGGGATCATGTAACACTAGTCAAAGGATGACAAAAAAGAAGAGATGCTGCGTTAATAGCCCTAATAAGTTTATTTCATATAAAATCGCGTCATTTTGCCTAATATAATCGCATAGGTTTGACATCGCGATTACGATTGCGATACGATTAATCGTGCAGCACTAGTGCGTGTGTGTGTGTGTGGAATCTGGGTGTTTCCTCCCGGCTCTCATCGTGTGTGTGTGTGTGTGTGTGTGTGTGTGTGTGTGTGTGTGTGTGTGTGTGTGTGTGTGTGTGTGTGGAATCTGGGTGTTTCCTCCCGGCTCTCGTCCAGTACAGCATCACATCTACAGAAGCATTACAGTATTTCAGGACTCCAGACTGCGAGTAAATGCTGCTCTTCCTCAGTGTTTCTGTCTTGTTTTCCAGCACAAATATTCAAACATTCTTAAATCAAGACACATTTACTGGAGAAGCAAAACACTGACACATTAAGTGTTGTTTTTATGAAAATTAAGTGAGGTTTTGCTTAAAGGAGCAGTTCACTTTCAAATGAACATTAGCCCATGATTGACTCTCTCTCAACCCATCCTCGGTGTGTGTGACACTCTTCCTCGGTGTGTGTGACACTCTTCCTCGGTGTGTGTGACACTCTTCCTCGGTGTGTGTGACACTCTTCCTCGGTGTGTGTGACACTCTTCCTCGGTGTGTGTGACACTCTTCCTCGGTGTGTGTGACACTCTTCCTCGGTGTGTGTGACACTCTTCCTCGGTGTGTGTGACACTCTTCCTCGGTGTGTGTGACACTCTTCCTCGGTGTGTGTGACACTCTTCCTCGGTGTGTGTGACACTCTTCCTCGGTGTGTGTGACACTCTTCCTCGGTGTGTGTGACACTCTTCCTCGGTGTGTGTGACACTCTTCCTCGGTGTGTGTGACACTCTTCCTCGGTGTGTGTGACACTCTTCCTCGGTGTGTGTGACACTCTTCCTCGGTGTGTGTGACACTCTTCCTCTGTGTGTGTGGCACTCTTCCTCGGTGTGTGTGACACTCTCCTCGGTGTGTGTGACACTCTTCCTCGGTGTGTGTGACACTCTCCTCGGTGTGTGTGACACTCTTCCTCGGTGTGTGTGACACTCTTCCTCGGTGTGTGTGACACTCTTCCTCGGTGTGTGTGACACTCTCCTCGGTGTGTGTGACACTCTTCCTCGGTGTGTGTGACACTCTTCCTCGGTGTGTGTGACACTCTTCCTCGGTGTGTGTGACACTCTTCCTCGGTGTGTGTGACACTCTTCCTCTGTGTGTGTGACACTCTTCCTCGGTGTATGTGACACTCTTCCTCGGTGTGTGTGACACTCTTCCTCGGTGTGTGTGACACTCTCCTCGGTGTGTGTGACACTCTTCCTCGGTGTGTGTGACACTCTCCTCGGTGTGTGTGACACTCTTCCTCGGTGTGTGTGACACTCTTCCTTCCTCTGTGTGTGTGACACTCTTCCTCGGTGTGTGTGACACTCTTCCTCGATGTGTGTGACACTCTTCCTCGGTGTGTGTGACACTCTTCCTTGGTGTGTGTGACACTCTTCCTCGGTGTGTGTGACACTCTTCCTCGGTGTGTGTGACACTCTCCTCGGTGTGTGTGACACTCTTCCTCGATGTGTGTGACACTCTTCCTCGGTGTGTGTGACACTCTTCCTCGGTGTGTGTGACACTCTTCCTCGGTGTGTGTGACACTCTCCTCGGTGTGTGTGACACTCTCCTCGGTGTGTGTGACACTCTTCCTCGATGTGTGTGACACTCTTCCTCGGTGTGTGTGACACTCTCCTCGGTGTGTGTGACACTCTTCCTCGGTGTGTGTGACACTCTTCCTCGGTGTGTGTGACACTCTCCTCGGTGTGTGTGACACTCTTCCTCGATGTGTGTGACACTCTTCCTCGGTGTGTGTGACACTCTTCCTCGGTGTGTGTGACACTCTTCCTCGGTGTGTGTGACACTCTTCCTCGGTGTGTGTGACACTCTCCTCGGTGTGTGTGACACCCTTCCTCGGTGTGTGTGACACTCTCCTCGGTGTGTGTGACACTCTTCCTCGGTGTGTGTGACACTCTCCTCGGTGTGTGTGACACTCTTCCTCGGTGTGTGTGACACTCTTCCTCGGTGTGTGTGACACTCTTCCTCGGTGTGTGTGACAGTCTTCCTCGGTGTGTGTGACACTCTTCCTCCTCGGTGTGTGTGACACTCTTCCTCGGTGTGTGTGACACTCTTCCTCGGTGTGTGTGACACTCTCCTCGGTGTGTGTGACACTCTTCCTCCTCGGTGTGTGTGACACTCTTCCTCGGTGTGTGTGACACTCTCCTCGGTGTGTATGACACTTCCTCGGTGTGTGTGACACTCTCCTCGGTGTGTATGACACTCTCCTCGGTGTGTGTGACACTCTTCCTCGGTGTGTGTGACACTCTCCTCGGTGTGTGTGACACTCTTCCTCGGTGTGTATGAAACTCTTCCTCGGTGTGTGTGACACTCTTCCTCGGTGTGTATGAAACTCTTCCTCGGTGTGTGTGACACTCTTTTCTCAGACGAACACAATCAGACATTACAAAATGTCCTGGCTCTTCCAAGCTTTATAATGGCAGTGAATGGGTGTTTCTGTTTTGAAGTCAATAAAAGTGCCTCTATCCATCATAATAAGTGTGTTCATGTTGTGGTTCTGACCGTGTGTGTGTGTGTAGGTTATGCAGTGTTGAGTCCGTTCAGACAGCAGGGGAAGAACTGTGATCTGTTAGTTCTGACGGATCCAAACGCGTCTCAGAGCTGGAAGAGAAAACCAGTGTCACTGCAGACAGCTGTCAGATGTCCAGCGGAGAGAGAGCACTGCAGGTACACACACACACTCACACACACACACACTCACTCACACACACTCACACACACACACTCGCACTCAGACACACACACACACACCTCATTTTTGTGTTGATTTTGATGTTTGTTGTGGACCGTTGTCCTGATGGAGGATCCGTCCACGGCACATGTAGGATCTCCAGCTGAGGCCGGCAGGGTTTGATTTTTATCTGTTGGTATTTGCTAGAATCCATGATATCATGCATCCGAACAAGAAGTCCCACACACACACACACACACTCCACACTCACAAGAAGTCCAGGACCTCCAGCAGAAAACAGGCCCACAGCATTACAGTGGTTTATTTCATGGCTTGGTTGAATTCTACTGTAGAATGCGGTGTGTAATTATAATAATTCTGACCATGACTGTATTCATACATATACACATACATATGCATACACATATAGATAGACATACACATATACACTCACCTAAAGGATTATTAGGAACACCTATTCAATTTCTCATTAATGTAATTATCTAATCAACCAATCACATGGCAGTTGCTTCAATGCATTTAGGGGTGTGGTCCTGGTCAAGACAATCTCCTGAACTCCAAACTGAATGTCAGAATGGGAAAGAAAGGTGATTTAAGCAATTTTGAGCGTGGCATGGTTGTTGGTGCCAGACGGGCCGGTCTGAGTATTGCACAATCTGCTCAGTTACTGGGATTTTCACGCACAACCATTTCTAGGGTTTACAAAGAATGGTGTGAGAAGGGAAAAACATCCAGTATGCGGCAGTCCTGTGGGCGAAAATGCCTTGTTGATGCTAGAGGTCAGAGGAGAATGGGCCGACTGATTCAAGCTGATAGAAGAGCAACTTTGACTGAAATAACCACTCGTTACAACCGAGGTATGCAGCAAAGCATTTGTGAAGCCACAACACGCACAACCTTGAGGCGGATGGGCTACAACAGCAGAAGACCCCACCAGGCACCACTCATCTCCACTTGAAAAAATAGGAAAAAGAGGCTACAATTTGCAAGAGCTCACCAAAATTGGACCGTTGAAGACTGGAAAAATGTTGCCTGGTCTGATGAGTCTAGATTTCTGTTGAGACATTCAGATGGTAGAGTCAGAATTTGGCGTAAACAGAATGAGAACATGGATCCATCATGCCTTGTTACCACTGTGCAGGCTGGTGGTGGTGGTGTAATGGTGTGGGGGATGTTTTCTTGGCACACTTTAGGCCCCTTAGTGCCAATTGGGCATCGTTTAAATGCCACGGCCTACCTGAGCATTGTTTCTGACCATGTCCATCCCTTTATGGCCACCATGTACCCATCCTCTGATGGCTACTTCCAGCAGGATAATGCACCATGTCACAAAGCTCGAATCATTTCAAATTGGTTTCTTGAACATGACAATGAGTTCACTGTACTAAAATGGCCCCCACAGTCACCAGATCTCAGCCCAATAGAGCATCTTTGGGATGTGGTGGAACGGGAGCTTCGTGCCCTGGATGTGCATCCCACAAATCTCCATCAACTGCAAGATGCTATCCTATCAATATGGGCCAACATTTCTAAAGAATGCTTTCAGCACCTTGTTGAATCAATGCCACATAGAATTAAGGCAGTTCTGAAGGCGAAAGGGGGTCAAACACAGTATTAGTATGGCGTTCCTAATAATCCTTTAGGTGAGTGTATATTCACATACACATACACATATAGATAGATATACACATACAGTCAGTATATTTAAAACTATTGTCATTTCCAGTGCTTCATAGCAGTGGGTGGAGCTCTTGCTTATTTAGATCCTCTGATTGGTGGAGATTTTCTGTAGAATCATGGGTAATGTAGAATCACGGGTAATGTAGGATCAAGGGTAATGTAGGATCAAGGGTAATGTAGGATCACGGGTAATGTAGGATCACGGGTAATGTCGGATCACGGGTAATGTCGGATCACGGGTAATGTCGGATCACGGGTAATGTCGGATCACGGGTAATGTAGGATCAAGGGTAATGTCGGATCACGGGTAATGTCGGATCAAGGGTAATGTCGGATCACGGGTAATGTAGGATCACGGGTAATGTAGGATCAAGGGTAATGTAGGATCACGGGTAATGTAGGATCAAGGGTAATGTCGGATCACGGGTAAATGTCGGATCACGGGTAATGTCGGATCACGGGTAATGTCGGATCACGGGTAATGTCGGATCACGGGTAAATGTCGGATCACGGGTAATGTCGGATCACGGGTAATGTCGGATCACGGGTAAATGTCGGATCACGGGTAATGTCGGATCACGGGTAATGTCGGATCAAGGGTAATGTCGGATCACGGGTAAATGTCGGATCACGGGTAATGTCGGATCACGGGTAATGTCGGATCACGGGTAATGTAGGATCACGGGTAATGTAGGATCACGGGTAATGTCGGATCACGGGTAATGTAGGATCACGGGTAATGTAGGATCACGGGTAATGTAGGATCACGGGTAATGTCGGATCACGGGTAATGTAGGATCACGGGTAATGTCGGATCACGGGTAATGTCGGATCACGGGTAATGTCGGATCACAGATAATGTAGGATCACGGGTAATGTCGGATCACGGGTAATGTCGGATCACGGGTAATGTCGGATCACGGGTAATGTCGGATCAAGGGTAATGTAGGATCACGGGTAATGTCGGATCGCGGGTAATGTCGGATCGCGGGTAATGTAGGATCACGGGTAATGTAGGATCAAGGGTAATGTAGGATCACGGGTAATGTCGGATCAAGGGTAATGTAGGATCACGGGTAATGTAGGATCACGGGTAATGTAGGATCACGGGTAATGTAGGATCAAGGGTAATGTAGGATCAAGGGTAATGTCGGATCACGGGTAAATGTCGGATCACGGGTAATGTAGGATCACGGGTAATGTAGGATCACGGGTAATGTAGGATCAAGGGTAATGTAGGATCAAGGGTAATGTCGGATCACGGGTAATGTCGGATCAAGGGTAATGTCGGATCACGGGTAATGTCGGATCAAGGGTAATGTAGGATCACGGGTAATGTAGGATCAAGGGTAATGTCGGATCGCGGGTAATGTCGGATCGCGGGTAATGTCGGATCGCGGGTAATGTCGGATCGCGGGTAATGTCGGATCACGGGTAATGTCGGATCGCGTGTAATGTCGGATCACGTGTAATGTCGGATCACGTGTAATGTCGGATCACGGGTAATGTCGGATCACGGGTAATGTCGGATCACGGGTAATGTCGGATCACGGGTAATGTCGGATCACGGGTAATGTCGGATCACAGATAATGTAGGATCCCGGGTAATGTAGGATCAAGGGTAATGTCGGATCACGTGTAATGTCGGATCACGTGTAATGTCGGATCACGTGTAATGTCGGATCACGGGTAATGTCGGATCACGGGTAATGTCGGATCACGGGTAATGTCGGATCACGGGTAATGTCGGATCACGGGTAATGTCGGATCACAGATAATGTAGGATCCCGGGTAATGTAGGATCAAGGGTAATGTCGGATCACGTGTAATGTCGGATCACGGGTAATGTCGGATCACGGGTAATGTCGGATCACGGGTAATGTCGGATCACGGGTAATGTCGGATCACGGGTAATGTAGGATCAAGGGTAATGTCGGATCACGGGTAATGTAGGATCACGGGTAATGTAGGATCGCGGGTAATGTCGGATCACAGATAATGTAGGATCCCGGGTAATGTAGGATCAAGGGTAATGTCGGATCAAGGGTAATGTAGGATCACGGGTAATGTCGGATCAAGGGTAATGTCGGATCACGGGTAATGTCGGATCACGGGTAATGTCGGATCACGGGTAATGTCGGATCAAGGGTAATGTAGGATCAAGGGTAATGTCGGATCCCGGGTAATGTCGGATCCCGGGTAATGTCGGATCACGGGTAATGTCGGATCACGGGTAATGTCGGATCACGGGTAAATGTCGGATCACGGGTAATGTCGGATCACGGGTAATGTCGGATCACGGGTAATGTCGGATCGCGGGTAATGTCGGATCGCGGGTAATGTCGGATCGCGGGTAATGTCGGATCGCGGGTAATGTCGGATCACGGGTAATGTCGGATCACGGGTAATGTCGGATCACGGGTAATGTAGTTTTCCTCCAGGAGTTCTGCTGTTATAGGACATGTTCTGTTGAGTGAGTTTAGTGAGCGATGCTGTGTGTGTTTCAGGCTGTCTCTCGTCGACTCGTGTCTGGATCTGGTGAAGCGATGCACGTGTCTCTACAAGGACCTGCCGTCATACACTCACATCTTCCAGCCAATCAGAGCGCTCCTCCTGAACCATCTTCCCGTTTCGCTGTACCCGTCCTGCACACAGGTTCATGCTCACTCATGACATCACACGTCCTGGAGGCTCCTGTAGCTCTCCGGTGCGGAAGCCCCTTGTGTTCACAGCGGACGGGTCATTCTTATTAATTCTGGGTTTTATATCCCCTGCAGGATCTTCACAGAGAGATATTAGATGCCATTCCTGAACAGCCTTCCCAGCATGCACCTCTGGTGTTCAAGAAGAAGAAACCCATCCCACTGAAACTTTTCACACCGAAGATTGTGGAAATGTGAGTCGAACAGGGACAAGACACTCGTTTCCCTCGGACAGATTCGGCTAGTTTGAGTTTCTAGCACCAACCTTCCTTACTTATGTAATGTAGAATGCGAATCCTCCTTTTAATGATGCCTGAATCATAATCATAATCACACACTGCTGTCCAGAGGAGAACTGAGGCTGAGTCTGGTTTCTCTCGAGGGTTTTCCTCCACTCTGTCACTGATGGAGTTTTCGGTTCCTGTTGCTTATTTGGAGACATTTAATGTAATATTCAGCAATATTATTGATCTCCTGCATTGACAGCATTATATGAGAACTGAACTGAGCTGGACGATGACATCACGGTTTTCTCCAGAGCCGCTATATACAGGTCCTTTTAAAAAAATTAGCATATTGTGATAAAGTTCATTATTTTCCATAATGTAATGATAAAAATTAAACTTTCATATATTTTAGATTCATTGCACACCAACTGAAATATTTCAGGTCTTTTATTGTTTTAATACTGATGATTTTGGCATACAGCTCATGAAAACCCAAAATTCCTGTCTCAAAAAATTAGCATATCATGAAAAGGGTCTCTAAACGAGCTATTAACCTAATCATCTGAATCAACTAATTAACTCTAAACACCTGCAAAAGATTCCTGAGGCTTTTAAAAACTCCCAGCCTGTTTCATTACTCAAAACCGCAATCATGGGTAAAACTGCCGACCTGACTGCTGTCCAGAAGGCCATCATTGACACCCTCAAGCAAGAGGGTAAGACAGAAAGAAATTTCTGAACAAATAGGCTGTTCCCAGAGTGCTGTATCAAGGCACCTAAGTGGGAAGTCTGTGGGAAGGAAAAAGTGTGGCAAAAAAACGCTGCACAACGAGAAGAGGTGACCGGACCCTGAGGAAGATTGTGGAGAAGGACCGATTCCAGAGCTTGGGGGACCTGCGGAAGCAGTGGACTGAGTCTGGAGTAGAAACATCCAGAGCCACCGTGCACAGGCGTGTGCAGGACATGGGCTACAGGTGCCGCATTCCCCAGGTCAAGCCACTTCTGAACCAGAAACAGCGGCAGAAGCGCCTGACCTGGGCTACAGAGAAGCAGCACTGGACTGTTGATCAGTTTTGCATGTCATTCGGAAATCAAGGTGCCAGAGTCTGGAGGAAGACTGGGGAGAAGGAAATGCCCAAATGCCTGAAGTCCAGTTTCAAGTACCCACAGTCAGTGATGGTCTGGGGAGCCATGTCAGCTGCTGGTGTTGGTGCACTGTGTTTTATCAAGGGAAGGGTCAATGCAGCTAGCTATCAGGAGATTTTGGAGCACTTCATGCTTCCATCTGCTGAAAAGCTTTATGGAGATGAAGATTTCATTTTTCAGCACGACCTGGCACCTGCTCACAGTGCCAAAACCACTGGTAAATGGTTTACTGACCATGGTATTACTGTGCTCAATTGGCCTGCCAGCTCTCCTGACCTGAACCCCATAGAGAATCTGTGGGATATTGTGAAGAGAAAGTTGAGAGACGCAAGACCCAACACTCTGGATGAGCTTAAGGCCGCTATCGAAGCATCCTGGGCCTCCATAACACCTCAGCTGTGCCACAGGCTGATTGCCTCCATGCCACGCCGCATCGAAGCAGTCATTTCTGCAAAAGGATTCCCGACCAAGTATTGACTATTGAGTGCATAACTGAACATAATTATTTGAAGGTTGACTTTTTTTCTTTGTATTAAAAACACTTCTTTTATAGACGAATCCGGCGAAACTACCGGAAGTAAGCGGGCGCCATTACTGAGCTGTTGCTGGGTAGCGTTGCGCCATTGCCTCCTATTGTTTTATTTGCAACTTGCGTCCACTGGAATAAACAGCCCGCGATTTACGACTGTCACTAACATTACAACTTTTATAATGTCGAGTGGGAAAACATGTTGGCATTTTGAAAAATCATCGGATGCCAGGCTAGGAGAAAATACTCTTGAATAGCTTTAAAACAACAGAAGGGGCGCATTGGGGCAGTAACGTTAGTAACAGTACTGTTATGTCTGTTGTTAATGTTTGATTTGCTTGACTGTGACAGATTTTTTTTTAAACTAAATTAAATTAAATATGCATTTTTTGCTATAATAACAATTATTTAATGACAAGTAAAAAAATATATAATAAATATGTAATATAGTCCTCAGCAAAATCTCCTCTCTAGCTATTTTTTCTATTCAATTAACATGCTATGGTCATTCAATGGCTTTCCTGAGCTAAATGTAACGTTATGTGGCATAATTGTTCTCCTGCTGTTATATTGACCTCTTTCCATGGTTTAAAAACACTAATTGGTCGATATTATGTAAACTTTCTAGCTGTACCTTACCCTTGCCTTTTGCAATGTGAAAATGAGATAAATAATGGACACAAATGAAAAACATGAATTCGTTTATTTAATGTCATTCATTTATTTATTGTTGCCAAATGGACAGATCTTTTTATAATTTCCTCGTTAGCTAACGTTAGCCTAGCTAGCTTGCCAAGCTATTTTCATAAATAATCTGTAAGATCGTTTGTACCTTCATCTGTGACTGGAGGCCACTGTCTAACATCATCAACCCAACAAGTCATTCTGCCTGGCTGTAGCTGTCACATAGAGCTGTCATGGAGGGTGCGTTATCACCACAGTCTATGGTTATCACGGAGGTTTGTTTACATACCGGTAACAGCTCAGTAATGGCGTCGCCACAAGATGGCAGCCTACACAGAACGCTCGTCGGATTCGTCTATTGGTCGGATGAAATATGCTAATTTTTTTAGACAGGAATTTTGGGTTTTCATGAGCTGTATGCCAAAATCATCAGTATTAAAACAATAAAAGACCTGAAATATTTCAGTTGGTGTGCAATGAATCTAAAATATATGAAAGTTTAATTTTTATCATTACATTATGGAAAATAATGAACTTTATCACAATATGCAAATTTTTTGAGAAGGACCTGTATATGAATTAACTAAATTAATAACTTTTTTGAGCAGAAATGAAGCATCACTGAACTGACTTAAGCTGGACTGTGACGCTATTCTCTTCTGGAAACACACTCTGCTGCATTATTGTCCTGTTATCTCTGTAAAGCGCTGTGTAAATAAAGCTGACTGACTCCTCTTTCTCCTCCAGTCTGGATTACGGTAAAAAGCGAGGGAACACTAAAGAGGAGAAGGAGCGAGAGCGGCTCAAGCACAAACACAAGCGTGAGTTTAAGGGAGCGCTGAGGGAGATCCGCAAGGACACGCGATTCCTGGCTCGGGAGAAGCTCAACGACATCATGAGCAGGTGAGCGGCATGGGATGGGTCATGTGATGTGTCGTGGGATGTGTCATGATTGTCATGTGATGTGTCATGTGATTGACGTCTGTCACATGATGTCTCATGTCGTGTGATGTGTCGTGTCATGTGATCTGTCGTGTGATGTGTCGTGTCATGTGATCTGTCGTGTCATGTGATCTGTCGTGTGTCGTGTCGTGTGATCTGTCGTGTGATGTGTCGTGTCATGTGATCTGTCATGTAGTGTCTTGATCTGTCATGTAGTGTCATGTGATGTTGATGTATCATGTGATTGTGACGACTCTATCGTGCCAGTCTCTGATGGTGGTGTTGTGTTTGTGCGTCAGGGACTCGGAGAGGAAGAGGAAGGTGAAGGAGCTCTTCGGCAGTCTGGCCAATCAGGAGGGAGAATGGAAGGCCCTCAAGAGGAAGAAGATGAAGTGATGCTTTTAACACGTCCTTTCTGCTATGAACTGCTTAAGTACGCTGATAAACTGCATTTATTCTTAGAGGAGGTTTTGTATGTGACATTATGAGAAATAAAAGGAAACGGAAAAAGGAATTATGAGAAGTGTGCAGTGAGACTCTTTCTTTCTGTGGGATAATCCAGGTTGGATATTAACTGTCAGATTCCTGGTTTATCGGCTCTTTTCCCAATGACATGTTTTAATAATCATCATTCAAAAGCTTAAACACTCCTAGAGTGGAGTTGAGGTTCCTAGTTGGAAGTTGGAGTTTCCTAGTCAAAAATTCCTAGTTAGATTTTCTTAGTTAAAAATTGGACCTAAACGGCCTCATAAGTCTTTTTCTTTTCTTTTTTTACTACTGGGAAACTCTTGAGATCATTTTGATCCCAGGGTTTCCCGAGTTGGGCGTGCCAATAACTGTAAACTTGGCAGAGAGGAGAACGATTGCTGCTGTGTGTTCCAGCTGTCTTCTGTTGGAAATGTCCCACTTCCCCAGTCATGATTACGAGCTCGATCTGTTCAATTGCTTTGTTATAACAAGTGCTTTATCTTTATTACGGTTTCCCGGTAGTAAATCCGACTTCTGAGGGCGTTCATGTCCAATTTCCGACTAGGAAACTCCAACAAGGAATTTCTGACTAGAAAACTCATATTTACTCGTAACGCTGCCTTCACATGCCATCAGAATTAGAGTAAATACGAGTTTCCTAGTCAGAAATTCCTGGTTGGAGTTTCCAAGTTGGCCTCTAAAGTTGTATTTACTACTTGGAAACTGAGATAATTTTGATGAAAAATAGCCTGTATTTGAGCAAAATGACAGAAATGTCAGCAAGCTGTTTTCATCTTGAGGCGGAATAGATCCTGTGAATGATTATATTGTTGTCAAGTGATGTTTTTAACACCATCCTTTCTGTCATGAACTGCTTGAATACGCTGATAAACTGCACGTTTAATCTCGTGAGGTGGTTTTGTATGTGACGTTATGAGAAACAAAAGGAGACTTTCTTTCTGTGGGATAAGCATATTTTTGACCTTTTAACTGTCAGAGTCCCGGTTTATTTCCCTATGAAATATTTTAGTAATCATCATTCAAAAGCTTAAACACTCAAAATTCATCCTGTGATCCTTTGATCACAGTTAAAGCAGTGTGTTATTACGAGGCTAACTGCTATTGTACCACAGCTGCATATGCCATTTAAATGTCAAGGCATATTTATTTCTATAACGCTTTATACAATAAACAGTAAAATGTTAATGTTGTAAAATCAATCATTTTTTCATTTTTTTAACTCCAACTGATCAAGCCAAAGACAACAGTGACAAGAAACAAATGAATGTAGAAACTCCAGGGATCAAGGGTCCAATAATCAGCAGAGACAGGTGTGCATTGAACTCAAGCTTTATTTAGTACCTGGTAACATGTTGGTTCTTTACATGAGACAGTGTTTTACATCTCGTGAGTCTCAGTTAACTCCGCTAGTTTAGTGGGACAGGTTTAGTCGGGTTCGAGTCTTCAGACGCTTGCGTCGGTCCTCAGGCAACAGCCGTGTGAGTCTCTACAGTGCGGGACACAGACGTGCTTCTCTCCTCCGTCACTGCCGGGAAAAACAACATTTCAGATTAAGAGCAAGAATTTTCCAAGACTTATGCTGCCTTCATGCAATATCACAATTATCATAAATACAAGTGGACATGAACACCCTCTTGTTAGAAAGAATAGGAATCATGGAGGACACAGTGTTTATTCTTGTCTATTTCTTGGGCAAAATGTACTGAAGATATTTACTAATGTAAATATATTTTTAGATTTACTTAAATAAAATGTAGCGCCCCATTCGTTGACAACTATATAAACATTCACAGCTCTATCTATATGGTCGGCTTGCTTACGATTCTGGAATTTCGAAATAAACAATATGCTTTAAATGGTTGACATATGTAAATATGCACTACTTTATCAAGACAAGGCGATGTAGCAGTTGTGGAAAAAACGAATGAAGAATCGTTCTCCCCTCCGCCATGTTTACAGTTTATGGAACGCCCAACTCGGAAACCCGGGCATCAAAATGATCTCAGTTTCCCAGTAGTAAATACGACTTGAGATGCCATTCAGGGCCAATTTTCGACTAAAATATAAATTAAACTACAACTAGGAAACTCAGACTAGGAATTTCGGACTAGGAAACCCGTATTTACGATTATTATGATAGCACGTAAAGTTTGATTCAGCGTTTGTTCGGAACGATCGGAAAGTCTGTTAGTGTTTGATGCCCAACTCTTTCTCTGTAACCATTTACAAAGTCGGCAAGTGTATGATGCCGAGTGTTTAAAATCTGTTCATATTTCAAAAGTTGCGTAGCATCTATCAGTTTGTCTAAAAGCTGGAATACACGACTTTTAAAACCTGAACGGATTGCTAGGAGAAACATGAAAAATGAAATTAATATGTTCAAAAATCTGTGCAAAATATCAAACTGCTTTTTTCTGTAAAATATCGAAACATTCTTATATCGAGATGCATTTATTCGAGTAGCAAGATGACAAAATATTAAGTCTTATATTAAAATTAAGTCAGCTTTTGCTATAAAAAAAAAGTAGAAACAAATATCTGCCAAAGTGGTCAGAAAAAGATTCCTGTTTTCCCTTTGAATTAAGATGAACTTTCTGACCCCTTGGGAGATATTTGTTCTTGTTTTAAACATAAACTCACTTCATTTTGATACATTTATCAGAATTTTTAAGTAATTTTGCTTCTTCTCCAGTAAATGTTTCTTGATTTAAGAATGTTTAGATGTTTGTGCTGGAAAACAAAACAGAAACACTGAGTAAGAACATATTTTTTCCCTATTAACATTTGATCTCCTTCAACCGAATGAAAGTCTGTGTCCCCCAAACACAATTTCCTGTGAAATCCGTCAACTCGAATCTGCAAACTAACTGTAAATTGGTGCAAAAATCATCCAGTGTATTCCAGCCCTAATAAGCGAAACGAGAATCCTAAAACATTGGTATATTTTGGCGAACTCACCCGCGACCGCGGACAGACCTTCGACGACGGAGATCCCGAGCCGTTTCTCCTCTCCTTCCAGAAGCTTCCTATAGGTGGCGATCTCCGCGTCCAGTTTCAGCTTGATGTGAAGCAGCTCCTGGTAGTCGGCCATGTATTTCCCCATCTCCACCTTGGTCTCGCAGAGCTGGTTCTCCAGCTGAGCGATGATGTCCTCCAGCCCGGACGCCTTGTCGAGGTGCGCGGCCTCCATGTCCTCGAGCTGCTGCTCCAGAGCCGCGTTACGGGCCCTCAGACCGTCGATCTGGTTCTGCAGGTCCGAAACCTGGTTGTGGAAGCTGGTGATCTCGTCCTTCATGGTCATCATGTGGCCCTCGTGTTTGCTGGCCTGCACTTTCAGAGTGTCGAACTTGCCCTTGTACCACTTCTCGGCCTCCTGGACGTTGCGAGCGGCGACGGCCTCGATCTCTGCGCGCATGTTTCGCAGGTACGCCGCTAGATCGGGTCTGTCGGAGTCCAGCTCCACCGTCACCTTGGACTCCTCGATCTGCTTGAGGAGGTCGGCGACTTCCTCGTCGTGGAGCTTCTTCAGGAACTCGATCTCGGCCACCAGTTGCTCGATGCGCTTCTCCAGGTCGGCCTTCTGTAGCGTGGCGTTGTCCACGTCTTGGCGGAACTCGCGGAGAATCATTTCGGCCTCCTCTGTGCAGTCAAATCATCAAGGTCGTTAGTGAGGTCATATACAAGTGGTATTATATACAGAGGTGGACAGTAACAAAGTACATTTACTTGAGTACTGAGTAAAGCCTTGTGTTGCCATTGGCTTTTGGCTTGCTTAGTTGGGGACATTAAATTTAACATTTATTTTAATATTCAGCAATATTATTGATCTCCTGCACTGACAGCATTATATGAGAACTGAACTGAGCTGGACGATGACATCACGGTTTTCTCCAGAGCCGCTATATATATAAATGAACTAAATTAATAACTTTTTTACAGCAGAAATGAAGCATCACTGAACTGACTTAAGCTGGACTGTGACGCAAAATCACAAACAAACGCTGTTGCATTATTGTCCTGTTATGTCTGTAAAGCTGCTGAAACACTCTGTGTTGTAAAGCAATGTATAAATAAAGCTGACTTGAGTACTGTACTTTAGTATTATTTTTTCTGGAAACTTTTTACTTCAACTTCACTACATTTGAAAGACACATATCATACTTTTTACTCCACTACATTTCTGTCAAGGTCCTTGAGTGGAAAGTAGTAACGTCAGGGGATGATATTTATTTATTTAGCATTTCTAAAACGTGATTGGTTTAGGGTTAGTGGCGTTGTCGACGACTTGATGGAACTTTTTGGCCTCCTCTGTGGAGTCGATTCATCGTGAGTGAGGTCCTAATCAAGTGGTGTTATAAAACTAACTAATTGTAAATGTCATAATCATTTGTTAACAAACAAGTATTCATTACTTCAATGAGCTCATTGTATCTGCATTGAATTACTACATTGTTTAAATTACTAATTGTGATTTTGTATATGTACATTTCTGAAATACATAACTGAGACAGTCTCCTCTGATGACAGATCACTGTAAACTGTAATATGGACTCGTGCACTTTCTGTAAAGCTGCTTTGAAATGATGTGTATTGTGAAATAAACGAAAACAAAAGTCACAGTTAGCTCAAACGTTTACATATGTAATTTTGGTGATCAAAGATGAGTTTCAAGGGATAAAATGATTGACTACACCCAGAGTAAGAGTAAGAACATGATTCTTTGCATCTCCTCACCTTTGATGGCCATCTCCTCCTCGAGCTTCATCCTCCAGACCTCCACCTCCTCCTCGATATAACCTCTCTCTATGTCAGCCGAGCCCTTCTCCGCGGTCAGGGCTTCGATCAGCTCCCTCATCTCCTTAAACTTCAGCTCGTACTCGTCCCCGAGGCCGGTGGGTCCAGCTTTAAAGCGTCCCTGAAGCGACTCCAGCTCGGCCCTCAGCGAGGCGTTCCTCGTCTCCAGCGCCTGGACCTTCTCGATGTACCCGGCGAAGCGCACGTTCAGCTCCTGCATCTCCTCTTTCTCGTTGGTTTGGTGCTGATGGATCTCGGTGGCGACTTCCACAGCCTGACCCGGGAACCCGGCTCGCCCTCGGCTGAGCGACGAGCCTCGGCATCGGGACGGAGACGGGCTCTGGACCCTCATCCGACTGGAGCCGCTGACGCTCAGGCTCTTCTGCGAATACGACGTTCCCCTCATGTCTTTATCCTCGGGCTTCTGCTGTCGAAGGTGCTCCTGGTGCGACTCTCGGGTTGAGTTTATATGGACCCGCTAAGAATCTTGCACTGGCGCTTGAAAGTCTTGCAGGGTTTTGACATGTTTTAAATGCGGATCATGAGCGAGTTCGAAGGCTTGAGTTTCTCATTAGCTCACGTATGATTGTTATTCAGAGGCCGAGAGGCTCTCGCACTCCAGTGCCACATAACCAGTGTGTGTGTGAGCACTATTGCTTCTGCCTGTAATTCCAGCCCAGTGTGGCTCATTGTTTCCATATAACCTCACACGGATGAATTAATGCGCCGTACAAATAGCTGTCTTTTCTGCTGGTTTCTTTCCATTTGTTTGTCAGGTGTTCTTGATTTGCTCTAAAAAATGGTTCTTTCCTCAGTATTCTGATTTAAGAATGTTTAGATATTTGAAAACAAGATACATTTACTGAAGAAGCAGCAAAATGCCTGAAGATATCACGCCTTGTTTAATGTTTTTCAGTGGGGTCAAAATCTTGAATCCATTGTCAGATATTTGTTCTTGTTTTAAGCATAAACTCGCTTCATTTTTTTCCAATTTTCATAAAAGAATGAAAGACTTCAGTCATTTTGCTGCTTCTCCAGTACATATATCTGGATTTAAGAATGTTTAGATATTAGATATATTTGTACTGGAAAACAAGATACATTTACTGGAGGAGTGAAGATATTACGCCTTGTTTAATGAAAAAAATATTCAAATGAAGTGAGTTTGTGAGTTTGTGTTAAAACAAGAACAAATATCTGCTAATGGAGTCAGAAAAATAATCTAGTTTTCCCTTTGAATGAAGTTTGTTTTTCTGACTCCACTTGCAGGTTTGCTCTTGTTTTAAGCATAAACTCGTTTCATTTTGATCTCATTTTTATTAAACAGTTAAAGACTGCTTCTTCTTCTTCTTCTTCAGTAAATGTGTCTTGATTTAAGAATATTTAGATATTTGTGCTGGAAAAGACAGAAACACTGAGGAAGAACGTGATTTCTTGCAGTGCATCTCATCAAAATGTTATATTTAGTGCTCCAGATTATCTTGATTTAGATAAAATGTAATCATTTTGTTTTTTAAGATGCTCGATTCAATAGGAATACTCGTCTTGTGTCGTGATTCGACAGCAAGTCTTATAAAGTGTTAAAACTAACACTTTCTCGATTTGAGAATTGGATGTCACTGTAAAAAAAATTGTTGAAGTACTTGAATAGATATATATTGGAGTATGTTTTTCTACTTCAAAATTTCATGTTTAATTGAACATCACATTTCTATGTAATTATTTCTGAGTAAATTCTACATCAGATTTTTTTTTCAGTGGCAGATAAGCTGGTTTGAGTTGATATATGACGTGTGTGTGTGTGTGTGTGTAGCTGGAATGTGATCGTCTCATGAGAATATTATGGCATTCTCAGCTCTCCACATCTCTGACACTGACTGATGCTGTTAATATAGATATGCAGGAATACTGCGCTCTATACATCACTCTTAACCTCATCAGCTTTTCAACACACACTCTGTTTACAACAAGGCAGTGACATTATCTGACATTATTACGGAAGAATAACTGTAGATCGCCTCTTAATCCCCCGCTGAGAGGTGGTTCTGAGACTGCACTGTCCTGAGTAATGTCTAAGGTTGTGTGGTTTCAATCTGGCGTTCCTCAGGGGTCCGTTTTGGGCACTTTTCTCTTTTACTCATTTACATTTTCCCTCTTTCCTAAGTTTTTATTTTTATGCAAACGACAGCCAGATTTACATAGATTTTGATGATAATGTGGCTGTGGCCTTTCTTTCTCAAAGTATTTCTTTCTCAAAATGGTCTTTGTCTTAACAGTGACGAGACGGAGGCTCGCCACACCAGCTAACATACCGATCTACTCTTTCTGTTTCTGTTTCTTCTTCTGAGAACACATTTCCGTCAGTATCTCCTCCTAGAGCTTTAAACTCAACTCCGACTGTTCTGACTCGGTTACTGTGTCTTTTCTTACTGAATTCCTGTATCGGACTTCCAAACATTCCCAAATTCTCATAAATCTTCATTGAGGGGGTCAAAACTTTCACACAGTAACTCTTAAAAAGTATTTAATCTATTACTAGCAAAGCTTACCAACTATCATAGACAATAGTGTCATTGTTCACCATAGTTTCTACTCTAATTACTGCTGTTATTAATATTGTGCGTACGGTAATATTGTTTTTTATGACAGGCTAACACAATTTAAGACCGAAACAAGAATGTGAAAAGTTAATAGGAGGTTAACAAGAAATCACATGAAAACAACATCAGAGCTGGAGCTGGAAGACTAAGTGTAAAGTGACACTGATTCTGTAATAGAATAATATCAGATTAATTCAGTTTCTGCTTCATATGTGGCACATGATGATCCTCGTTCATCTCCAGATCTGGTTTCTCTGTACAGTCTCCAGTCTGAACTAAAGGCTTGGAAAAGCTATTGTGTCATCTAGTGGGCAACGATGAAAACAGCAGTTAATCTACTGTGTACTATGCTAAATATAAGTTACAGTTAACTCTGGATATGCATGAACTATACGTAATTTTCCATTTGGGAAACTCCAAAAGAACATTTATTAGTTTTATAGCCTGGATCCCATGAGTTAAGGATAAAGCTGTGGCTTTTTTTTTTTTGTGCAAATAGGTTCAGATCTAAAAAACTTTAATTGAAGTAAAATACTAATTCAATCATTTAGAGCCTGCAATATTAACATTGTTAAACTGTTTATTGTAAATGGTTTATAATGCCTTCAATTCTATTGACTGCAAGTTACACTCTTGCAAGTTAATTCAGTGAATGGCATTTAGTTATCAACTAACAAATTTGACAGATAATCTGTGTGTGTGTGTGTGTGTGTGTGTGTGTGTGTGTGTGTGTCTAGCATGTACAGAGTGAGTGTGTGTGTGTAGCATGTACAGAGTGTGTGTGTGTGTGTGTAGCATGTACAGAGTGTGTGTGTGTGTAGCATGTACAGAGAGTGTGTGTGTAGCATGTACAGTGTGTGTGTGTGTGTGTGTGTGTGTGTGTGTGTGTAGCATGTACAGTGTGTGTGTGTGTGTGTGTGTAGCATGTACAGTGTGTGTGTGTGTGTGTAGCATGTACAGAGTGTGTGTGTGTGTGTAGCATGTACAGTGTGTGTGTGTGTGTGTGTGTAGCATGTACAGTGTGTGTGTGTGTGTGTGTGTGGCATGTACAGAGTGTGTGTGTGTGTGTGTGTGTAGCATGTACAGAGTGTGTGTGTAGCATGTACAGAGTGTGTGTGTGTGTGTGTAGCATGTACAGAGTGAACAGCAGCGGTCCTAGTACTGAGCCTTGTGGTACGCCATACTGAACTTGTGATCGATAAGACATCTCTTCATTTACTTTTCATTTGTGACTCTGATGAGAGCTGTCTCAATGCTATAGTAGCCACTGTTTCAAATAAATACCTCAGGTTGTGTTTATTTTCTTCTAATAGGGTTGAAAAATAACCAGATCTAGCAGCTTTTAAAGCCGCTCTGTAAGCAGTCGAGCTCTCCTTCCATGAAATGCGAAATACCTCTAGTTTAGTTTTCTTCCAGTTGCGCTCCATTTTTCTGGCTGTGACAACTAACCCCTGATACACACACACACACACACAGCAACTTTACACGATTTACCCGACAGCTCTAAAATATAATGATTTTTATGGAATTAAAACATTACCAAAATGTCCGTAATTAGTAGCTCTAATAAAGAGACGATTTACAATCTCAGCATTAACCAACACCATAAGTGGAAACTGATTTCACACACTTTCAACCAGAGCATAAACATTAGTTTTCAGTCTAATCTATAGTTAAACCGCTTCAGCCAACATTAATCCTCTTGATCTGAGGTCGGGTACCGTGGTAAACGCAGGGGGTCAGTCAGCAGACAGTCAGATGGAGTGTGTGAGAGTGTGTGAGCTGAACCCGTGACGGTCATGAGAACTTCTCAAGGGCTTTCAGAGCCGCTCTGAATCACACACACACACACACACTCTCAAACAGCAGACGCTCTCAGGAATCACAGCATCAGTTCAGGTAAGATCCCTTTCTCTTCCATCACTGCAAAAAATGCTTTTCTTACTTAATATTTTTGTAAATTATGTCATTATTTATGACATAATTTATAATAAATTATGTTATTTATATAAGTAAAATGACATAAGAAATTCTCTTGTTTTCTGATAAAAAAGAAATGTAATTACAAAAGAAATGTAAATAAATGTAATGCTTAAAACAAGCTAAAGTATTTGCCAATGGGATAAAAAAACTTATTTCAAATGGAAAACGATTACTTTTCTGACCCCATTGGCAGATCATTTTACTTGTTTTAAGCAAAAACTAAATTTTTATTTTTATTGTTCATCAGGAAACAACACTGAATTTCTTGTCATTTTATTTATCTAGTAAATGCTTCTTGATTTAAGAATTTTTAGATATTTGGACTGGAAACAAGACCGTTATTTGCCGTCTACGAAAACGTTTCGGTGCATTTGCTGCATAGAGTTCATTTAATTCAATTCAGATGTTTCTTTTCACTGAATGTTTATTCTGTCAGATTTGAATTTCAAAAAACTTCTTAATAACATGTCCAGGTTATGATATTCCTCAAATATAAAAGGAATAAGAAAATATATTTTGCATTTAAAAAAATTAAACCTATTAGGACCATAAAGAATGTTTTACATTGTGACATTGTTTACATTATTGTCATGACAATTAAATTATTTTTTCATTACTGTAATATAAAAAATATGTTATTTAGATTGTAATGTAGTTTGTTGTACGTACTTAAATTTATCATCAAAATATATTTGTACTGCAAAAATAACCATTACAGTAATGAGAATCAAATACCAATCAAGAATAGAATTTGAAAGTAAAACATCATTAATGAGAATATAGAGGTCAAATTTAATAATTACATAATTAAATATATATTAATGGAAATGTAAACATGCTTTATTGTCAGGCAAAATATAATTCTTTTGAATGTTGGGGTGAGTTAGACCTGGCCGTGTTTTCCTGAGACTGATCTCTGCGTTTATGAATCCATATCTCACTCTCTCCTGTATATACTGATGATGAAGGACTGCAGTGTTTGTCATATCTCAGTGTTTATGATTATCATTTTTCAGTGGTTTGGTGATCATGTCTTACGGTGGATCAGGTTCAGTGTCTCGAGGAGAATTCAGTGTTCATTTCTCCAGCAGAAGAGGAGCAGGATTCATCAGAGCTGAAGAGTGAGAGAAGACGACACACACACACACACACACACACACACACACACACACACACACACACCTGGGGAAACTAGATATACTTCATCTAACGTGAGTGTGTGTATCTGTGTGTGTTTGTGTGTGTGTGTGTGTGTGTGTGTATATGTGTGTGTGTGTGTTTGTGTATCTGTGTGTGTGTGTGTGTGTGTGTGTGTGTGTGTGCAGGG
>NW_026606650.1:270000-302500 GCF_029890125.1 Rhinichthys klamathensis goyatoka | reverse complement strand
ACGCACTCCTTTACCTGCAGAACTACAGACACGCACTCCTTTACCTGCAGAACTAGACACGCACTCCTTTACCTGCAGAACTACAGACACGCACTCCTTTACCTGCAGAACTACAGACACGCACTCCTTTACCTGCAGAACTACAGACACGCACTCATTTACCTGCAGAACTACAGACACGCACTCCTTTACCTGCAGAACTAGACACGCACTCCTTTACCTGCAGAACTACAGACACGCACTCCTTTACCTGCAGAACTACAGACACGCACTCCTTTACCTGCAGAACTACAGACACGCACTCCTTTACCTGCAGAACTACAGACACGCACTCCTTTACCTGCAGAACTACAGACACGCACTCCTTTACCTGCAGAACTACAGACACGCACTCCTTTACCTGCAGAACTACAGACACGCACTCATTTACCTGCAGAACTACAGACACGCACTCCTTTACCTGCAGAACTAGACACGCACTCCTTTACCTGCAGAACTACAGACACGCACTCCTTTACCTGCAGAACTACAGACACGCACTCCTTTACCTGCAGAACTACAGACACGCGCTCCTTTACCTGCAGAACTACAGACACGCGCTCCTTTACCTGCAGAACTACAGACACGCGCTCCTTTACCTGCAGAACTACAGACACGCGCTCCTTTACCTGCAGAACTACAGACACCCACTCATTTACCTGCAGAACTACAGACACGCACTCCTTTACCTGCAGAACTACAGACACGCACTCCTTTACCTGCAGAACTACAGACACGCACTCCTTTACCTGCAGAACTACAGACACGCACTCCTTTACCTGCAGAACTACAGACACGCACTCATTTACCTGCAGAACTACAGACACGCACTCCTTTACCTGCAGAACTAGACACGCACTCCTTTACCTGCAGAACTACAGACACGCACTCCTTTACCTGCAGAACTACAGACACGCACTCCTTTACCTGCAGAACTACAGACACGCACTCCTTTACCTGCAGAACTACAGACACGCACTCCTTTACCTGCAGAACTACAGACACGCACTCCTTTACCTGCAGAACTACAGACACGCACTCCTTTACCTGCAGAACTACAGACACGCACTCCTTTACCTGCAGAACTACAGACACGCACTCCTTTACCTGCAGAACTACAGACACGCACTCATTTACCTGCAGAACTACAGACACGCACTCCTTTACCTGCAGAACTACAGACACGCACTCCTTTACCTGCAGAACTACAGACACGCACTCCTTTACCTGCAGAACTACAGACACGCACTCCTTTACCTGCAGAACTACAGACACGCACTCCTTTACCTGCAGAACTACAGACACGCACTCATTTACCTGCAGAACTACAGACACGCACTCATTTACCTGCAGAACTACAGACACGCACTCCTTTACCTGCAGAACTACAGACACGCACTCCTTTACCTGCAGAACTACAGACACGCACTCATTTACCTGCAGAACTACAGACACGCACTCCTTTACCTGCAGAACTAGACACGCACTCCTTTACCTGCAGAACTACAGACACGCACTCATTTACCTGCAGAACTACAGACACGCACTCCTTTACCTGCAGAACTACAGACACGCACTCCTTTACCTGCAGAACTACAGACACGCACTCCTTTACCTGCAGAACTACAGACACGCACTCCTTTACCTGCAGAACTACAGACACGCACTCATTTACCTGCAGAACTAGACACGCACTCCTTTACCTGCAGAACTACAGACACGCACTCCTTTACCTGCAGAACTACAGACACGCACTCCTTTACCTGCAGAACTACAGACACGCACTCCTTTACCTGCAGAACTACAGACACGCACTCCTTTACCTGCAGAACTACAGACACGCACTCATTTACCTGCAGAACTACAGACACGCACTCCTTTACCTGCAGAACTACAGACACGCACTCCTTTACCTGCAGAACTACAGACACGCACTCCTTTACCTGCAGAACTACAGACACGCACTCCTTTACCTGCAGAACTACAGACACGCACTCCTTTACCTGCAGAACTACAGACACGCACTCCTTTACCTGCAGAACTACAGACACGCACTCCTTTACCTGCAGAACTAGACACGCACTCCTTTACCTGCAGAACTACAGACACGCACTCCTTTACCTGCAGAACTACAGACACGCACTCCTTTACCTGCAGAACTACAGACACGCACTCCTTTACCTGCAGAACTACAGACACGCACTCCTTTACCTGCAGAACTACAGACACGCACTCCTTTACCTGCAGAACTACAGACACGCACTCCTTTACCTGCAGAACTACAGACACGCACTCCTTTACCTGCAGAACTACAGACACGCACTCCTTTACCTGCAGAACTACAGACACGCACTCCTTTACCTGCAGAACTACAGACACGCACTCCTTTACCTGCAGAACTACTGACACGCACTCCTTTACCTGCAGAACTACAGACACGCACTCCTTTACCTGCAGAACTACAGACACGCACTCCTTTACCTGCAGAACTAGACACGCACTCATTTACCTGCAGAACTACAGACACGCACTCCTTTACCTGCAGAACTACAGACACGCACTCCTTTACCTGCAGAACTACAGACACGCACTCCTTTACCTGCAGAACTACAGACACGCACTCCTTTACCTGCAGAACTACAGACACGCACTCCTTTACCTGCAGAACTACAGACACGCACTCCTTTACCTGCAGAACTACAGACACGCACTCCTTTACCTGCAGAACTACAGACACGCACTCCTTTACCTGCAGAACTACAGACACGCACTCATTTACCTGCAGAACTACAGACACGCACTCCTTTACCTGCAGAACTAGACACGCACTCCTTTACCTGCAGAACTACAGACACGCACTCCTTTACCTGCAGAACTACAGACACGCACTCCTTTACCTGCAGAACTACAGACACGCACTCCTTTACCTGCAGAACTACAGACACGCACTCCTTTACCTGCAGAACTACAGACACGCACTCCTTTACCTGCAGAACTACAGACACGCACTCATTTACCTGCAGAACTACAGACACGCACTCCTTTACCTGCAGAACTACAGACACGCACTCCTTTACCTGCAGAACTACAGACACGCACTCATTTACCTGCAGAACTACAGACACGCACTCCTTTACCTGCAGAACTACAGACACGCACTCCTTTACCTGCAGAACTACAGACACGCACTCCTTTACCTGCAGAACTACAGACACGCACTCCTTTACCTGCAGAACTACAGACACGCACTCCTTTACCTGCAGAACTACAGACACGCACTCATTTACCTGCAGAACTACAGACACGCACTCATTTACCTGCAGAACTACAGACACGCACTCCTTTACCTGCAGAACTACAGACACGCACTCATTTACCTGCAGAACTACAGACACGCACTCCTTTACCTGCAGAACTACAGACACGCACTCCTTTACCTGCAGAACTACAGACACGCACTCCTTTACCTGCAGAACTACAGACACGCACTCCTTTACCTGCAGAACTACAGACACGCACTCATTTACCTGCAGAACTAGACACGCACTCCTTTACCTGCAGAACTACAGACACGCACTCCTTTACCTGCAGAACTACAGACACGCACTCATTTACCTGCAGAACTACAGACACGCACTCCTTTACCTGCAGAACTACAGACACGCACTCCTTTACCTGCAGAACTACAGACACGCACTCCTTTACCTGCAGAACTACAGACACGCACCTTTACCTGCAGAACTACAGACACGCACTCCTTTACCTGCAGAACTACAGACACGCACTCCTTTACCTGCAGAACTACAGACACGCACTCCTTTACCTGCAGAACTACAGACACGCACTCCTTTACCTGCAGAACTACAGACACGCACTCCTTTACCTGCAGAACTACAGACACGCACTCCTTTACCTGCAGAACTAGACACGCACTCCTTTACCTGCAGAACTACAGACACGCACTCCTTTACCTGCAGAACTACAGACACGCACTCCTTTACCTGCAGAACTACAGACACGCACTCCTTTACCTGCAGAACTACAGACACGCACTCCTTTACCTGCAGAACTACAGACACGCACTCCTTTACCTGCAGAACTACAGACACGCACTCCTTTACCTGCAGAACTACTGACACGCACTCCTTTACCTGCAGAACTACAGACACGCACTCCTTTACCTGCAGAACTACAGACACGCACTCCTTTACCTGCAGAACTAGACACGCACTCATTTACCTGCAGAACTACAGACACACACTCCTTTACCTGCAGAACTACAGACACGCACTCCTTTACCTGCAGAACTACAGACACGCACTCCTTTACCTGCAGAACTACAGACACGCACTCCTTTACCTGCAGAACTACAGACACGCACTCCTTTACCTGCAGAACTAGACACGCACTCATTTACCTGCAGAACTACAGACACGCACTCCTTTACCTGCAGAACTACAGACACGCACTCCTTTACCTGCAGAACTACAGACACGCACTCCTTTACCTGCAGAACTAGACACGCACTCATTTACCTGCAGAACTACAGACACACACTCCTTTACCTGCAGAACTACAGACACGCACTCCTTTACCTGCAGAACTACAGACACGCACTCCTTTACCTGCAGAACTACAGACACGCACTCCTTTACCTGCAGAACTACAGACACGCACTCCTTTACCTGCAGAACTACAGACACGCACTCCTCTGGACACAAGCTCCTGATGATGTTTGTAGTTTCATGCGTCGCTCTTCTTCAGGATAGTTTACTTACAGACGCTGCTGTCTCTCCTCCAGATTCCCAACGCTCCTCCAGCGTACGAGAAGTTAGCCTCAGGGCCGTCTCCTCCTCCTTACTCCCCATGAAGAGCTCGAACGCTGGAGAGGAATCCTGGAGATCCTGAAACGTGTGTTTAAGAGCAGGATGAACAGAAGTAAAGCTCAACCCCTGATCCTGAGGATTCACAGCAGAGCTCGAGGACTGAAGAATCTCTCACACCAAAGCGCCTTTTAACAGAATATCAATGGTCAGACTTAAAGCTAATGAGTTTAAATAAAGTTCTAGTTTAGTTCAAGGTATAAATTTTTTAAATGCCAGATTTTGCATGTTTATTTCTGCACACATTCACGTTACTGATGATTTACTTTTTAAACTAATATCTTTTTCAAACATATGCATTTCTTTTCCAAATGTATAATTGTAAAAGTCAACAACTGTAATGAAACTTGTACCTTCATATTCCTCGCCTTTACCAGAAAAACTACGTTTCTATGAAGAGATGCTGAGCTTCTTGTGCAGTGAACGGGCATCACTGTTCAAGGCAACACAATTAAACAATTCATGTAAAGCACAAAGACTGCATTTGTTTTTCCAAGTAAAAAAATAAAGGAACTACATGGGGTTTGAGAGCTGATGAAAAGCTAATTAACTAAATCGTAAAACTAAAATGTAATTTTAATAGTGCTGGACAACAATTAATCCAAAAGCAAAGTTTAAGAAATATTTGCATGTAGATCCTGTATATATGTTTATACATAATTTATAATATATATAAATAACCATTTTTTTCTTAAATATATACATGCATGTGTGTGTATTTATATATACAAAATAATTATACACAGTTCACACGTTCGGGTGAAACTCGAAAAATTAGAATATGGTGCAAAAGTTAATTTATTTTAGTAATTCAACTTAAAAGGTGAAACTATTATATAGACTCATTACATGCAAAGTGAGATATTTCAAGCCTTTATTTGTTATAATTTTGATGATTATGGCGTACAGATATGAAAACCTTTTCACAATATTCTAATTTTGTTTTAATGTTTCTAATAAACTAATCTAGTTTTCATAAGCTGTAAGCCATAATCATCACAATTATAACAAATAAAGGCTTGAAATATCTCACTTTGCATGTAATGAGTCTATATAATATATTAGTTTCACCTTTTAAGTTGAATTACTGAAATAAATGAACTTTTGCACAAAAAAAAAAAAACAGTCTGGGAATCTTCTAATTGGTTTAATGGACTCAAAGGACGGGCACAGCACACCAGTGTTTTTACTTCAGTCATAAATATATGCCAAGTTTATTGTCATGAATATAGAGGAAACACAAAACCAAACTGTTGTCAGATAACATCTGATAATACTCAACCTACGCCTGAATGCACTACTTCTGCCAGACATACTCTTAAATAGACTGAAGACTGTTCTACAGAATAATATTAATCATTTAATGGAAAATGCTACAAAACATTCAAACCGTTGCATACAAATGGAGTAGAAAAGAGTCAGGCAAACAAATACTGTACATTACTGGCCATTCGAAATCTCCAAATTTCTCTTGGTGAAACCAACTCTAAGGATAACCAATTTTCCCTCAATGTGTATTGTGAAGGGCAAAATGCACAAAATATTAATTTAGTTTAACCTCCATCATTGGGAGAAAAGGAAGCCCGCACAATCCCAACTTATTCGAATACTGCAAAAAATGCTTTTCTTACTTAGTATTTTTGTCTTGTTTCCAGGCCAAATATCTAAACATTCTTAAATCAAGAAGCATTTACTGGAGAAGTAAAATACCATAAGATATTATGTCTTGTTTTCTGGGCAAATAATTCAAAATTAAGTGAGTTTTTGCTTAAAACAACCAAAATTATCTGTCAATGGGGTAAGAAAAATAATCTTAAAGGGATACTCCACCCAAAAATGAAAATTCTGTCATCTTTACTCACCCTCAAGTTGTTGCAAACCTGTGTGAGTTTCTTTCTTCTGCTGAACACAAAGGAAGATATTTTGAAGAACGATTGGAACTATCTTCCTTTGTGTTCAGCAGAAGAAAGAAACTCACACAGGTTTGCAACAACTTGAGGGTGAGTAAATGATGACAGAATTTCATTTATGGGTGGAGTATCCCTTTAATTCAAACAGAAACAAGATTATCTTTCTTTTTATTTGGCAGACAACTCTCTTAATTTTTATTTATTTGCCCAGAAAACAAGACATAATATCTTATGGCATTTTACTCATCTAGTAAATGCTTCTTAATTCAAGAATTTCTAGATATTTGGCCTGGAAACAAGACAAAAATACTAAGTAAGAAAAGCATCCTCCATAATCACAACGGGAAACAACAGAAGACCTCCAGAGTGATCTCAGTGATTCAATCTCTCCGATGCATCTGGTTTTCTCATTGGATCATTTGTGTTTAAAGTAGGCACAGTAACACTACTCGAGGAGGAACTAACCACTGGCTTTGCCAACACTTGTATGCTTGAAGCTTGAACTATATTTAAAATGGCACCATCTGGACTCAACAGCAGTTTGCTAGGGCTGGGAACCATGTTTTGACCTTGTAGTGGATGGGGTGAAATAGCAGGTTTTCCGATTGTCCCAGGTCTGATAGGTGTCATTATCACGGAGTTCATATACGGAGGAACACTTGCAATAGGAGTGGTTGCACCACCGATTGGTGGAACCATTGCAACTGGAAGTTTCTGCATCCGTGATATCGTGCTGTTAATGGGTGGAACGGTTACCATTGGTGAATGATGTGCAATTGAAGTTTTTATTGGGGGTACCACTTGGTTTTGGGATGGTCTTCCTTGCAAGAGCATCGGAGAAGTTGTGCTTAGTAAACCTCCTTGAAGAGGAGAGGTTTCTTTGACACCTTGTGATGGTGTAACTGGGGTTTGAAAGATTGGTAGTCTCACAATGTCTGATGATACACCAGAGCGTAGAGCTTGTGAGAGACCAGACACACTCATTGGCGTTCTTGTGCTCAGTTGTTGATTGACTCGATCTGAAAGTCCAACTTTTGGTGAGGGTAGCCTGACTGGTGTTACCAATCTCATACCTTGCACAACTGAAGGAACGGTAACAGGGGTTGAAGTGTTTGGACCTCGAGGAACAGGGGAAGCAGAACTGAAGCCTTGCAATCCTCCAGGACAAGAGTTGATGAGCAGAACATGGCTGCCGGGTGCAAGGCCTTGAGAAGGTACAACAAATCTGGTGTTATTGATCAGGAGTTGAGTTCCAGGGGCAAGTGGGGCAGTGGTATTAATCACTATTTTCTCCTGGACACTCTTGGCGGTAGAGGTCGGAGGTCGTAGCCCAGAGGTCATGACCACTGGACTCAATGAACTCAATGCAAGAGGACTGGATACTCCAGAAGAAGTTGTTTTGACCAGTGAGCGTGAAGTGCAAAGGGATGTGATCATTGGTGTCTTGTCAGTGTTCACATCAACTGGTAACGTAGTGTGTTTGTTAATAAGGCTTCCTGAAGAAGAGGAAGATATAGTCGGTTTACAGTGCAGAGCATTTAATGTTGAAATTGATGAAGGTACATCCGGTTTTACAACTGATAAAAGTGCGGAAGAAGCCATGTGGCCGGTGCCTAGCGTTGAAAACGTGAGCGTTTTCCCATCAACAGTCCCAGGTACTTTCTGAAGTCCGCTTGAAGTTGATGATGTCGCAGGAACTCTGGAGACGATCACAGGTGTAGTTTTCACAGAGGCTTCGGTTGCTGACGGCATATTCTTGTTTGTACCGAGTATTCTTGACATCAACCCTGGGACACCGATGCTCTGGATGCTTGTGCCAGAAGAAGTGCAGGATAAAGTTGTCCCCAACTTGGGAATGACCTTCAACGCTGGTGTACTAGTAGAGGATATGTTGACGTCTGAAGATGACGCCTCATTTTGAATATTAAGTGCTGAGTTAGTTATAAACATGACTCTTGATCCTGGCAAAGTACAGGTTGCTGTAGTAGCGCTGACCTTTGATGCTGGCGAAGGGATATTCGGTGAAGGCGAGACGAGGAAAACCTTTTGGAAAGCAGTTCGGCTTCCTGGTAGAGGCCTTTTTTGTAGGGGTTTCGTTCCACATTCGGAGACTGTATTCTCCTGAAAGCCTTGGATGTCTTTAGCAGATATACGGACGCTGTGGCTGTCTTTGCTCGTGGACAGGAGTGCAGATTTAGTTTTGGCCAAATCATTGCTATTCTGATTCAGGGTTGATTGAGGGACAGTTCCGGGCACGAAAGTCGATGAGCTGACTCTCTTCGAGAGTGACTGAGGAGTGACTCCAAGTAAAGAATCAGCAGAAACGGTGGCCGAAACCGCTTGTGTAGTGGACGTGGAAGACTTCGACACGAGAAAGGCTTGGAGTTGTGGAGATATGGTAAAAACAGGACTTGGAGGCAATGCCCCCGTTCCACTCTCAGACGTCTGAACCTTTACCACCCCGGTGTTCCCTCCTCTCGTCGTGACTAGGATAGACTGCGAGTCTCTAATGCACACTGTCCGGAGCTCCTGGTTAGCGTCAGGTCTGGTCGGACCACTACTAGCTGATTTATTTACGACCACCTTTGGCTCAGGAGTCTTTTTAGGCATGGCAGAACCTCCAGAAACGCTCTTTAAAGTCCTTAAATTGGGAGTAACTACAGCAGATGGTGTTCTGGCAGTGCTGGTGTCTTTTAATGGTGCCACTTGCTGAACAGGAACCCTGGTTTCCGGTATGGTGAAGCCTGAAACGTTGGACAAGAACGTTGCGGTCTTAGGGAGCGATGTAGACGCCTTATTCTCAGTGCTTTGAATCAGTAGATTTGAAGGCAGTATAACAACTTGTTGCATTGATTTTTGATCTGATATTGTCTGCGCAGAAGTGATTCCTTTCCTGAGAAGCCCAACGCCACCCGCCGTCTTGTACACCACTTGATCAGTGCTTTCAGTTGTCGAAGTTGTTCCAGGTTCAGTTGGCGAACAGGCAGTTGATAATCGGATAGGCGGCAGAGCTACAGAAGTCTTGTGATTATCCCGCAGAATCTGAGCCATCACTGCTGCTTTAGGATGACTTATTAAGGTCACTTTGTTTCCAACACTCTTGGCCAGAAGTGCCTGGATGGGTTTGCAAGAACCCTGAAAGCTACTTAAAGGCTGAGGCAACGCTAACACTCGTGGGATCCCTGTTGCTTGTTCCCTGGATGCAGCTTGCACATTAACTTCGGGTGTTAAAGAGCTCTCTGGGTCTGCTTTGCCTCTTTTGCACAGGCTCAGCTCATCGCTGATTGCACCGCTCTGGCGACGTCTTGAGCTGCGTGTGAAGGGTCCAGAATCTGACGACTGCATGACAATTTCAGGTCTGTCAACTTGGCATCTTGATTCGTGATTTCCTAGATGATTTACACTCTCTGCAAAAAGAAAACATGGATCAGTCCAAACAAATATCCAGGGTTCGTACAGACACTGTAAAATGAAATTCCAGGACTTTTTAAGCACTACTTTTTTTTCTTTTTTTTTAAGGACTATAATCAGAGATCTCATTTATCAAACAATATCCTTCATGATATTTTAAATAAAAAAAAGGTAAATAGATAAATAAAAATAAGCTAATAAAACAAAAAGGCACAAATAAAGTGCAACACATGCAGTGACTGGTAACTTTAACCATTGAAAGGACACTATGACAGAGATATCGCTTTCCTTATTCAAACTGATTTTTCCCTCATGAATATATGAATGACCTGAAGAATAAAAGCTGTATCACATACTTGGATATTCATATGAGCATTATCACACTCATAGCCGTGAGAAATGCCTCTATATCAGACGGACTGCAGCTTTAATTTTGTGTGAAAAGATTGTTTTATCAGTAAGATTCCCCATATATTGTCTTTCAATGATTCAAGCACTTTTCAAGCACTTCTTCATAAATATGGCTGTTCTCAAGGCGTTTCCAGGACTTACATTTCAAAAAGTCAAATTCAAGTCCCTTAATGGCCTTTTCACAAGATGTAAAATAAGTCTCTGATGTCCCCAGAGTGTGTGTGAAGTTTCAGCTCAAAATACCCCACAGATCCTTTTCTATAGCATGTTAAAATTGTCACTTTTTGAGGGTGAGCAAAAACACACCGTTTCTGTGTGTCTGTCCCTTTAAATGCAAATGAGCCGCTGCTCCCGGCACAGGGGGCGGAGCTTCAAGAGCTTGTGTGTGTGTGTGTGTTAGCAGCTCCGATTACCTCACACACACGCACGCACTGAACATTTCAAAAACTTTTAGCCTTTTATGTTTAAACTGGAGTCGCACAAAGATGGAGAGACTCGAGAAGAAGTGACAACATGTAGAGCAACAGGACATCTCTGAGGTTAGTTGATGAATTTAATTTATTTAGCTGATGTGGAGTTAACTATCTCAGCATATTCTGTCATGATAATCTATAAATCGTGTTCCGGGGGGCGGGGTTTATGTAAATGTTAGGGTTAGTGATGTCACTAACCCGGGAAGAAGCTCGTGTAGTTCTACCAGCCGTGTGTTGTAGTCCTTAAAAAGCGTTTTCTGTAAAAGCGAATCTCTCCCTTTGCTTTTAGCTTTGAGTCGTAACTCAGCAACATTACACACTCACTACAGCTAGAAAAGTCTATGCAATGGTTAAATGAGCGTGGCTCACCGGCTCCCTCAGAGTGGTCCTCCACAGCTCCCCCATCCTCTGCGGAGAGCGAGCCGTCTCGACACACACACGTCTCCACGCGCTCTCTGGTGAACTGCTCATATTCGGGGTGTTTCCTGAAGTCGTCACACTCCTTTTTCAAGCGTGCTCTGTTGAGGACAAGGACAGGGATGACTTCACAGAGCTGTTACCGGGAACTCATCGCCTCCAGGAGGAGGGAGAGCACGCAGTGAAGTGTGTCAGCGCAGTGCAATGGAAAACTCTCGCTTTTTCCCAAGAGTGTCTCGTTTCCCTTTTTAAATCGGTTTTCTTTTTAGTTTTATAGATGCCTTAGTTATCTTTATTTCAATAGACTGTAAATCATCTATCTCTGACATTATGTATATAGTTCTATTTATTTTATTCTATTATTATTCCTCATGTATGTGTATCTGTTTCTCGTGTGTATATCCGTGTTGTGTGTGTTATCAGTTGTGTTGTGAATGAATTCAGTGAAAGCTTGTCAGTGCTAATGCTAGTGCTAATGCTGTTCGCCAGAATAACACAAGAGTGCAGAATGTCAGGATTCTCCATAGTGGCTCGATATGATTGCACAGACTGAAAATGTCCCATCTATATTCATGAACGTGTGTGTGTGTGTCAGAGCAGTGGCGTTCACAGAACCGGACCGACACTAGAGACGCGGACCTGTTCCTCTGGAAGGCCTTGACGAGTTTGGGTTCCCATGGCAACAGCTCGTTTAGCAGCCGGATTAGTGTGACGTGTAACTCCTTCACAGCGGCTCTTCTGTTCGGCCGTCGGTCCTGGAACACACACACACACACGTTTACAAGTCTCTACAGTTGCTCTGGGTTTGGGAAATGACAAATTCATATAATTTCACATTAAAAGTGTGTATGTGTGAGAGAATGCGTGAATGTGTGAATGTGTGTATGAGAGAGTGTGTGTGAGTGTGTGTATGTGTGGGAGAGAGAGAGAGAGTGTGTGTGTGTGTGTGTGTGTGTGTGTGTGTGTGAGAGAGCGTGTGAGAGTATGTGTGAGTATATATGTGTGTGTGTGGGAGAGAATGAGTTTGAGAGTGTGTGTGTGAGAGTGTGTGTGAGTGTGTGTATGTGTGGGAGAGAGAGAGAGAGAGCGTGTGTGTGTGAGAGTATGTGAGAGAGCGTGTGAGAGTATGTGTGAGTATATATGTGTGTGTGTGAGAGAATGAGTTTGAGAGTGTGTGTGTGAGAGTGTGTGTGAGTGTGTGTATGTGTGGGAGAGAGACAGAGAGAGCGTGTGTGTGTGAGAGTATGTGTGAGTATATATGTGTGTGTGGGAGAGAATGAGTTTGAGAGTGTGTGTGTGTGTGTGAGTGAGTGATTGAGAGTGTGTGTGTGAGAGAGAGAGTGTTTATGTGAGTGAGGGAGTGTGTGTGTGCGAGTATATGGGAGTGTGTGAGAGAATGTGTGTGTGTGTGTGTATTTGTGAGTGTGTTTGAGAGTATTTGTGTGTGTGTTTGTGTGAGCGTGTTTGAGTGTGTGTGTGTTTGTGTCTGTGAGTGTGTTTGTGTGTCTGTGAGTGTGTGTGTGTGAGTGTGTGTGTGTGAGAGTGAGTGTGACTGTGTAAGTGTGTGTGTGTCTGTGAGTGTGTGTGTGTGTGTGTGTGTGTGAGTGAGTGTGACTGTGTAAGTGTGTGTGTCTGTTTGAGAGTGTGTGTGTGTGTGTGTCTGTTTGAGAGTGTGTGTGAGTGTCTGTTTGAGAGTGTGTGTGAGTGTGTGTGTGTGTCTGTTTGAGAGTGTGTGTGTGAGTGTCTGTTTGAGAGTGTGTGTCTGTTTGAGAGCGTGTGTGAGTGTCTGTTTGAGAGTGTGTGTGAGTGTCTGTTTGAGAGTGTGTGTCTATTTGAGAGCATGTGTGAGTGTCTATTTGAGAGTGTGTGTCTGTTTGAGAGCGTGTGTGTGTGTGTCTGTTTGAGAGTGTGTGTGAGTGTCTGTTTGAGAGCGTGTGTGAGTGTCTGTTTGAGAGTGTGTGTCTGTTTGAGAGTGTGTGTCTGTTTGAGAGTGTGTGTGAGTGTCTGTTTGAGAGTGTGTGTCTGTTTGAGAGTGTGTGTCTGTTTGAGAGCGTGTGTGAGTGTCTGTTTGAGAGTGTGTGTGAGTGTCTGTTTGAGAGTGTGTGTGAGTGTCTGTTTGAGAGCGTGTGTGTGTGTCTGTTTGAGAGTGTGTGTGAGTGTCTGTTTGAGAGTGTGTGTCTGTTTGAGAGCATGTGTGAGTGTCTGTTTGAGAGTGTGTGTCTGTTTGAGAGTGTGTGTGAGTGTCTGTTTGAGAGTGTGTGTGTGTGTCTGTTTGAGAGTGTGTGTGTGTGTCTGTTTGAGAGTGTGTGTGAGTGTCTGTTTGAGAGTGTGTGTCTGTTTGAGAGCATGTGTGAGTGTCTGTTTGAGAGTGTGTGTCTGTTTGAGAGCGTGTGTGTGTGTCTGTTTGAGAGTGTGTGTCTGTTTGAGAGTGTGTGTCTGTTTGAGAGTGTGTGTGAGTGTCTGTTTGAGAGTGTGTGTCTGTTTGAGAGTGTGTGTCTGTTTGAGAGCGTGTGTGAGTGTCTGTTTGAGAGTGTGTGTGAGTGTCTGTTTGAGAGTGTGTGTGAGTGTCTGTTTGAGAGCGTGTGTGTGTGTCTGTTTGAGAGTGTGTGTGAGTGTCTGTTTGAGAGTGTGTGTCTGTTTGAGAGCATGTGTGAGTGTCTATTTGAGAGTGTGTGTCTGTTTGAGAGCGTGTGTGTGTGTGTCTGTTTGAGAGTGTGTGTGAGTGTCTGTTTGAGAGCGTGTGTGAGTGTCTGTTTGAGAGTGTGTGTCTGTTTGAGAGTGTGTGTCTGTTTGAGAGTGTGTGTGAGTGTCTGTTTGAGAGTGTGTGTCTGTTTGAGAGTGTGTGTCTGTTTGAGAGCGTGTGTGAGTGTCTGTTTGAGAGTGTGTGTGAGTGTCTGTTTGAGAGTGTGTGTGAGTGTCTGTTTGAGAGCGTGTGTGTGTGTCTGTTTGAGAGTGTGTGTGAGTGTCTGTTTGAGAGTGTGTGTCTGTTTGAGAGCATGTGTGAGTGTCTGTTTGAGAGTGTGTGTCTGTTTGAGAGTGTGTGTGAGTGTCTGTTTGAGAGTGTGTGTGTGTGTCTGTTTGAGAGTGTGTGTGTGTGTCTGTTTGAGAGTGTGTGTGAGTGTCTGTTTGAGAGTGTGTGTCTGTTTGAGAGCATGTGTGAGTGTCTGTTTGAGAGTGTGTGTCTGTTTGAGAGCGTGTGTGTGTGTCTGTTTGAGAGTGTGTGTGAGTGTCTGTTTGAGAGTGTGTGTGAGTGTCTGTTTGAGAGTGTGTGTGAGTGTCTGTTTGAGAGTTTGTGTGAGTGTCTGTTTGAGAGTGTGTGTGTGTCTGTTTGAGAGTGTGTGTGAGTGTCTGTTTGAGAGTGTGTGTGAGTGTCTGTTTGAGAGTGTGTGTGAGTGTCTGTTTGAGAGTGTGTGTGAGTGTCTGTTTGAGAGTGTGTGTGAGTGTCTGTTTGAGAGTGTGTGTGAGTGTCTGTTTGAGAGTGTGTGTGAGTGTCTGTTTGAGAGCGTGTGTGTGTGTCTGTTTGAGAGTGTGTGTGAGTGTGTGTGTGTGTCTGTTTGAGAGTGTGTGTGAGAGTGTGTGTCTGTTTGAGAGTGTGTGTGAGTGTCTGTTTGAGAGCGTGTGTGAGTGTCTGTTTGAGAGTTTGTGTGAGTGTCTGTTTGAGAGTGTGTGTGAGTGTCTGTTTGAGAGTGTGTGTGAGTGTCTGTTTGAGAGTGTGTGTGAGTGTCTGTTTGAGAGTGTGTGTGAGTGTCTGTTTGAGAGTGTGTGTGCGTGTCTGTTTGAGAGTGTGTGTGAGTGTCTGTTTGAGAGTGTGTGTGAGTGTCTGTTTGAGAGTGTGTGTGAGTGTCTGTTTGAGAGTGTGTGTGAGTGTCTGTTTGAGAGCGTGTGTGAGTGTCTGTTTGAGAGTGTGTGTCTGTTTGAGAGTGTGTGTGAGTGTCTGTTTGAGAGTGTGTGTCTGTTTGAGAGTGTGTGTCTGTTTGAGAGCGTGTGTGAGTGTCTGTTTGAGAGTGTGTGTGAGTGTCTGTTTGAGAGCGTGTGTGAGTGTCTGTTTGAGAGCGTGTGTGTGTGTCTGTTTGAGAGTGTGTGTGAGTGTCTGTTTGAGAGTGTGTGTCTGTTTGAGAGCATGTGTGAGTGTCTGTTTGAGAGTGTGTGTCTGTTTGAGAGTGTGTGTGAGTGTCTGTTTGAGAGTGTGTGTGTGTGTCTGTTTGAGAGTGTGTGTGTGTGTCTGTTTGAGAGTGTGTGTGAGTGTCTGTTTGAGAGTGTGTGTCTGTTTGAGAGCATGTGTGAGTGTCTGTTTGAGAGTGTGTGTCTGTTTGAGAGCGTGTGTGTGTGTCTGTTTGAGAGTGTGTGTGAGTGTCTGTTTGAGAGTGTGTGTGAGTGTCTGTTTGAGAGTGTGTGTGAGTGTCTGTTTGAGAGTTTGTGTGAGTGTCTGTTTGAGAGTGTGTGTGTGTCTGTTTGAGAGTGTGTGTGAGTGTCTGTTTGAGAGTGTGTGTGCGTGTCTGTTTGAGAGTGTGTGTGAGTGTCTGTTTGAGAGTGTGTGTGAGTGTCTGTTTGAGAGTGTGTGTGAGTGTCTGTTTGAGAGTGTGTGTGAGTGTCTGTTTGAGAGTGTGTGTGAGTGTCTGTTTGAGAGCGTGTGTGTGTGTCTGTTTGAGAGTGTGTGTGAGTGTGTGTGTGTGTCTGTTTGAGAGTGTGTGTGAGAGTGTGTGTCTGTTTGAGAGTGTGTGTGAGTGTCTGTTTGAGAGCGTGTGTGAG
Organism: Rhinichthys klamathensis goyatoka; assembly: GCF_029890125.1. Lineage (NCBI taxonomy): Eukaryota > Metazoa > Chordata > Actinopteri > Cypriniformes > Leuciscidae > Rhinichthys > Rhinichthys klamathensis. The sequence continues at coordinate 286,207 of NW_026606650.1, read as the reverse complement.
TGTCTGTTTGAGAGTTTGTGTGAGTGTCTGTTTGAGAGTGTGTGTGAGTGTCTGTTTGAGAGTGTGTGTGAGTGTCTGTTTGAGAGTGTGTGTGAGTGTCTGTTTGAGAGTGTGTGTGAGTGTCTGTTTGAGAGTGTGTGTGAGTGTCTGTTTGAGAGTGTGTGTGAGTGTCTGTTTGAGAGTGTGTGTGAGTGTCTGTTTGAGAGTGTGTGTGAGTGTCTGTTTGAGAGTGTGTGTGAGTGTCTGTTTGAGAGTGTGTGTGAGTGTCTGTTTGAGAGTGTGTGTGAGTGTCTGTTTGAGAGTGTGTGTGAGTGTCTGTTTGAGAGTGTGTGTGAGTGTCTGTTTGAGAGTGTGTGTGCGTGTCTGTTTGAGAGTGTGTGTGAGTGTCTGTTTGAGAGTGTGTGTGAGTGTCTGTTTGAGAGTGTGTGTGAGAGTGTGTGTCTGTTTGAGAGTGTGTGTGAGTGTCTGTTTGAGAGTGTGTGTGAGTGTCTGTTTGAGAGCATGTGTGAGTGTCTGTTTGAGAGTTTGTGTGAGTGTCTGTTTGAGAGTGTGTGAGTGTCTGTTTGAGAGTGTGTGTGAGTGTCTGTTTGAGAGTGTGTGTGAGTGTCTGTTTGAGAGTGTGTGTGAGTGTCTGTTTGAGAGTGTGTGTGAGTGTCTGTTTGAGAGTGTGTGTGAGTGTCTGTTTGAGAGTGTGTGTGAGTGTCTGTTTGAGAGTGTGTGTGCGTGTCTGTTTGAGAGTGTGTGTGAGTGTCTGTTTGAGAGTGTGTGTGAGTGTCTGTTTGAGAGTGTGTGTGAGAGTGTGTGTCTGTTTGAGAGTGTGTGTGAGTGTCTGTTTGAGAGCGTGTGTGAGTGTCTGTTTGAGAGCGTGTGTGAGTGTCTGTTTGAGAGTGTGTGTGAGTGTCTGTTTGAGAGTGTGTGTGAGTGTCTGTTTGAGAGTGTGTGTGAGTGTCTGTTTGAGAGTGTGTGTGAGTGTCTGTTTGAGAGTGTGTGTGCGTGTCTGTTTGAGAGTGTGTGTGAGTGTCTGTTTGAGAGTGTGTGTGAGTGTCTGTTTGAGAGTGTGTGTGAGTGTCTGTTTGAGAGTGTGTGTGAGTGTCTGTTTGAGAGCGTGTGTGAGTGTCTGTTTGAGAGTGTGTGTGAGAGTGTGTGTCTGTTTGAGAGCGTGTGTGAGTGTCTGTTTGAGAGTGTGTGTGTGTGTCTGTTTGAGAGCGTGTGTGAGTGTCTGTTTGAGAGTGTGTGTGAGTGTCTGTTTGAGAGCGTGTGTGTGAGTGTCTGTTTGAGAGTGTGTGTCTATTTGAGAGCATGTGTGAGTGTCTGTTTGAGAGTGTGTGTGAGTGTCTGTTTGAGAGTGTGTGTGAGTGTCTGTTTGAGAGTGTGTGTGAGTGTCTGTTTGAGAGTGTGTGTGAGTGTCTGTTTGAGAGTGTGTGTGAGTGTCTGTTTGAGAGTGTGTGTGAGTGTCTGTTTGAGAGAGTGTGTGAGTGTCTGTTTGAGAGCGTGTGTGTGTGTCTGTTTGAGAGTGTGTGTGAGAGTGTGTGTCTGTTTGAGAGCGTGTGTGAGTGTCTGTTTGAGAGTGTGTGTGAGTGTCTGTTTGAGAGCGTGTGAGTGTCTGTTTGAGAGTGTGTGTCTGTTTGAGAGCGTGTGTGTGTGTCTGTTTGAGAGTGTGTGAGTGTCTGTTTGAGAGTGTGTGTGAGTGTCTGTTTGAGAGTCTGTCTGTTTGAGAGTGTGTGTGAGTGTCTGTTTGAGAGTGTGTCTGTTTGAGAGTGTGTGTGAGTGTCTGTTTGAGAGTGTGTGTGAGTGTCTGTTTGAGAGTGTGTGTGAGTGTCTGTTTGAGAGTGTGTGTGAGTGTCTGTTTGAGAGTGTGTGTGAGTGTCTGTTTGAGAGTGTGTGTCTGTTTGAGAGTGTGTGTGAGTGTCTGTTTGAGAGCATGTGTGAGTGTCTGTTTGAGAGTGTGTGTCTGTTTGAGAGTGTGTGTGAGTGTCTGTTTGAGAGTGTGTGTGAGTGTCTGTTTGAGAGTGTGTGTGAGTGTCTGTTTGAGAGTGTGTGTGTGTCTGTTTGAGAGCGTGTGTGAGTGTCTGTTTGAGAGTGTGTGTGAGTGTGTGTCTATTTGAGAGCATGTGTGAGTGTCTGTTTGAGAGTGTGTGTCTGTTTGAGAGTGTGTGTGAGTGTCTGTTTGAGAGTGTGTGTGAGAGTGTGTGTCTGTTTGAGAGCGTGTGTGAGTGTGATTGTGTGTCAGTTTGAGAGTGTGTGTGTGTGTGTGTGTCTGAGTGTGTGTGTGTGTGTTTGAGAGTGTGTATGTGTGTTTGAGAGTGTGTGTGTGTGTTTGAGAGTGTGCGTGAGTGTGAGTGTGTGTGTGTGTCTGTTTGAGTGTGTGTGTGTTCCCTCTCTTACTAACAGATCTCTTTTTGCCGCCATTCAGTTGTTGTAGCTGATCTTGTGTTTTGCTGATCAGGACTCGGAGATCATCCAGACTGGAGCAGATCAACTACAGGAACAACAAGAAGAAGCAGCACTTCATACACACACACACACTCACGGGGGCGGAGAGATCTCTGATGTTCCTGAGTCTCTTCTGCTCTCACAGGCTGCGTTTATTACATCAGAAACACAGTAAACAGTGTAATATTACTCCAGTGTAAATCATCTGTTGTCTATGTGAATATACAGTGAAGTGTAATTTATTCCTGTGATCAAAGCTGAATGTTCAGCATCATTACTCCAGTCTTCAGTGTCACATGATCCTTCAGAAATCACTCTAATATGATGATCTGATGCTCAAGAAACATTTATAATTATTATCAGTTCATATTTTTGTGGAAATTGTGAAATATTTTATTTTTCAGGATTCTTAGATAAATATAAAGTTCAAAAGAGCAGAACTTATTTGAAATAGAATCTTTTGTAACATTATTTTTGACCAATTTGATGCATCCTTGATGAAAAGGTATTCATTTCTGGCAAAAAAAAATTTCTAGCATGTTTAAATGCATTGTAATAAATTCTACTAAAGTGAATATCTGCCGCCCTCTATTGAATCGAGATCAGAATCAACATCAAACATGTTTTAAGATGCACTAACTATTCTTCAAAAATAGCATTTTCAAAACATTTTAAAGACATATAAAACACATAAAGAAAGTTTTGCATTTACTTTCATTCATTTAGCAGACATTTTTTTATCCAAAGTGACTCACAAATGAGGAATATATTATTTTATTAGTTTGAAATAAAGATTTTCATATTCATATATCGTGAGTGTTTTCCCGTAAAGGGTGAGATTATGTGCAGTGTGTGTGTGTGTCAGCTGACCTGAAACGAGGGTCCTGATTGGAGAAGAGCAGATCCCGTTGGTCTCCTCAAAAGTTTCCCATCAACCCTGTTCCCTGATGACGGAGAAACACTGCGTTTACTTATTTATCCTTTATTTAACCATTAAATCCCATCGAGAGATCACTCTCTCCTCCAGACGCCTGGACGAGACAGCGGCACAGACTCTCACAGATAACCACACAAGACAAAACTCACACAAGACAAAACTCACACAAGACAAAACTCACACAAGACAAACAAAACTCACACAAGACAAAACTCACACAAGACAAAACTCACACAAGACAAAACTCACACAAGACAAAACTCACACAAGACAAACAAAACTCACACAAGACAAAACTCACACAAGACAAAACTCACACAAGACAAAACTCACACAAGACAAACAAAACTCACACAAGACAAAACTCACACAAGACAAAACTCACACAAGACAAAACTCACACAAGACAAAACTCACACAAGACAAAACTCACACAAGACAAAACTCACACAAGACAAAACTCACACAAGACAAAACTCACTCAAGACAAAACTCACTCAAGATAAAACTCACACAAGACAAAACTCACACAAGACAAAACTCACTCAAGACAAACAAAACTCACACAAGACAAAACTCACACAAGACAAAACTCACACAAGACAAAACTCACACAAGACAAAACTCACACAAGACAAAACTCACTCAAGACAAAACTCACACAAGACAAAACTCACACAAGACAAAACTCACGCAAGACAAAACTCACGCAAGACAAAACTCACGCAAGACAAAACTCACGCAAGACAAAACTCACGCAAGACAAAACTCACACAAGACAAAACTCACACAAGACAAAACTCACTCAAGACAAAACTCACACAAGACAAAACTCACGCAAGACAAAACTCACGCAAGACAAAACTCACGCAAGACAAAACTCACGCAAGACAAAACTCACGCAAGACAAAACTCACGCAAGACAAAACTCACGCAAGACAAAACTCACGCAAGACAAAACTCACGCAAGACAAAACTCACGCAAGACAAAACTCACACAAGACAAAACTCACACAAGACAAAACTCACGCAAGACAAAACTCACGCAAGACAAAACTCACACAAGACAAAACTCACTCAAGACAAAACTCACACAAGACAAAACTCACTCAAGACAAAACTCACACAAGACAAAACTCACACAAGACAAAACTCACACAAGACAAAACTCACGCAAGACAAAACTCACACATGACAAAACTCACACAAGACAAAACTCACACAAGACAAAACTCACACAAGACAAAACTCACTCAAGACAAAACTCACACAAGACAAAACTCACACAAGACAAAACTCACACAAGACAAAACTCACACAAGACAAAACTCACACAAGACAAAACTCACACAAGACAAAACTCACACAAGACAAAACTCACTCAAGACAAAACTCACACAAGACAAAACTCACACAAGACAAAACTCACACAAGACAAAACTCACTCAAGACAAAACTCACGCAAGACAAAACTCACGCAAGACAAAACTCACTCAAGACAAAACTCACTCAAGACAAAACTCACACAAGACAAAACTCACTCAAGACAAAACTCACACAAGACAAAACTCACACAAGACAAAACTCACACAAGACAAACAAAACTCACACAAGACAAACAAAACTCACACAAGACAAAACTCACACAAGACAAAACTCACACAAGACAAAACTCACACAAGACAAAACTCACACAAGACAAAAATCACACAAGACAAACAAAACTCACACAAGACAAAACTCACACAAGACAAAACTCACACAAGACAAAACTCACACAAGACAAAACTCACGCAAGACAAAACTCACGCAAGACAAAACTCACGCAAGACAAAACTCACACAAGACAAAACTCACACAAGACAAAACTCACACAAGACAGACAAAACTCACACAAGACAGACAAAACTCACACAAGACAAAACTCACACAAGACAAAACTCACACAAGACAAAACTCACACAAGACAAAACTCACGCAAGACAAAACTCACACAAGACAAAACTCACACAAGACAAAACTCACACAAGACAAACAAAACTCACACAAGACAAAACTCACACAAGACAAAACTCACACAAGACAAAACTCACACAAGACAAAACTCACGCAAGACAAAACTCACGCAAGACAAAACTCATGCAAGACAAAACTCACGCCTCACGCAAGACAAAACTCACGCAAGACAAAACTCACACAAGACAAAACTCACACAAGACAAAACTCACACAAGACAAAACTCACACAAGACAAAACTCACACAAGACAAAACTCACGCAAGACAAAACTCACACAAGACAAAACTCACGCAAGACAAAACTCACGCAAGACAAAACTCACACAAGACAAAACTCACACAAGACAAAACTCACGCAAGACAAAACTCACACAAGACAAAACTCACACAAGACAAAACTCACACAAGACAAACAAAACTCACACAAGACAAAACTCACACAAGACAAAACTCACACAAGACAAAACTCACACAAGACAAAACTCACGCAAGACAAAACTCACGCAAGACAAAACTCACGCAAGACAAAACTCATGCAAGACAAAACTCACGCCTCACGCAAGACAAAACTCACGCAAGACAAAACTCACACAAGACAAAACTCACACAAGACAAAACTCACACAAGACAAAACTCACGCAAGACAAAACTCACACAAGACAAAACTCACGCAAGACAAAACTCACACAAGACAAAACTCCCGCAAGACAAAACTCACGCAAGACAAAACTCACGCAAGACAAAACTCACGCAAGACAAAACTCACGCAAGACAAAACTCACGCAAGACAAAACTCACGCAAGACAAAACTCACACATGACAAAACTCACACAAGACAAAACTCACACAAGACAAAACTCACGCAAGACAAAACTCACGCCTCACGCAAGACAAAACTCACGCAAGACAAAAATCACACAAGACAAAACTCACACAAGACAAAACTCACACAAGACAAAACTCACGCAAGACAAAACTCACGCAAGACAAAACTCACACAAGACAAAACTCACGCAAGACAAAACTCACGCAAGACAAAACTCACGCAAGACAAAACTCACGCAAGACAAAACTCACGCAAGACAAAACTCACGCATGACAAAACTCACACAAGACAAAACTCACACAAGACAAAACTCACACAAGACAAAACTCACACATGACAAAACACAAGACAAAACTCACACATGACAAAACTCACACAAGACAAAACTCACACAAGACAAAACTCACACAAGACAACACAAGACAAAACTCACACAAGACAAAAAGTAAAATCAAGAAAAGCACTTACAAGGCTCCTGTAAAATCAACCGAATGTGTGATCGAGATCCAGTCTAGACTATTTGTTCACATGCACAACTTTTGTTACGATTGATGAATCTGAATGTAGTGTTTACATGAGCGCTGAACATGTGATCGGGTTACGATTGCGATATTTCTACGTCATTACGCTATTTCTACGTCAAGCTATTTCTACATTATGCTATTTCTACATCAAGCTATTTCTACGCCATTACTAGGGCTGGGTATCGTAACAAAATGTTCGATACCGATACCGATACCTTGACTTCGATACCGGTTCCTGAACGATACTTTTTCCGATACCAATTTTATGTAACCAGTTTTAACAATATAACATTACCTAATTTTTTTTCTTTTTCAGTTTGTTTACTTTTTTACACTCATATTTTGAGTTTGTAAAAAAGCACCAATGCTAAAGTTTTCTATGTTTCCTAATCATTTAACAACATACTCTTTACTTCAATGAGCTCATTGTTTCTGCCTTAATGCATTGTTTAACAATGAAACTGAATGAAAATTAATTGAAATGCATTACACTGTCACCTCTGATAACAGATCACTCTAAATTGTAATTTAGACACATGCATTTTCTGTAAAGCTGCTTTGAAACGATATCTATTGTGAAAAATGCTATACAAATAAATGTGAATTAAATTAAATATAGGCTACTGGGGGGCGGGATATTTGCCTCGCGCTCAGCACGTGAAGCTTGCCGCAAAGCACTGGCAAAAGTAGCCTAATAATTATGGATGTGGAAACAATAGCAAGGAGATATTTTAATTATTTATTAATGAACAAGTGTTTACTAATGGCTTGTTCACACCGAAAGCGAATTTAATTATTTGTGCGAGTAGATTACATACAAAGTCAATGCAAAGACGTGAATAGACGCATCATTCGCGGGCGTCGCGAATTATGCGTTTGCCGCGAACGTCTTCTGCGCAAGTTGAAAAATTTGAACTCGAGCGGAAGATTTAAGCGTCTGACTAGACGCGATATACGCGTATTTGACGCTCTATTCGCGTTCGGTGTGAACACACCATTACTCTCAAGTGTATTCTGTGCGCTTCTAACACACACTACAGCCTCACGTGCGACGAGCCGCGTCTCTGGGCAGCCGCGTAAACTAGTGTTTTTCCGCCACAGCCAATCATACTGAATGCTTATTGTTTCACTGACGTTGACGAGATTAACCACTTAGGTACCGAAATTTGGTACCGAAAAACAAGACATGTTTCGATACTCGGTAGTATCGAGGCAATTCGGTCGGTACCTAAAAAGTACCGAACTCGGTACCCAGCCCTAGCCATTACGCTATTTCAACGTCATCACGCTATTTCTACATTACGCTATTTCTACATTACGCTATTTCTACGCCATCACGCTATTTCTACGTCATCACGCTATTTCAACGTCATAACGCTATTTCTACATCAAGCTATTTCTACGCCATCACGCTATTTCTACGCCATTACGCTATTTCTACGCCATTACGCTATTTCTACGCCATCACGCTATTTCAACGTCATTACGCTATTTCTACATTACGCTATTTCTACGCCATCACGCTATTTCTACGCCATCACGCTATTTCAACGTCATTATGCTATTTCAACGCCATCACGCTATTTCTACGCCATCACGCTATTTCTACGCCATCACGCTATTTCTACGCCATCACGCTATTTCTACGCCATTACGCTATTTCTACGCCATCACGCTATTTCAACGCCATCACGCTATTTGAACGCCATCACGCTATTTCAACGCCATCACGCTATTTCAACGCCAACACGCTATTTCAACGCCATCACGCTATTTCTACGCCATCACGCTATTTCTACGCCATCACGCTATTTCAACGTCATTACGCTATTTCAACGCCATCACGCTATTTCTACGCCATCACGCTATTTCAACGTCATTACGCTATTTAAACGCCATCACGCTATTTCTACGCCATCACGCTATTTCTACGCCATTACGCTATTTCTACGCCATCACGCTATTTCTACGCCATCACGCTATTTCAACGCCATCACGCTATTTCAACGCCATCACGCTATTTCAACGCCATCACGCTATTTCAACGCCATCACGCTATTTCTACGCCATCACGCTATTTCAACGTCATTACGCTATTTCAACGCCATCACGCTATTTCAACGTCATTACGCTATTTCAACGCCATCACGCTATTTCTACGCCATCACGCTATTTCTACGCCATTACGCTATTTCTACGCCATCACGCTATTTCAACGTCATTACGCTATTTCAACGCCATCACGCTATTTCTACGCCATTACGCTATTTCTACGCCATCACGCTATTTCTACGCCATCACGCTATTTCTACGCCATCACGCTATTTCAACGCCATCACGCTATTTCTACGCCATCACGCTATTTCTACGTCATCACGCTATTTCTACGTCATTACGCTATTTCTACGTCATGACATATTAGTAAATGTTGAAATCAATATTAACTAAGATTAATAAATGCTGTAGAAGTATTGTTCATTCTTAGCTCATGTTAACTAAGGTAAGTCAACTAATGAACCTTATAGTACAGTGTTACCGTTTCATTTAGTCAACATGAAGTGAAAGTGTGTATTATTCACCCGGTTTCCGTCTTTTCCTCCGGTCTTTCTTCTTCACGGCTGTAGCCGCTCTCGTCACGCTGCTTTTACCCGTTCGCTTCTTCAAGCTCAGTTTGGGTTTCTTCAAGTCTTTCTTCTTCTGTCTCTTCTTCTGGCGTTGTGATTGGTCCTCACAGGTCATGTGATTCGCATCTTTTTCAGGACTACTGTGACTATTCAGAGCGGGTGCAACTCCCTTATATCGGCTCTCTCCCACTCCGAAGCTCAGCTCGCACTCGTCCTCGTCCTCTTCTTTCAACCGCTCCTCCTCGGTGAACGCTCCTCGAACGCTTCCAGAGTCCAGCGACCATGAGAAGAAGCTCGAGGAACATTTCTGATCCGGATCCTCCCTGTCGACGAGCGAATCTTCCTTCCATGCCTTCAGCTCCTTCATCACATCTGCGGACAGACGCGGATCGTTCTTCAAGCTTCACTTCAAACGCAAATTCTAAATTAAATGAGCTTAACTACCATGACTAAGTAATTAAATAAAATTAATAATAAATATAGCTGCAAGCAGCAATCATCGGGGACGAGCACAACAGAATCAAACAACGAAGCTAGCAGCAGACCAACTGCAAACATTAGTAAATAAAGAAACAACTATTTTAAGAAAAAAGGTTCACAACCTATAAATAAATTGCGTTGTAATGAGATATATTGCTTATAATATAATTTTGATTACAAATTTTGACCACAAGGGGAAACTTTGAGTACCCTCAGGGCATGGTGCCGAAGAAACATACTGAGTTTTGTAATGATATGCCAATGCATTATATAACGATATGCCACATGCCGCCCTGAATCTAATGAGACCACTTTTATGATTTAAATAAAAAAACAAACGAACAATAGCAACAATAAAACTCACGTGTTTCCAGCTTGACCTCTGACCCCTCCGGTTCCTCCTGCGATCTCTTGACGCGTAACAGCGGAAGAGGAAACTCCATCGCGACACACGGACTCTGGCGGTAGATCCGCAGGTCGGCGCCGCAGAAGTGAGGGAAGTGTATGTACGCGTTCTCCTGCGCGTCGTAGCCCAGGATGGACTCGCGGCACTCGTGGATCGGCTGCGCGAGAACCGCGACCTGAACGTCCTTCTGCGTCTCGTACACGTGATCGCACAGGCCCTTGAGGAGCCACACGCGCTGTTTAAACGTGAGCATGTGGAACGCCGTCTCCTCTAGTGGACTCGCGTCTCCTAGCGTCCAGAAGAACTGATGGGAAAGTCCTAGGAGTTCGGCACGAGCCGTTTGGTCCTCGGCCCTCGCGAGCGAACGGTACCAGTCCTGAACCCGCCGCCGGAGCTCCGCCTCCCACTTCCTGTACGGCAACGGCGGGCGGCGGTGGGCGTTCGCTCTTTTATTCGGGTGAAGGAGCAGAGAGGTCATGACCTTAGCTAGGAACGAGCTACAGCGCGGCATTAGCAAGCAGCGCTCCAGCTCGTAGAAGACGATCTCGGGGAGGTTGAGCGCTTTCTGAGCCAGACACAAGAAGTGGCCGATGGCGGGAAGCTCCCACATGGTCCGGACGGCCCACGGTTCCGCCAGTGCGAGCAGTGAACTCTCCCAATCCTCCAGATCCTTCACTGACGCCTCCTCTGCTTCTTTACGCTCCAGCTCACGCTGCCTAGAGGTCAAAGGTCAACGGTTACGGGATTCAGGAATTCTGTGCAAAATGCAAACTGACGAAATACAAGTATGGCTTAACTTGAAGAAATTATGACTGAAATATAATAACAAATTTACTGGGGCTGGGAGAAAAAAAATGTTTTTATTTATAAAAATTGCTTTATTTTTTTCCTTGCTTATTGATGAGGTTGACAGAAGTTAGACACTTTCGTTCCAACAGAGGATGAAATGTGTCGTTATGTATGAGTGTTGAGTATTGTATTTTGATAAATATACAGTCAAACCACAAATTATTCAGAAAGTGGTTTCCTATGGACTATATGTTCAAATAAAAAATGATTCCCTATGGATCTATATGTTCAAATGAAAGTGATTCCCTAAGGATCTATACGTTCAAATAAAAGTGATTCCTTATGGATCTATATGTTCAAATAAAAGTGGTTTCCTATGGATCTATATGTTCAAATGAAAGTGATTCCCTATGGATCTATAGGTTCAAATGAAAGTGATTCCCTATGGATCTATAGGTTCAAATGAAAGTAATTCCCTATGGATCTATATGTTCAAATGAAAGTGATTCCTTATGGATCTCTATGTTCAAATAAAAGTGGTTCCCTATGGATCTATATGTTCAAATAAAAAATGATTCCCTATGGATCTATATGTTCAAATGAAAGTGATTCCCTAAGGATCTATACGTTCAAATAAAAGTGATTCCTTATGGATCTATATGTTCAAATAAAAGTGATTCCCTATGGATCTATATGCTCAAATGAAAGTGATTCCCTATGGATATATAGGTTCAAATGAAAGTGGTTCCCTATGGATCTATATGTTCAAATAAAAAATGATTCCCTATGGATCTATATGTTCAAATGAAAGTGATTCCCTAAGGATCTATACGTTCAAATAAAAGTGATTCCTTATGGATCTATATGTTCAAATAAAAGTGATTCCCTATGGATCTATATGCTCAAATGAAAGTGATTCCCTATGGATATATAGGTTCAAATGAAAGTGATTACCTATGGATCTATATGTTCAAATGAAACTGATTCCTTATGGATCTATATGTTCAAATAAAAGTGGTTCCCTATGGATCTAAATGTTCAAATGAAAGTGATCCCTTATGGATCCATATGTTCAAATAAAAGTGATGTCCTATGGATCTATATGTTCAAATAAAAGTGGTTCCCTATGGATCTATATGTTCAAATGAAAGTGATTACTTATGGATCTATATGTTTAAATAAAAGTGATTCCCTATGGATCTATATGTTCAAATGAAAGTGATTCCCTATGGATCTATATGTTCAAATAAAAGTGGTTCCCTATGGATCTATATGTTCAAATGAAAGTGATTCCTTATGGATCTATATGTTCAAATGAAAGTGATTTCCTATGGATCTATATGTTCAAATGAAAGTGATTCCCTATGGATCTATATGTTCAAATGAAAGTGTTTTCCCCATGATGTGTGTGTTCACCTCTTCTGGTCTTTGGCTTTCTGCAGCTCCTCCAGTCTCAGCGCCTGCACCATGATGGACTCGCTGCCGCCCACTGTAATGGCCGCCAGGTTTCGTGGCACCAAACGCCGCCTGGACGACGTGCCGACCGACGCTTTCTCATCCTCGGTGCCGAAACGACCTCTGGAGGTCACGGCTAGCGTGGTTTTCTCACGCAACGTCCTGGTGTGGGAAAGAAAACATGAGTGAATCTCAAAGCTTCAATTCAATTCATGTTTATTTGTATAGCGCTTTTCACAATACACATAATTTCAAAGCAGCTTTACAGAAAGTGCATGAGTCCATATTACAATTTAGAGTGATCTGTTATCAGAGGAAACTGTCGAAGTTATGCATTTCAGAAATGTACATATAAAAAAAAAAAAACACAGTTAGCTAAACAATAACATCTTACTGTAACTTTTAATGTAGAGATTCTAAAGTAAATGCTTCAGAAATTGTTAGTTAAGTACATTGTTGCATCCAGAATTAATTTCACTGTAAAATTGGAAACTAATCCATTCTGTTAAACTACATTCTAAGCGGCAGCGAACTTGAACATAATTCGTTCTTGAGTCACATGACTGAATCTCAACAGCGACTTGTTATTATTACCTGGACAACAGGGTCAACTTTTGTTCGAGAATAATCTCCAGTTTCTGGGCCTGTTTGGAGATCCAGTGATCGACTCCGTGAGAGCGATAACAGTTCTCTAACATCAGTCTGAAATCGGCCACGAACGCAGTGATGGATTCATACTCGCGATTTACAAATTTATCACGCATCTTTCTGAAGCTCATGTCTGCATCAGGGCTCTGGGATCCGGGATGCCAGAACGGGGCCGTTATGGATTTATGCTTCTCCGAAAGAAAGCTTTGAAATATTCTGTAGGCCTGCTGGATCTCGGGCGTGAGATCGTCTCCGTTTTCCACCGTACTGGACCTGCTGTCGTCTTCAGAGGTCACCGGGTCACTTTCATCACAGTGTGCCGTGAAATTCTCAAGCCCTGATTGGTCAGACGACCCGTTGCACAGGAGCTCCGCCCCCTCCAGGCCCGCGGGTTTCAGCGCGCAGGAGGTCAAGGTCAAACGGTGGTTCAGGTTCATGTCCTCACACGTGTGTGTGCTCTCGCTCGGGTCCGAATGAAGCTTCATTCTCCTGCCGTGATGCTCACCTGCACAGGTGCCTCCAGCATCATCTGTCAATCAATGTCAATCTGGCATCACATGAAGAAGCCATTGCTGGTCCTGACGGAGACTGTGTGAAGAAAGATGTTAAAACGTTAAAACGGAACCCAGAAAAAGATTCAAATGAAAAACAGAGAATTTGTGGAAAAGAAATAACAGAATTTGTATGGGGAAATAGATTTCTAAAGGCCCTGTTGATAAATATTAAATTGAAATGTTATTAAGTGAGTCCATCAGACAAGCTTTTAGATTATTAAAATGTAATCATTAATAAAAGAGAATCCAGAAAAAATAGATTTGGGGAAATAATGCAGAAAATGTTTCATTTGGCCCTGACATAAAATTAATTTCAATAAATAATAAATATAAATGTTAACAAAATAGCAAATTGATGGAAGTTTTATTACTTCAGTTGATTAGTTTGTATTTTGATTAAAAATAAATAAACTTCTTAAAATAAGGAGAATATGGACATACCGTTTAAAGAAAAAAATACTATACTTCAAGTTAAATGAGTACTTGATGTAAGTACTGCATAAATCATGATCTAATAAATAATAATAATTCAAACTCGTGCACTTCCATGAATTTCTACAAATCAACAAATCGGCTGAAACTCATTTAAAGTCCATCAACCAGCTATAATTTGTGTTAATCTCCCAGTCTTTCATGTTTTAGGAGTTTTTACAGCATTACCGGAGCGCTGCCCTGTATTGTCGAGTGAAACATTAAACCGGCCGCAATAGGCCTCAGCGCCAGCGGCCTCGATTTCGCTCTCACACCCGAGAGGGCTCGCCTGAGCCGGGCAGCCGCCGCTCTTTCTCCCGGGGACCGATGAATCTCATAGTTCCACTGAGGCGCGATCTGTCAGAAAAACGCCGCTAACGTCGCGGTTGTTTTTCCGCTTTCACGAGGGAAACCCTGTCAGATTTACGCGAAAAGCGTGTGATAGCGAATGAGATGAGAGACTCGGCGACACTGAATCACAGACCGCTGTTTACATGTGTGCGCGCGCGCGTGCGTGTGTGTGTGCAGAAAAATAATCAAAACTTCATACATGTTAGTTAGAGGACCAGAGTTACAGCAAGGTTTAATACAAAGGAAAGGAATGAAATCTAATTCTTTTCATTTGCTCAAGGCTAGAAACATGAACCTGTGTGAATACTCCAGAATGTTCCAGATTTATTTGTCTTAAAACACTTCTTCATTCTGTCCCGCTCTTCCCTCCAGACATACTAATGTTTGAGAAAATCAACTGTTCTCAGTAAAGCTCCCAGAGTAAATGTTCAGATTGGATCTTAAACAGGGAACAAACTCTGAAATCTTCAGGTGAATCTCAAATTCCAGCTCAGCGATCTCGGAAGTTCGTATTGTCGAGTCGTGTTTCCGACATCACGTCACTTTCGTCGAAGCAAGATGGCGGTGTACCATCACCACGTAATTAACATAGACAGTAAAATAAATTAACTACTCAAAACTACAATAAGGTTTTAAACTCTGCTCCTAGAAATTAAGTATAAGAATGTGCAGCAGTTGTGTTTGCTTTTTATCGGTTTTTAT
This sequence comes from Rhinichthys klamathensis goyatoka, assembly GCF_029890125.1. Lineage (NCBI taxonomy): Eukaryota > Metazoa > Chordata > Actinopteri > Cypriniformes > Leuciscidae > Rhinichthys > Rhinichthys klamathensis. Next base: position 270,990 of record NW_026606650.1, on the reverse strand, counting down.
TGATTTATGAAGCCACAATAAACATTATCGTTACATTACAATGATGTTATATTTTGTCCAGGGAATCTAAAGCTTGTTTAGTTGTAAATAAAAAAAGCCTGACAATGTCACTGCTAAATACCGATAAATATTGTGGTATTCCGCCACCTCTGACACACACACACACACACACACACACACACACACACACAGAGCTTCCCACTCGTATACGATTTTGTGTTGGCGTTCATGTGGAAGCTTGTTTTCGCCACTGAATAAAACAATTTAAAACATAATTACGACTTTCCCCCCTCAGAATTGCGAGATAGAAACTCTCTATTGCAAGTTATAAAGTCAGAATTGCGAGAAAAAAAGTACGAATTGCCAGAAAAAGTCGGAATTGCGAGATAGAAACTGTACGTTATTAAGTCAGAACTACGAGAAAAAGTCTGAATTGTGAGATTTAAACGAAATTGTGAGATCAAAAGTCGCAATTACCTTTTTTATTCGGTGGGTAAAACAAGCTTTTAGAAGTTCAATTTGTAAATACGATATTTTCAACATGGCTTGCACCATAAAAATCTAAAGAAATAAAGAAGAAATTCGTGAAGAAGTCTTTTTATCTTGTGACATGATTTTTATCTTAGAATGATATTAATGCCTGATTATAATGATATTTTCATGATAATTAACTAAGCCTGTCAATTCAAAAGTTTCCTTTTATATTGATTTTGGGGTGAAAATGAAAACGAAAGGAAAAAGATACACAGGTATATAAAACCAACAAATCAATCAAGATAAGATCATAGTCCTTAAGATATTTGTTGTTATTATTATTGTTTATGGGTTTGAGAGATTTTTACAGTATGGCTTCACATCTAGACAAAATGAACGTGTTCTCGTGAACAAAAGAAGCTTGGTTAGTGTAAGAAAAATAAAGAAATATATCTTTAAAATTTTATGCAGAGATACGGTGACGTCACCACCAACCAGCATGCGATGTTCTCAGTC
>NW_026606650.1:222500-257500 GCF_029890125.1 Rhinichthys klamathensis goyatoka | reverse complement strand
AATGTCAGATTTGCAAAACATAAACTCGGAATTACGAAAAAAATGTCAGAATTGCGAAATATAAACTCACAATTGTGAGAAAAATTTCCGAATTGTGAAATATAAACTGACAATTACGAGAAAAATTTCCGAATTGTGAAATATAAACTGACAATTACGAGAAAAAATGTCAGAATTGCGAAATATAAACTCAAAATTACGAGAAAAATGTCAGAATTGCGAAATATAAACTCGGAATTACGAGAAAAATGTCAGAATTGCAAAATATAAATCCGCAATTGTGAGAAAAATGTCAGAATTGCGAAATATAAACTGACAATTACGAGAAAAATGTCAGAATTGCAAAACATAAACTCGGAATTACGAAAAAAATGTCAGAATTGCGAAATATAAACTCGGAATTATGAGAAAAATGTCAGAATTGCAAAATATAAGTTCGCAATTGTGAGAAAAATGTCAAAATTGCGAAATATAAACTGACAATTACGAGAAAAAATGTCAGAATTGGGAAATATAAACTCCCAATTGTGAGAAAAATGTCAGAATTGTGAAATATAAACTCCCAATTGTGAGAAAAATGTCAAAATTGCGAAATATAAACTCCCAATTGTGAGAAAAATGTCAGAATTGTGAAATATATACTGACAATTACGAGAAAAAATGTCAGAATTGCGAAATATAAACTCCCAATTGTGAGAAAAATGTCAGAATTGCGAAATATAAACTCCCAATTGTGTGAAAAATGTCAAAATTGCGAAATATAAACTCACAATTGTGAGAAAAATGTCAGAATTGTGAAATATAAACTGACAATTACGAGAAAAAATGTCAGAATTGCGAAATATAAACTCCCAATTGTGAGAAAAATGTCAGAATTGCGAAATAAAAACTCCCAATTGTGAGAAAAATGTCAGAATTGCGAAATATAAACTCACAATTGTGAGAAAAATGTCAGAATTGCGAAATATAAACTCACAATTGTGAGAAAAATGTCACAATTGCGAAATATAAACTCCCAATTGTGAGAAAAATGTCAGAATTGCGAAATATAAACTCGGAATTACGAGAAAAATGTCAGAATTGCAAAATATAAATTCGCAATTGTGAGAAAAATGTCAAAATTGCGAAATATAAACTGACAATTACGAGAAAAATGTCAGAATTGCGAAATATAAACTCGGAATTACGAGAAAAATGTCAGAATTGCAAAATATAAATTCGCAATTGTGAGAAAAATGTAAAAATTGCGAAATATAAACTGACAATTACGAGAAAAATGTCAGAATTGCGAAATATAAACTGACAATTACGAGAAAAATGTCAGAATTGCGAAATATAAACTCCCAATTGTGAGAAAAATGTCAAAATTGCGAAATATAAACTCCCAATTGTGAGAAAAATGTCAGAATTGCGAAACATAAACTCGGAATTACGAGAAAAATGTCAGAATTGCGAAATATAAACTCGGAATTACGAGAAAAATGTCAGAATTGCAAAATATAAATTCGCAATTGTGAGAAAAATGTCAAAATTGCGAAATATAAACTGACAATTACGAGAAAAATGTCAGAATTGCAAAATATAAACTCCCAATTGTGAGAAAAATGTCAAAATTGCGAAATATAAACTCCCAATTGTGAGAAAAATGTCAGAATTGCGAAACAAACTCGGAATTATGAGAAAAATGTCAGAATTGCGAAATATAAACTCGGAATTACGAGAAAAATGTCAGAATTGCAAAATATAAATTCGCAATTGTGAGAAAAATGTCAAAATTGCTAAATATAAACTGACAATTACGAGAAAAATGTCAGAATTGCAAAATATAAACTCCCAATTGTGAGAAAAATGTCAAAATTGCTAAATATAAACTGACAATTACGAGAAAAATGTCAGAATTGCAAAATATAAATTCGCAATTGTGAGAAAAATGTCAAAATTGCAAAATATAAACTGACAATTACGAGAAAAATGTCAGAATTGCAAAATATAAATTCGCAATTGTGAGAAAAATGTCAAAATTGCGAAATATAAACTGACAATTACGAGAAAAATGTCAGAATTGCGAAATATAAACTGACAATTACGAGAAAAATGTCAGAATTGCGAAATATAAACTCCCAATTGTGAGAAAAATGTCAAAATTGCGAAATATAAACTCCCAATTGTGAGAAAAATGTCAGAATTGCGAAACATAAACTCGGAATTACGAGAAAAATGTCAGAATTGCGAAATATAAACTCGGAATTACGAGAAAAATGTCAGAATTGCAAAATATAAATTCGCAATTGTGAGAAAAATGTCAAAATTGCGAAATATAAACTGACAATTACGAGAAAAATGTCAGAATTGCAAAATATAAACTCCCAATTGTGAGAAAAATGTCAAAATTGCGAAATATAAACTCCCAATTGTGAGAAAAATGTCAGAATTGCGAAACAAACTCGGAATTATGAGAAAAATGTCAGAATTGCGAAATATAAACTCGGAATTACGAGAAAAATGTCAGAATTGCAAAATATAAGTTCGCAATTGTGAGAAAAATGTCAAAATTGCGAAATATAAACTGACAATTACGAGAAAAAATGTCAGAATTGGGAAATATAAACTCCCAATTGTGAGAAAAATGTCAGAATTGTGAAATATAAACTCCCAATTGTGAGAAAAATGTCAAAATTGCGAAATATAAACTCCCAATTGTGAGAAAAATGTCAGAATTGTGAAATATAAACTCGGAATTACGAGAAAAAATGTCAGAATTGCGAAATATAAACTCCCAATTGTGAGAAAAATGTCAGAATTGCGAAATATAAACTCACAATTGTGAGAAAAATGTCAGAATTGTGAAATATAAACTGACAATTACGAGAAAAAATGTCAGAATTGCGAAATATAAACTCCCAATTGTGAGAAAAATGTCAGAATTGCGAAATAAAAACTCCCAATTGTGAGAAAAATGTCAGAATTGCGAAATATAAACTCACAATTGTGAGAAAAATGTCAGAATTGCGAAATATAAACTCACAATTGTGAGAAAACTGTCAAAATTGCGAAATATAAACTCCCAATTGTGAGAAAAATGTCAGAATTGCGAAATATAAACTCCCAATTGTGAGAAAAATGTCAGAATTGCGAAATATAAACTCCCAATTGTGAGAAAAATGTCAGAATTGCGAAATATAAACTCCCAATTGTGAGAAAAATGTCAAAATTGCGAAATATAAACTCCCAATTGTGAGAAAAATGTCAGAATTGCGAAATATAAACTCCCAATTGTGAGAAAAATGTCAGAATTGCGAAACATAAACTCGGAATTACGAGAAAAATGTCAGAATTGCGAAATATAAACTCGGAATTACGAGAAAAATGTCAGAATTGCAAAATATAAATTCGCAATTGTGAGAAAAATGTCAAAATTGCGAAATATAAACTGACAATTACGAGAAAAATGTCAGAATTGCGAAATATAAACTCGGAATTACGAGAAAAATGTCAGAATTGCAAAATATAAATTCGCAATTGTGAGAAAAATGTCAAAATTGCGAAATATAAACTGACAATTACGAGAAAAATGTCAGAATTGCGAAATATAAACTGACAATTACGAGAAAAATGTCAGAATTGCGAAATATAAACTCCCAATTGTGAGAAAAATGTCAAAATTGCGAAATATAAACTCCCAATTGTGAGAAAAATGTCAGAATTGCGAAACATAAACTCGGAATTACGAGAAAAATGTCAGAATTGCGAAATATAAACTCGGAATTAAGAGAAAAATGTCAGAATTGCAAAATATAAATTCGCAATTGTGAGAAAAATGTCAAAATTGCGAAATATAAACTGACAATTACGAGAAAAATGTCAGAATTGCAAAATATAAACTCCCAATTGTGAGAAAAATGTCAAAATTGCGAAATTTAAACTCCCAATTGTGAGAAAAATGTCAGAATTGCGAAACAAACTCGGAATTATGAGAAAAATGTCAGAATTGCGAAATATAAACTCGGAATTACGAGAAAAATCTCAGAATTGCAAAATATAAATTCGCAATTGTGAGAAAAATGTCAAAATTGCTAAATATAAACTGACAATTACGAGAAAAATGTCAGAATTGCAAAATATAAACTCCCAATTGTGAGAAAAATGTCAGAATTGCGAAATATAAACTGACAATTACGAGAAAAATGTCAGAATTGCAAAACATAAACTCGGAATTACGAAAAAAATGTCAGAATTGCGAAATATAAACTCGGAATTATGAGAAAAATGTCAGAATTGCAAAATATAAGTTCGCAATTGTGAGAAAAATGTCAAAATTGCGAAATATAAACTGACAATTACGAGAAAAAATGTCAGAATTGGGAAATATAAACTCCCAATTGTGAGAAAAATGTCAGAATTGTGAAATATAAACTCCCAATTGTGAGAAAAATGTCAAAATTGCGAAATATAAACTCCCAATTGTGAGAAAAATGTCAGAATTGTGAAATATAAACTCGGAATTACGAGAAAAAATGTCAGAATTGCGAAATATAAACTCCCAATTGTGAGAAAAATGTCAGAATTGCGAAATATAAACTCACAATTGTGAGAAAAATGTCAGAATTGTGAAATATAAACTGACAATTACGAGAAAAAATGTCAGAATTGCGAAATATAAACTCCCAATTGTGAGAAAAATGTCAGAATTGCGAAATAAAAACTCCCAATTGTGAGAAAAATGTCAGAATTGCGAAATATAAACTCACAATTGTGAGAAAAATGTCAGAATTGCGAAATATAAACTCACAATTGTGAGAAAACTGTCAAAATTGCGAAATATAAACTCCCAATTGTGAGAAAAATGTCAGAATTGCGAAATATAAACTCCCAATTGTGAGAAAAATGTCAGAATTGCGAAATATAAACTCCCAATTGTGAGAAAAATGTCAGAATTGCGAAATATAAACTCCCAATTGTGAGAAAAATGTCAAAATTGCGAAATATAAACTCCCAATTGTGAGAAAAATGTCAGAATTGCGAAATATAAACTCCCAATTGTGAGAAAAATGTCAGAATTGCGAAACATAAACTCGGAATTACGAGAAAAATGTCAGAATTGCGAAATATAAACTCGGAATTACGAGAAAAATGTCAGAATTGCAAAATATAAATTCGCAATTGTGAGAAAAATGTCAAAATTGCGAAATATAAACTGACAATTACGAGAAAAATGTCAGAATTGCGAAATATAAACTCGGAATTACGAGAAAAATGTCAGAATTGCAAAATATAAATTCGCAATTGTGAGAAAAATGTCAAAATTGCGAAATATAAACTGACAATTACGAGAAAAATGTCAGAATTGCGAAATATAAACTGACAATTACGAGAAAAATGTCAGAATTGCGAAATATAAACTCCCAATTGTGAGAAAAATGTCAAAATTGCGAAATATAAACTCCCAATTGTGAGAAAAATGTCAGAATTGCGAAACATAAACTCGGAATTACGAGAAAAATGTCAGAATTGCGAAATATAAACTCGGAATTACGAGAAAAATGTCAGAATTGCAAAATATAAATTCGCAATTGTGAGAAAAATGTCAAAATTGCGAAATATAAACTGACAATTACGAGAAAAATGTCAGAATTGCAAAATATAAATTCGCAATTGTGAGAAAAATGTCAAAATTGCGAAATTTAAACTGACAATTACGAGAAAAAATGTCAGAATTGCGAAATATAAACTGACAATTACGAGAAAAATGTCAGAATTGCGAAATATAAACTCCCAATTGTGAGAAAAATGTCAAAATTGCGAAATATAAACTCCCAATTGTGAGAAAAATGTCAGAATTGCGAAACATAAACTCGGAATTACGAGAAAAATGTCAGAATTGCGAAATATAAACTCGGAATTACGAGAAAAATGTCAGAATTGCTAAATATAAATTCGCAATTGTGAGAAAAATGTCAAAATTGCGAAATATAAACTGACAATTACGAGAAAAATGTCAGAATTGCAAAATATAAACTCCCAATTGTGAGAAAAATGTCAGAATTGCGAAATATAAACTCGCAATTGTGGAACAAGTCAGATTTGTGAGATATGATATGATTTTTAGAGTTATACGGATGTACAATGAGAAAGCCCTCACCACTTCATCCTCGAAGCCCCCGGCGAGCACCAGCGAGTACGAGCCGTCGTTACTGCGCCCGTGGATCCCCCCGACATGAGGCCTGTGCACGCCCGCCTCGCTCACCTGAACACACACACACACACACACACACACAGTTAACAGCCAGCCCATCCCAGAATGCACTGCTCCGAGCAGATCTTCTCACCTGAACACGAAACTTCCACGTGGTTCCGACGGGAACGCCAGGAACTGGGCCGTAGTGATTGGAGGGGACAATCGTGCATTCTTTAGTGCGGCCCACACACGCCATACCCTAAAACACACACAAACACACACACACATGTTTTTTATCTGACTAAATGGGCGTCTGAAACTGTTCAAGCGGTTACACTAACAGGCCTTTGATCTGCAGAAGCTCACACTCGATGATCAGCCGTTATTAATCAACAGAACAATCAGTGTATACTCAGCAGGACCGCAACACACAAACACACACACACACACGTTCATAATTTAAATCCTCTGCTTTTGCTTTTGAATACAGGTTTTGAGAAATTCATTAAAAAGAATTTGGGGAATTTGCTTAATTGTGATGCAAGTAAAAAATGAAGAAATATAAGTTTTGATGTGTGCTTATTAACACAGCAGGATAAACGTGTGTGTGTGTGTGTGTGTTTGTGTGTGTGAGTGTGTGTGTATTACTGTGTGTGTGTGTGTGTGTGTGTGAGTGAGTGTGTGTGTATTACTGTGTGTGTGTGTGAGTGTGTGTGTGAGAGAGAGTGAGTGTGTGTGTGTATGTGTGTGAGTGAGTGTGTGTGTATTACTGTGTGTGTGTGTGTGTGTGTGTGTGAGAGTGTGTGTATTACTGTGTGTGTGTGTCTGTGAGAGAGAGTGTATTACTGTGTGTGTGTGTGTGTGCGAATCTGTGAGTGTGCGTGTGTGTGAGTGAGTGTGTGTGTATTACTGTGTGTGTGTGTGAGAGAGAGAGTGTGTGTATTACTGTGTGTGTGTGTGTGTGTGTGTGAGAGAGTGTGTATTACTGTGTGTGTGTGTGTGTGTGTGTGTGTGTGCGAGTCTGTGAGTGTGTGTGTGTGCGTCTCACCTTGCCCCAGTCTCTCTGGCTCTCTGTTGTGGCCGACGGCATCTTGGATTTCTTCTTGCTGGTTCGGAGTTTCTCTCCGGCTTTAACCACTTCACTGCTGTCGTTCTTACAGGTGGGGCAATACCTGCACAACACAACACACACACACACACCTGTATTACAGTATATATATATATATATATATATATATATATGTGACAATATCCATCCACATCATACAATAGCGCCTGTCAGTCAGAGAGAGGCTGTGATGTAAGAAACACTGATGAACATTATGGTAAATAACCGCACAACTAAACTAAACCTCTGGCGTCACGTGGAAGTGAGTGTGTGTGTGTGTTTGAGTGAGTGTCCATTGCAGCGTTACAGTCAGATGTGGAAGTGATGCTGGAGTGTGTGTGTGTGTGTGTTTGAGTGAGTGTCCATTGCAGCGTTACAGTCAGATGTGGAAGTGATGCTGGAGTGTGTGTGTGTGTGTGTTTGAGTGAGTGTCCATTGCAGCGTTACAGTCAGATGTGGAAGTGACGCTGGAGTGTGTGTGTGTGTGTGTGTGTTTGAGTGAGTGTCCATTGCAGCGTTACAGTCAGATGTGGAAGTGATGCTGGAGTGTGTGTGTGTGTGTGTTTGAGTGAGTGTCCATTGCAGCGTTACAGTCAGATGTGGAAGTGACGCTGGAGTGTGTGTGTGTGTGTGTGTGTTTGAGTGAGTGTCCATTGCAGCGTTACAGTCAGATGTGGAAGTGATGCTGGAGTGTGTGTGTGTGTGTGTTTGAGTGAGTGTCCATTGCAGCGTTACAGTCAGATGTGGAAGTGACGCTGGAGTGTGTGTGTGTGTGTGTGTGTGTTTGAGTGAGTGTCCATTGCAGCGTTACAGTCAGACGTGGAAGTGATGCTGGATTGTGTGTGTGTTTGAGTGAGTTTGTGTGTATGAGAGAGTAAGTGAGTGTGTGTGTCTGAGTGTGAGAGAGAGGTGTGTGTGCAAGTGAGTGCGTGTGAGAGACTGTGTTTGTGAGTGTGCGTGTGTGTGTGTGTGTGTGAAAGAGAGAGAGAGAGTGTGTGTGTGTGTGTGTGAGAGAGAGCGAGAGAGAGAGTGTGTGTGTGTGTGTGTGAGTGTGTATGTGTGTGAGAGCAAGAGAGCGAGAGAGAGAGAGTATGTGTGTGTGTGTGAGAGAGAGAGCGAGAGAGAGTGAGTGTGCGTGTGTGTGTGAGAGAGAGTGAGTGTGCGTGTGTGTGTGAGAGAGAGAGAGAGTGTGTGTGTGTGTGTCTCACCAGTCTTCATCCTCAGGTATGGAGGACAGTGGAGGGTTCAGACAGTAAATGTGGAAGGCCATGTTACACTCGTCACACAGGAGCTGCATGTGAGCGTCTTGCTTCCCTCCACACACACAACACGAGCAGAACCGGCACTCGGCGTCGGGGTCCGCTTTACAGTGCTTACACTCCGGCCCGCTCTTACCTGACACACACACCACACGCGTCACACACACTTCAACATCAACCCTAGGGCTGGGCATCGATTCAGATGGTCCGAATCGATTTCAATTCTAAATTCGATTTCGACTCAATGAATATAGGTTTAAAAGAGTAGTTCACTTTCAAACGAAAAATTAGCCCCTGGTTTCCTCTAATCAACCCTAATCCGGCCATACCCATGTGACCCGAGGACACGTACGTTTGAACGGGCCGTCAGACGAAGACAGCGCTGGCGCTCCGGGTTTCTCTATCCGGTAAATCTCATCCAGAAACTGCAGCTTACAGTCACCAATCACATCGCCCGGACCTCTGAAACAGCCAATCACAGCAGGGGGTTACAGTGACATCATCTGTGTGTGTGTGAATGATCAGTGAATCACTAGGGCTCTTTCAAATCCACTGTTTGGACCCAAATTCTATGTTTTCCGTTTTTATTTTTCTGGATTACACAATTAAATTAATTTTCAGTAATTAAATAGAACATCTAATAAACGTGTAATAATTTATTTACTATGAATCAATAATATGATTGATTCAAAGACTTGACGTGTTTCATTACTGGATGAATCAGCGTTTTTGATTGAATCTCTGAATGAATGATTCAATGTTTCTAACAGTCTCTTGTCTCCACCTACTGGTGTAACGCTGTAACTGATACAATCTTTATTTGAAGCATCAAGTTTCTTTCAAAAGGTGATGTACTCTATTTTGAACGCTACTATAAACATCAGTGAACTATAATCTTTTATCCCAGTACTTCTGTGATAATCTGAGTGATTGTGAGACAGAAATAAGCTCACCCCAGCAGGATCTTGACGTGGATCTCTTTGTTGGTGCGTGAGACGGCGTTCAGGGTCGAGATCTCGGCGTCGTACCAGAAGCCTCGCTCCTCGGGAAGCTCCAGGTTATAGTTGACCATCACCACATCTCCCACCTGGAGCTGGTCGAAGCGCAGAAGAGTTCTGGCCCGCGGGCGCACGTCATCCGGGCTCATCGGCACCACACCGTTCTCCGGGTAACTGAAACAGACCAGCGTCATCAGCGGACGAATGAACCCAGTCGTCATGTTTAACTAGTGACTGAACAACAGAAGGCTGAGAGAAACATAATGTGCTTCACCAAAACAGGGAACTGCAATAATGACTGTTTTCAAACAGGTTTCCTGAGCACTGCCCTCTGCTGCCATTGGTCAGTCAAAATGACAGCCCCGCCCCCTAACTCACTCCATTGGTTGAGTCAGAAGTTGACGTGTTCAGGCTTGTTATTAAAAAAAAACGGATCAATGTTCTGAAAGCATCAGAGTCACAAGATAAAACTGCGAATGATTTATTTAATGAAGGGTTTCCGAAACTTCCGCTAACGAAAACCTAATTAGATCATACAAATATATATATATAAAATGTTTTTTTTATTTTTTTTATTAAAACGACTAAAATTTATAATTTCATATAAATTGTCAAATTAATATGAATCTATCAATATATATTTGTAAACAAAAACAATCTAAAAATAGATCTAACAATTAGACAATTTTTTCAATTAAAATAATAATATAAAAACAATAATAAATATAGCTGCGAGCAGCGATTACGGGCCCAAGCCGGTGGCACCGCAACCCCGGTGCCTTTAGTTACCTAAAGGCACCGGGGTGGCGGTACCACCGGCTTTGGCCCTTCATCGCTGCTCGCAGCTATATTTATATATATATATATATATATATATATATATATATATATATATATAAAGCCGGTGGCACCGCCACCCTGGTGCCTTTAGGGTTATTGTGCACGACGTGCAAAAACGTAACCCTGCTTTGACTGTCGAAAAGAAGTGTGCTGTAGAGCTTGTATCAGTGTGGGCTCTGCAAAAGTGTGCATTGAGGGCACATATCAACCACAAAGTATGCGAGAGCAACCTTCTGAAAGGTCAGGTCTACATCCAGGTCTACATCTGCCGTGTGTTTACATCATAGTAGTGAAGTTTGAAGCAATCAGGTGATTTCAAAGCTTTTTGAAAGTGACAGACTTCCTGCTGCCAGTTGGTGGCGCTATAACCGGGGTGGCGGTGCCGCCGGCTTTGGCCCTTTCATCGCTGCTCGCAGCTATATTTATATATATACACACACAAACACACACACACACACACACACACACATACATATATATATATATATATATATATATATATATATATATATATATATATATATATATATATATACATAAATATATATATATTGTTTTTTTAAGAGACAAGACAGAATATTACTTGCCTGATCTGATTAGAAAAATAGTGTTTGTGTGTGTGTGTGTGTGTGTGTGTGTGTGTGTGTGTGTGTGTGTGTGTGTGTGTGTGTGTGTGTGTGTGTGTGTGTGTGTGTGTGTGTGTGTGTGTGTGTGTTTGTGTGTGTGTGTGTGGCGTAATTGAACAATGTAGACATAAAAACATACTCCGTCCTTTTGTTCATACAGGACATTATTCAAACTGCAAAGTGTTTACTTATATTTGTGTACACTTGCAATAAAACACAACATTGTGCTTTTGTCAAGCTATAAACTCTTGTCAAACTGTAAACTACAACTGTCACCCAACCAAAATCTCTTACACACACACACACACACACACACAGTTTAAAAGCAAAAAATATCAAACAATCCTATTTAAAAACAGTCTGTGGGAGCCATCTTTTGGACATTCATCATATCGCATTGGTTTTCATTTCTTGTCATCAAACAGAGCCCTAATCTGTTTATTTTTTCAGTTACACATTCTACATTGATTAAAAAAGAAAAATCAAATGTGTTTTTATTTTATACAGAAATAAATAATCTATCATTCAGATGAGAATAAAGTTAGTGTTAGTTCAAATTTTAAGGAAAACAAATATATGATCTGAAATATAGCACATTCATTTAAAATTCATTCAGGTTCAATTACCAAACATACAATCTTAATGTAATTTAAAGCAAACAATACATTTAAAATATATGGGTTGTATGACTATTTTTTAATATAAAAAGATATATATCCAAAAAGACAAGGCCTAAAGTTTAACAAGGGTTAAACTCTTATCACTGTAACAGACACAATCACACACACAATCACACACACACACACACAAGTCAAATCACTTACATTTTACATGCAATATTGACTTTTTTTCTGTTTCAGCAGCGAAAATAGTTAAACAAAGATCACAGCAGAACCATCGCGCATCTCACAGCAACGCGTTCTCATTACTGAATGATTCAGCATTTTGAACGAATCGGTTGACTCAAAGATTCAATGACCAATCAATCCATAAACATCTATCTCATTCATGAATGACTCAGTCGTTCAAACGAATGAATCAATGACTCGCTCATTAAGACGGTCGCCTGGCGACACCTAATGACGGTTTAGTGTTATGTTTAAAAGTATCATTCTTTCCAACGATTGTTAATTAACTCATATTTGAAACATAAGCTATATTTATATATATACATACATATACACACACATACACAAAAATAAAATAAAAACACATTTGAAACGTGTTTGCTTACTAAATTGTGAGCTGAACGAAAGTTGCAGCAAATATCAGCAACAGGAGTCAAATTTCATTAATCACGAGAGTGAAGAGCTGACTGAAAAGATGATGATGGAATAGGCTATTTTATGTAAAAACGCCTATTTAAGCGAATCTGTCATTGTACTCTTTTATTGTTGTGTTTTCCGTGAAAAATAATAGACTATTGAACTCACAATTCAAGCAATCGGCCCCCGAAATTGCACTAATTTTAGTGACACTAAAAAGTATGCGGCTGCACTGGCATTCATAATGGTGCGCGTCCATGGCGACGAGCGAGCAGAACAGAGCGAACGTTTAGTTAATTTCTACTTCCATAGGAATTCATTCGAGCGCCACCATTTCAATGTCTGTGCGGACGTCCATATTATACTTTCGCTTTCAAGTTAGTGTTTTTAAACCCCCCAGCGGGAGGTTTACACAATTGGTTTACACAATCACACGTTGATTAACCGGTGGGAAAATATTCCCATAGTAACATCCCTAATATATAAATATTTATAAATTCAATAGGCCTACCTGATTTTGAACACAAGAGGGCAGTATAGCACTATATATGATTTGGATTATTATTATTTTTGACTAAACAACCATTCTGGCTGTTTTTAAACTTAAAAATAATTCTTAAATTGAAAAAAAGGAATAAAATGGGTTTAGTTCTAATATTTGTATAATTTTATATAAAAATAAATGGTGTATAATTACATTTTAGAAAGATATGAGACATGCCCTGATTCTTTTTTTGACATTACTTGAATCCCTCAACCATAGCAAAACCGTTTGAGATATTCAATATCTGTTCACAATTTAGCATCTTCAATGTATTTTCATCATGTTGAAAAAGTTTGGCATGAATAAAATAAACTACTTAGGAGGAGTAGCTAAAAACTCAGAATCTGAAATCCACATTCAAACCAAAATATCTGACTTCCTGTTGGTCGTAGCTAATTACGGTAAATTAGAAAGTTGTCCGGCTCGAAGAGTACAATATACATATCGAGTTTTGTTACTGTAGATAAAACTAACCCCCCCACTTTTGTCAAAAGCATTTAGAAAGTGACACACTTCCTGCTGCCAGTTGGTGGCGCTATAACTTTGACTCACAATAGTCACATCCATGTGATCGGCCTCTTACAGCGATCACACTGCTGAAGTTTCATCAAGATCAGTTAATGTATGCAGAAGTTATAACGCACTTCTTGTTTGTTGTTTCTCGCCATAAATTCGTTTCCTCGCCACGGCCAAACCGTTCGAGATATCAAAAATCCCCTCGCAAACTTTCATCCTCAATGTCTTGACTTCATGCTGACCGAGTTTCGTGCCGTTTGTTTGAATTCTCTAGGAGGAGTATTTCACATTCCATTGCGTGTGTTTTACCAACAACCCTAAATAGCCGACTTCCTGTTGGGCTGGGGTAAAAAGTAAGAGTGTGAAGTATATATGAAACGAGGAGATCTACATGTGTACCGAGTTTCATATTATTACATGCAAGCGTGTTTGATTTATGGACCATGTTTTCGGACCCCGTTCCAGGGGGCGCTGTCGAGCCCCCCTGCCACGCCCGGGTACCATCTTCAGCCCGGCCCTGATGGCCGCGGGTTCTGACATGTGTGCAAAGTTTCAGGAGTTTTTGAGCATGTTAAGGCCTCCAAAAGTGTCCAAAAGGTAGTAAAAAAATAATAATAATAATAATAATAATAAATAATCCTAAGGAAAACAATAGGGCCTTCGCCCTTTGGGCTTGGGCCCTAATAATAAATAATCCTAAGGAAAACAATAGGGCCTTCGCCCTTTGGGCTTGGGCCCTAATAATAATAAATAATCCTAAGGAAAACAATAGGGCCTTCGCCCTTTGGGCTTGGGCCCTAATAAAACAAAAAAATAAAAAATCATAAAAAAGGAAAAAAGAAAGGAAAATAAGAAACAATCCAAATAAAACAAAAAATGTATTCATATACATTTTCAAATTGAAATATATATTTCTAAAACATAAATCATCAAAATAAAACTTGCTAAAAATAAATTGCTTACAAACACTTGCTTTAAACTTATTAAATCATAAAAATGTCACATCAAAATAATTATAAAAAACCTATATTTTATTTGTAGACCTGCATGTCGGGTGACCATTAACTGACATCAGAGAACCGTGAACATGTGAATGTGTTGATAAACTGTTGAAATATTAACTTTTGAGGGGGACATTATCCGGCTGATTTGATCAGCTATAACCTGCCGTATATTAGACGCCTTGATCTCTAGATCTCGACATCGGCCGCTGAGAAACGACAAACGAGTTATTCTGAACGTTTGCATCTCACGCCACATGACATCACTCTGAGCAAAACAGCCACAACACGAACACGAATCTCCTGAGGATATACAGTGATGTCGCGAGGTCCCGTCCTCAATAACCCAATAAACACGTACAAGATCCCGGTGAATCACACAGCGAAACACGCAGTGAAACACGCAGTTAAACACACAGTGAAACACACAGTGACACACAGTGAAACACACAGTGACACACACAGTGAAACACACAGTGACACACAGTGAAACACACAGTGACACACAGTGACACACACAGTGAAACACACAGTTAAACACACAGTGAAACACACAGTGAAACACACAGTGAAACACACAGTGAAACACGCAGTGAAACACACAGTGAAACACACAGTGAAACACAGTGAAACACGCAGTGAAACACACAGTGACACACAGTGACACGCAGTGAAACACACAGTGAAACACACAGTGACACGCAGTGACACGCAGTGAAACACACAGTGACACACAGTGACACGCAGTGAAACACACAGTGACACACAGTTAAACACACAGTGAAACACAGTGAAACACGCAGTGAAACACACAGTGACACACAGTTAAACACACAGTGAAACACACAGTGAAACACACAGTGACACACAGTGAAACACACAGTGACACACACAGTGACACACACAGTGACACACAGTGACACACACAGTGAAACACACAGTGAAACACACAGTGAAACACGCAGTGAAAGACACAGTGAAACACACAGTGAAACACACAGAGTGACACGCAGTGAAACACACAGTGACACACAGTGACACGCAGTGAAACACACAGTGACACACAGTTAAACACACAGTGAAACACAGTGAAACACGCAGTGAAACACACAGTGACACACAGTGAAACACACAGTGAAACACACAGTGAAACACACAGTGACACACAGTGAAACACACAGTGACACACACAGTGACACACACAGTGACACACAGTGACACACACAGTGAAACACACAGTGAAACACACAGTGAAACACGCAGTGAAAGACACAGTGAAACACACAGTGAAACACACAGTGAAACACACAGTGAAACACGCAGTGAAAGACACAGTGAAACACACAGTGACACACAGTGACACACAGTGAAACACACAGTGAAACACACAGTGAAACACACAGTGACACACACAGTGACACACACAGTGAAACACACAGTGAAACACGCAGTTAAACACACAGTGAAACACGCAGTGAAACACGCAGTGAAACACGCAGTGAAACACACAGTGAAACACACAGTGAAACACGCAGTGAAACACGCAGTGAAACACGCAGTGAAACACGCAGTGAAACACACAGTGAAACACACAGTGAAACACACAGTGAAACACAGTGAAACACACAGTGAAACACACAGTGACACACGCAGTGAAACACGCAGTGAAACACGCAGTGAAACACGCAGTGAAACACACAGTGACACACACAGTGACACACACAGTGACACACACAGTGACACACAGTGAAACACACAGTGAAACACACAGTGAAACACACAGTGACACACACAGTGAAACACACAGTGAAACACACAGTGAAACACGCAGTGAAACACGCAGTGAAACACACAGTGAAACACACAGTGACACACACAGTGAAACACGCAGTGACACACGCAGTGAAACACGCAGTGAAACACACAGTGACACACACAGTGACACACACAGTGACACACAGTGAAACACACAGTGAAACACACAGTGAAACACACAGTGACACACACAGTGAAACACACAGTGAAACACGCAGTTAAACACACAGTGAAACACACAGTGAAACACACAGTGACACACACAATGACACACAGTGAAACACGCACTGAAACACACAGTGAAACACGCAGTGAAACACACAGTGAAACACACAGTGAAACACGCAGTGAAACACGCAGTAAAACACACAGTGAAACACACAGTGACACACACAGTGAAACACACAGTGAAACACACAGTGACACACAGTGAAACACACAGTGACACACAGTGAAACACACAGTGAAACACGCAGTGAAACACAGTGAAACACACAGTGAAACACACAGTGACACACAGTGAAACACGCAGTGAAACACACAGTGAAACACACAGTGACACACACAGTGACACACACAGTGACACACGCAGTGAAACACACAGTGACACACAGTGAAATACACAGTGACATACACAGTGACACAGTGACACGCAGTGAAACACGCAGTTAAACACGCAGTGAAACACACAGTGAAACACACAGTGAAACACGCAGTGAAACACACAGTGAAACACACAGTGACACACAGTGACACACAGTGACACACACAGTGACACACAGTGAAACACGCAGTGAAACACGCAGTGAAACACACAGTGAAACACACAGTGACACACAGTGACACACACAGTGACACACACAGTGAAACACACAGTGAAACACACAGTGAAACACACAGTGAAACACACAGTGAAACACGCAGTGAAACACGCAGTGAAACACACAGTGAAACACACAGTGAAACACACAGTGAAACACGCAGTGAAACACACAGTGAAACACACAGTGAAACACAGTGAAACACAGTGAAACACACAGTGAAACACGCAGTGAAACACACAGTGAAGCACAGTGAAACACGCAGTGAAACACACAGTGACACACAGTGAAACACACAGTGAAACACGCAGTGAAACACACAGTGAAACACACAGTGAAACACACAGTGAAACACACAGTGACACACAGTGAAACACACAGTGAAACACACAGTGACACACAGTGAAACACACAGTGACACACACAGTGACACACACAGTGATACAGTGACACACAGTGAAACACACAGTGAAACACACAGTGAAACACACAGTGAAACACACAGTGAAACACACAGTGACACACAGTGAAACACACAGTGAAACACACAGTAAAACACACAGTGAAACACGCAGTGAAACACACAGTGAAAAACACGCAGTGAAACACACAGTGAAACACACAGTGAAACACACAGTGACAAACAGTGACACACACAGTGACACACACAGTGACACACACAGTGACACACACAGTGACACACAGTGACACACAGTGAAACACGCAGTGAAACACACAGTGAAACATACAGTGACACACAGTGACACATAGTGAAACACACAGTGAAACACACAGTGAAACACACAGTGAAACACGCAGTGAAACACACAGTGAAACACACAGTGACACACACAGTGAAACACGCAGTGAAACACACAGTGAAACACAGTGAAACACACAGTGAAACACACAGTGAAACACACAGTGACACACAGTGAAACACACAGTGAAACACGCAGTGAAACACGCAGTGAAACACACAGTGAAACACACAGTGACACACAGTGAAACACACAGTGAAACACGCAGTGACACACAGTGAAACACGCAGTGAAACACGCAGTGAAACACAGTGAAACACACAGTGAAACACACAGTGAAACACACAGTGAAACACACAGTGAAACACAGTGAAACACACAGTGAAACACACAGTGACACACAGTGAAACACACAGTGAAACACACAGTGACACGCAGTGACACACAGTGAAACACAGTGAAACACACAGTGAAACACACAGTGAAACACAGTGAAACACACAGTGAAACACACAGTGACACACAGTGAAACACACAGTGAAACACACAGTGACACGCAGTGACACACAGTGAAACACGCAGTGAAACACGCAGTGAAACACACAGTGAAACACACAGTGACACACACAGTGAAACACACAGTGACACACACAGTGACACACACAGTGAAACACACAGTGAAACACACAGTGACATGCAGTGACACACAGTGAAACACGCAGTGAAACACACAGTGAAACACACAGTGAAACACACAGTGAAACACACAGTGACACACACAGTGAAACACACAGTGACACACACAGTGACACACACAGTGAAACACACAGTGAAACACACAGTGACATGCAGTGACACACAGTGAAACACACAGTGACACACAGTGAAACACACAGTGAAACACACAGTGAAACACGCAGTGAAACACAGTGAAACACACAGTGACACACAGTGAAACACAGTGAAACACACAGTGAAACACACAGTGAAACACACAGTGAAACACACAGTGAAACACAGTGAAACACGCAGTGAAACACACAGTGAAACACACAGTGAAACACACAGTAAAACACACAGTGACACACAGTGAAACACGCAGTGACACAGTGAAACACACAGTGAAACACACAGTGAAACACGCAGTGAAACACGCAGTGAAACACGCAGTGAAACACGCAGTGACACAGTGAAACACACAGTGAAACACACAGTGAAACACACAGTGAAACACGCAGTGAAACACACAGTGAAACACGCAGTGAAACACGCAGTGAAACACGCAGTGAAACACGCAGTGAAACACACAGTGAAACACACAGTGACACACAGTGAAACACACAGTGAAACACACAGTGAAACACACAGTGAAACACGCAGTGAAACACACAGTGAAACACACAGTGAAACACGCAGTGAAACACACAGTGAAACACACAGTGAAACACACAGTGAAACACACAGTGACACACAGTGAAACACACAGTGACACACAGTGAAACACACAGTGAAACACACAGTGAAACACACAGTGAAACACGCAGTGAAACACACAGTGAAACACACAGTGAAACACGCAGTGAAACACGCAGTGAAACACACAGTGAAACACACAGTGAAACACACAGTGACACACAGTGAAACACACAGTGAAACACGCAGTGAAACACACAGTGAAACACAGTGAAACACACAGTGACACACAGTGAAACACAGTGAAACACACAGTGAAACACACAGTGACACACAGTGAAACACACAGTGAAACACAGTGAAACACGCAGTGAAACACACAGTGAAACACACAGTGAAACACACAGTGAAACACGCAGTGAAACACGCAGTGAAACACACAGTGAAACACACAGTGAAACACACAGTGAAACACACAGTGAAACACACAGTGAAACACGCAGTGAAACACGCAGTGAAACACACAGTGAAACACACAGTAAAACACGCAGTGAAACACGCAGTGAAACACGCAGTGACACACAGTGAAACACGCAGTGAAACACACAGTGACACACAGTGAAACACACAGTGACACACAGTGAAACACAGTGAAACACACAGTGACACGCAGTGAAACACACAGTGAAACACACAGTGAAACACGCAGTGAAACACACAGTGAAACACGCAGTGAAACACACAGTGAAACACACAGTGAAACACACAGTGAAACACACAGTGAAACACGCAGTAAAACACGCAGTGAAACACGCAGTGAAACACGCAGTGAAACACACAGTGAAACACACAGTGAAACACACAGTGAAACACGCAGTGAAACACGCAGTGAAACACGCAGTGAAACACAGTGACACACACAGTGAAACACACAGTGAAACACACAGTGAAACACGCAGTAAAACACGCAGTGAAACACGCAGTGAAACACACAGTGAAACACACAGTGAAACACACAGTGAAACACAGTGAAACACACAGTGAAACACACAGTGAAACACACAGTGACACACAGTGAAACACGCAGTGAAACACACAGTGAAACACACAGTGAAACACACAGTGACACACAGTGAAACACACAGTGAAACACACAGTGAAACACACAGTGACACACAGTGAAACACGCAGTGAAACACACAGTGAAACACGCAGTGAAACACGCAGTAAAACACGCAGTGAAACACGCAGTGAAACACACAGTGAAACACACAGTGAAACACACAGTGACACACACAGTGAAACACACAGTGAAACACACAGTGAAACACACAGTGAAACACAGTGAAACACGCAGTGAAACACGCAGTGAAACACACAGTGAAACACACAGTGAAACACACAGTGAAACACACAGTGAAACACGCAGTGAAACACGCAGTGAAACACACAGTGAAACACACAGTGTATTTGATTGTTTAGCTGTTCTTCACATGGATCTAACCTAGGGCTGCACGTTTTCAAGTTTTTCATTAACCGTTAACCGAGGCCCTTAGCGAGACGCGAAGACGCATCATTCGCGCCGGGCGTTGCGAATGACGCGAATTGGGCGACGCGTTTGCCGCGAATGTCTTCCGCGCAAGTTGAAAAATTTGAACTCGAGCGAATGTTCAAGCTAGACGCGATAGACGCGTAACGTTATTTGACGCTCTATTCGCGTTCGGTGTGAACACACAAAACCATAATGATGCCCGGGTGTTGGCTGTTGAGATGGTACAACAACGAGGTTGTACTTGAAGTATATCTAACCTTATATCTCATATTATATCTCATTGCAATACTTGCATTTTGCCCCGTCATTCTCGATTTTAAAGTGCTCCCACACTGTGCTTTTCTTTGCCCGCTTCATATTAGAAAACTGGTCATGAGTCATGACTACTTCTTCTTGTGGACATTACAAATGTATGGGAGCGCTCTGGCGGTCTCTGGTGGTGCAAAAATGTATTACAACTAAATTCAATGCACGCCAGTGACGCCACTTAACCGAGCAAAATGTTTCACTCGGTTAAGCAATTTTTAACGGTTAATCGGTTAACCATGGACACCCCTAATCTAACCAGTTCAAGTTCTTCAGCATCTTCAACAAAACTAGCAAACAAATCCCACCGTCCAACAAAGAACACACAGAACAGGCCGACTCATATAAGACATCTAATGTATTAAACATATGCAATCATATTCAATATTCTACTAACATGATGATGACCGAGCTTTTTCATAAGTACTTCTTGACTTATTGTGAATGATTCATCAGTGAACGCTATTATAAAGAGGAACAAAATAAAAAAAATATGATATCACTTTACATGTTTTTAAGTTTTTAACATTTAAACAAACAAGATGTTATTAT
Source organism: Rhinichthys klamathensis goyatoka (assembly GCF_029890125.1). NCBI lineage: Eukaryota > Metazoa > Chordata > Actinopteri > Cypriniformes > Leuciscidae > Rhinichthys > Rhinichthys klamathensis. The sequence continues at coordinate 235,948 of NW_026606650.1, read as the reverse complement.
TTAAACATGCTTTATTTATTTATTTATTTAAAAAACCTAAGAAATCATTTTAAATATTATTAATAGAGTTATTGTGGAGACAAAAATATATGTATGATATGATATCATTGCACATATTTTTTAGTTTAGCATTTAAATAAACAAATAATATTATTTAAACATGTTTTATTTTATTTAGCATTTAAATGTTAACATGTTTTTAAGTTATCAACATTTAAATAAATTTGTTTTACACATTTATAATAAAAAAAAAAAAAGACTTTAGATAATTTTAATATTTTAAAAATAAGTTGTCATGTCATGTATTAAAGTTTTTAACATTTAAATAAATAAATAAACAAACAATGCTATTTTAAACTTTTTTTAAATTTATGTTCAAAACCTAAGACGAATCATTTTATGACATGATGACTATTAGAAAGTATATATGACAGGTCATAAAATCACGTTCGGGCTCGTTCACAATCATGTCGACTGTATCTGGGACAAACTCTGTCTTAATATCTCAAAGCAATCAAATTTATGGCGTTTGGAACCAATTTGGTTTGATGCGTGTCGGATCTCTTAAACGGCGACGGTTTCTTTTCAAAGAAGAGAGAGTGTGTGTGTGTGTGTGTCGGAGACAGTGATACTGACAACATCCCACGTCAGAAACGTCTGTGTTTGAGACTGTCTTTGGTTCACTGCAGTTTTAAGCAGGAAATACTCAGCAATGCTGTCGACTTATGAACTTACACATGGCTTGTGTTAAAGCATATTAAACATATAAACAACATTAAAAGCTGGATTTTCACCACAGGGGGACTTTAATATTTTGAATTAGCTTTTTCATGTTAATTTCAGTTTATTTCTGATTTTAGTTAAAGTAGTTTATACATTATTTTAGCAATATTTCAATAAACAGAAATGTTATAAGGTTAACGATAATAACCTCGGTTCACACTCTGACTCAGACCCACGTGACCCGAGCATTACTAACCTCAACAAACACTGTTCTTGGATCAGCATGGTTTCCCAGCATGCATTGCTTGCTTTCGGAAGCGATGCACTTACCCCATTCAGGACGCATCCCATCATGCAATCACAGCAATACCAATCCACCGCACCATGGTAAGAATCCAATTACAATCCAGACAAGAGGGTGAAAAATAAAGAGACTTCCTTCCCATGATGCACTTACTCTTCATATTTAATGTGGTACGAGACGTCCTGGCGGCTGTTTGCTGAATCTGTTTTGGAGGTTGTGGATTGGCTGTTGTCCGAGTTGAACCCTTTCTCCGGCGCGCTGGTAGAGTCGGCGTTCGCCTCAGACTCCAGTTTGCCGTTAGTGCGTTTGCTGGGTCGGCCCACCCTGTTCTGTCCTTTACTGGCAGGAGTGACTTTATCAATGACGCCTTCGAACCAGGCGCCGATACTGACGTCTCTGCAGTCCACCAACTCGTTCACCTGAACACAACGCAGAGAAGAAACAGTTACGCATCATGATTATCAGATTTACAGGCTCATGATTGATTGTCATATCAGTCACTGTGATTTAACTGCCTATTTGCTCATGCCACTGCCTTTATTTGTTCATCACACCTTATTTATAGGTTATTTAATTCAGAATTGCGAGAAAACAGTCAGAATTGTGAGATATAAACTCGCAATTGCGATAAAAAAGTCAGTATTGCGAGAAAAATCTGAATTGCGAGAAAAATGTCAAAATAAAAAGTCAGAATTGCGAGAAAAGTCAGAATTGCGAGAAAAGTCAGAATTGCGAGAAAAAAGTCAGAACTGCAAGAAAAAAGTAAGATTGTGAGAAAAAAAATTCAGAATTGCAAGAAAAATTCATAATGGTGAGATTAGGGATGTCAATTTTCACAAATTCCCATGATCGATCATCGTTTAAATTAACGATCAATTAATCGATTAATCATTAGCCTTGATACTGCAATATGCGTCTGCTGCAGTGCATATGGCCAACAGCATGGCAGCGTCTGCAAATGCTGCTCAAACCGCTATGTTCCTCACCAAATTAATGAGAATGGGTTTAATCTAAATAAAGGGCTAGTAGGATTGTAAAATGTTTCGATGTGATTGATAATTATACAGGGCTCGAATTTCGGCGCGGGATTGCGGGTATTGCGCATTATTCTAATAATTCCCACAGGTCTCCCATTTATAATGCAGGAAATTCCCGCAGTCGTAATCCACACAGATTATAAAATCAAATCATTCTTTTAACAACTATCTGCCAGGCGCAATTTCACAAACAGCGTGAGTGTTCAGCGGTGCCGCGTCTTCTCTCTCTTCTCTCAAAATGTGTTGTGCAAGGCAGGGATCAAGCGCTGCGGCGACACACTCGCGTTTAGGAGTCGGGACATGATGGATATTCACTCGCACAATCGGGCCAGCAGTGCGTCGTGACTGAAGTTCACCATTTGCACGTCTTTTTAAGTCTTACCAGTTTAAACATTCAAGTGATTTTAAACTAATCAGTGCGCATGCGCTCTCTGAGATGATTTTCTATGCGCACATTCATAGAGAATCCGCCTCAAAAACAGCTGGCCAGTAACAAAAGTTATTTTTCTCGGATTATATTGCTTTAACACGCAAAATTGTGTCAATTTCGGTCTTCGTGAGTATACTCTAAACATAGTCGGTTTTGTCTTTTAATAAGCATAAAACGCATGTCAGTATAATGAACACAGGATCCGTGCACTAGCTCATTAATTTAGTTGTCAAAACAACAAAATATAGCTTTAAGTTAAAGGAATCAGGATTAATAGCCTATATATATTTAATTTATTCAGGACTAAAATACTACCCAGTGTTATTTTCCATTTGATTACTTTATTCAGTTTCTGTAGGCCTATATGAAGTTAGACCCATTGAAAAACTTTTCTCTTTATTTGTCTTTATTTGTATCTTTATTCTATTGTATTTATTTGTGCTACTTTTTTAAATTTAATTAAACAATTTAAATCAAGCTTCCTTGTGTTGTGTAAACTCTTAACAACAATATTACCCCATTGTAAAAATGCAATGAGCGCAAACATTTAGGCAAGATAAATGTAATTTTTGTTTGGAAAAAATGCCCCCCGCCCTTCTCCCCCTCAAAAAAAAATCCCCCCCCCAAAACGAAATTCAGGCCCTGAATTAAATAAAATATTTAATAATCAAATATAAGGACTAATACAACGTGTCACCAACGCCGCCTCAGATGCGCTTGTCAGAATGTGTGACTTGTGGACGCGTGCTCTTCCTGGAACAACGCACTTAAAACGGCAACTAAACCCAATGAATTCACACCGATTTAATAAAATAGTGTTCTCATGTTATGTAATATGACAGTCCCAAATTAATCCTCGTTATTAGTCGTGCATTCTGCTTGAGCGGCGCGCGCTGAATGAATAACTTAACCGTTGAGCACTTTGCTAGCACGTTATTTAACTCAAAGAAACGCATCCTATGAGATTAATCAGATATGTACAAAATAAACATAATATTACAAATTATATCTGCACAAAATGACGTGAATGCACAAGTGAACTTGAACTAAGTTACGTGCCATTCAGAATGACTCATGTCGTAGCCTACGCGCTCTTCCTGGAACAACACGGCAACTAAACCCAAATAATTCACAAAGTACCTTTTATTACAATATTGTTCTCTTTATAATGTTATATAATATGACAGTCCCAATAGTCGTTATTAGTCGTGCATTGCCATGTGAGCTGCGCGCGCTAAAGATCACGCTGCGTCAATTCTTAACCAAATGCATCCAATATGAGATAAATCAGATATAATTATAGATAGGCGCACACAAAATAAACTATTACAACTTACATTTGCACAAAACAAAAGGCAGCGAATGCACATGCAAACTTATAGTCATGATGAAGGTGTAAAATAGTCCCAAACATAACTCCGGCGCGCTCGCTTACATGTTTCGCGGTTGAGCAGCACGCACGCGCATGAACCTGCTTAACCGATGATCGATAAGGTTTATCGATTAAACGTGTTATCGACAATTAATCCATCGTCGATTAATCGTTGACATCCCTAGGTGAGATATAAACTCTCAATAGAGAGAAAAAAGTCAGTATTGCGAGAAAAATCATAATTGAGAGAAAAATATCAAAATAAAATCAGAATTGGGAGAAAAAAGTCAGAATTACGAGAAAAAAGTCAGAACTGCGAGAAAAGTCAGAATTGCGAGAAAAAATTGTAAGATACAAACTAAACAAAATGTGTGATTTTATTCATAAACAAATGGTAGAATGAAATTAATTATAAAAACAACAACAATCACCACCATAAATATTAAAACAATAATATAAAGTTAAAATATCATTTAAAAATATTATTATTACCATTATTATTAAAATAATATTTATAATATTCTATTTTAAAATAATGATATGTTATGAATGTTATATTATACGCTATGTTAGAATTCACACTTTGGTTTTGGTTCACAACTCATCTGAATATTAAATGATATTGATAAAATTTATAATTATTATAAATGCATGTAACGTTTTGTAACATTTTCAGTTTAATGTGTAAATTCAATTCATTCAAAGCGCAATGAATTAAATAAAAATAATAATAATAATAATAGCTAAAAATATCTATAAATGTAAATAATATTTTAAAATGTTATTATCAAAGTAATATTTTAGATTTAAAACATAAACAATAATTTCATATGTTAGAATTCACACTTTGGTTTTGGTACACAACTCATCTCATCTAAATATTAAATAATATTAAAATAATCAGATGTATAATTGTCATTATAAATGCATATAATAATGTTTCAAAGCACATTTAATGTGTTAATTCAGTGTAATTAATTCATGTTAAATAAATTAAATGAATAAAAAATATAAATATACATATTTTAACATTTTCTTTTCATTACTCCAAATGTTAGAATTCACATTTTTGGAACCCAACTCGTCTAAATACTAAATTATATTTAATCAAATGTATTATTGTTATCATTAATGCATATAATAATAATGTTTTATAGCACTATGAATTTAATATAGTGCACTTAAATAATTACTGTAAAATTTATAAATAAAAAAAGAATTTGTCATAAGCTGTGTGTAAATGTTGTAATTGTGAGTAATGCAATGATGATCATTAATGTGTCCAGTAATTATTCATCAGTTTGACGAGTCTTACTTTGAAGTGCCCGATCCCGGGATCGAGGAGGAACGTTCGGCTGGATGTGGACGGCTCACTGTCACCCGACTCCGGGATGAGGGATTTGGACTCGTTTCCGTTGCTGTTGGAGACGGTTGTCGGGGAAACGGCTGTTGTGGTGGGTGTGGCTGAGGCTGGGACAGACGTGGTTGGGGGCGGAGCTATGACACCGGCCACACCCTCCCCGTTGTTGAGGGCGGGGCTTTCCGGCGGGTCAGACTGCGAGCGAATCAGAAGCTGGACGATGTCGTTCAGGCCGACGTTGTAATCAAACAGAGTCTGACCATCTTCCATCTACAAAAAAACAAACATTTTAAAACAAATCGAATAATTTATTCTCTCTATAACAGGCAGAAATTACATTATTTCAGCATATATATATATATATATATATATATATATATATATATATTTGTGCTGGGCAACTATTAAGCGCATCCAAAATAAAAGTTTGTGTTTACTGTGTGTGCTGTGTATAATTATTTTGTATATAAATACACACTTAAGAAATATTTGCATCATGTATATACTGTACATAATTGTATTACATATAAATATTTTATATATAAATGACACATTTTTCTTAAATATATACATGCATATATGTGTATTTATACAGAATAATTACACACAGCACACACACATATATTATGTAAACACAAACATTTATTTTGGATGCGATTAATCGTTGCCCAGCACTAATATATATATATATATAACAACATACAAACAGGGTTACAGTCATAAAACACACATTCATTGTGTGTTTTTGTTCTGTTTGTGTCTCATCGCACGAAGGCACACAATCACACAAACACCAGCGACGCCATTTTGTGCTGGTTTTACCCTCGAACATCCGCGGACACCATTAGCCTAGCCTTCTGCTGAATCACCGTCGGAAAATAAAGAAATAAATACATGTTAGAATAGTGCAACCGTGTGTGTGTGTGTGTTGCTATAGCAACCACAGAGGATCCACTGCACACACAAGCACAAACACACAGTTTCTACACGGATGTCTGTGAAATATCATGACCACTGTCGCGCGTGCGTCTCATTAGCATGAGAAGCGGCGGAGTTGGATCAGCTTCTTGTTCTCCTGTTACTGCACACTCATGCTTTATTATACATGATGGAGGGATGGAGGAAAACGAGGAGAAACGAGAGAGTCCACACCTCTGAGAGGATTAGAGGAACACAAACGGTTAAACACAGAACAGGAGTCGTGTTCGTTCGGTTTCTGCTAGCCTTGACTCAACAAAAGACGAAACGCTCGACTGAAACACAGTTCTGATGGGTGTGGAACCAGAGCCAAGCAGAAACAGAAACACACACACACACACACACACACACACACACACACTCATGGAATTCACAACAAACTCAGGCTGCCTCGACGTTCGGTGTGTTTTACAGGAAAAAGCTCGAGAATGTCCATGTAAACGTGATGAAAACACTAAACACCTTCTGGCCTTAACACAGGCTTCCTTCTCTTTATGCAATATGTAATTGGTAACAATAAGGTCATATTTGTTAATGCATTAACTAACACAAATATATTTAGGCCTATTTCATTTAATTATTGTAATTTGTTAATGTCAATAAAAATGAAGGCTGTCAAGCGACTACTTTTAAAAAAAGTCTAAGTAATTACATGATGTGCTGATTAACTAATCGGATAAATCTGGCCTGAGAAACGATCATTGTGTTAAATGAGAAAAGCATTGGAAGTAGCTTTAGAGAGGAACATTGTTCAGCATCTGAAGGGGCATTTATAGGTATATTTACACGGACTGTTCAATGAAGCTCAGAGGAGGCATGAATATACACGAAAAGTTCAATGATACTCCAAATATGAGATGGCAAGTTACTTTCTTAATGAGTGAGTCATTGAATCATTCACTCAACCGATTCATTCAGGAATGAAGCAACCGAGTCACTGAATCAATGACTCACTCGATTCAGTGTATGACTCAATCACGGCTCATGTTCGGCACATGTTCGGCTCATGTTTGGCTCATGTTCGTGTCATGATCGGCTCATGTTTGTGTCATGATCGGCTCATGTTTGTGTCATGTTCGGCTCATGTTCGGCACATGTTCGGCTCATGTTCGTGTCATGATCGGCTCATGTTCGGGTCATGATCAGGTCATGTTTGGATCATGTTCGGGTCATATTTGGCTCATGATCAGCTCATGTTCGGCTCATGTTCGGCTCATGTTTGGCTCATGTTCGTGTCATGATCGGCTCATGTTCGGGTCATGATCAGGTCATGTTTGGATCATGTTCGGGTCATATTTGGCTCATGTTTGGATCATGTTCGGGTCATATTTGGCTCATGTTTGGATCATGTTCGGGTCATATTTGGCTCATGTTCGGGTGATGTTCGGGTCATGATCGGCTCATGTTCGGATCATGTTCGGGTCATGTTCGGATCATGATCAGCTCATGTTCGGGTCATGTTCGGATCATGATCAGCTCATGTTCGGCTCATGATCAGCTCATGTTCGGCTCATGATCAGGTCATGTTTGGATCATGTTCGGGTCATATTTGGCTCATGTTTGGATCATGTTCGGGTCATATTTGGCTCATGTTTGGATCATGTTCGGGTCATATTTGGCTCATGTTCGGCTCATGTTCGGGTCATGATCAGGTCATGTTTGGATCATGTTCGGGTCATATTTGGCTCATGTTTGGATCATGTTCGGGTCATATTTGGCTCATGTTCGGCTCATGTTCGGGTCATGATCAGGTCATGTTTGGATCATGTTCGGGTCATATTTGGCTCATGTTTGGATCATGTTCGGGTCATATTTGGCTCATGTTTGGATCATCTTCGGGTCATATTTGGCTCATGTTCGGGTGATGTTCGGGTCATGATCGGCTCATGTTCGGATCATGTTCGGGTCATGTTCGGATCATGTTCGGGTCATGTTCGGATCATGATCAGCTCATGTTCGGCTCATGATCAGCTCATGTTCGGCTCATGATCAGGTCATGTTTGGATCATGTTCGGGTCATATTTGGCTCATGTTTGGATCATGTTCGGGTCATATTTGGCTCATGTTTGGATCATGTTCGGGTCATATTTGGCTCATGTTCGGCTCATGTTCGGGTCATGATCAGGTCATGTTTGGATCATGTTCGGGTCATATTTGGCTCATGTTTGGATCATGTTCGGGTCATATTTGGCTCATGTTCGGGTCATGTTCGGATCATGATCATCTCATGTTCGGCTCATGTTCGGGTCATGTTCGGATCATGATCAGCTCATGTTCGGCTCATGTTCGGGTCATGTTCGGATCATGATCAGCTCATGTTCGGCTCATGTTCGGGTCATGTTCGGATCATGATCAGCTCATGTTCGGGTCATGATCAGCTCATGTTCGGCTCATGTTCGGATCATGATCAGGTCATGTTTGGATCATGTTCGGGTCATATTTGGCTCATGTTTGGATCATCTTCGGGTCATTTTTGGCTCATGTTCGGGTGATGTTCGGGTGATGTTCGGGTCATGATCGGCTCATGTTCGGCTCATGTTCGGATCATGATCAGGTCATGTTTGGATCATGTTCGGGTCATATTTGGCTCATGTTTGGATCATGATCAGCTCATGTTCGGATCATGATCAGGTCATGTTCGGGTCATATTCGGATCATGATCAGCTCATGTTCGGGTCATGTTCGGATCATGATCAGGTCATGTTTGGGTCATGTTCGGATCATGATCAGCTCATGTTCGGGTCATGATCAGCTCATGTTCGGCTCATGTTTGGATCATGATCAGGTCATGTTTGGATCATGTTCGGGTCATATTTGGCTCATGTTCGGGTCATGTTCGGCTCATGTTCGGATCATGATCAGGTCATGTTTGGATCATGTTCGGGTCATATTTGGCTCATGTTTGGATCATCTTCGGGTCATTTTTGGCTCATGTTCGGGTGATGTTCGGGTCATGATCAGCACATGTTCGGATCATGTTCGGGTCATGTTCGGCTCATGATCGGGTCATGTTCGGGTCATGTTCGGATCATGATCAGCTCATGTTCGGCTCATGATCAGCTCATGTTCGGCTCATGATCAGGTCATGTTTGGATCATGTTCGGGTCATATTTGGCTCATGTTTGGATCATGTTCGGGTCATATTTGGCTCATGTTTGGATCATGTTCGGGTCATATTTGACTCATGTTCGGCTCATGTTCGGGTCATGATCAGGTCATGTTTGGATCATGTTCGGGTCATATTTGGCTCATGTTTGGATCATGTTCGGGTCATATTTGGCTCATGTTTGGATCATCTTCGGGTCATATTTGGCTCATGTTCGGGTGATGTTCGGGTCATGATCGGCTCATGTTCGGATCATGTTCGGGTCATGTTCGGGTCATGTTCGGATCATGATCAGCTCATGTTCGGGTCATGTTCGGATCATGATCAGCTCATGTTCGGCTCATGATCAGCTCATGTTCGGCTCATGATCAGGTCATGTTTGGATCATGTTCGGGTCATATTTGGCTCATGTTTGGATCATGTTCGGGTCATATTTGGCTCATGTTTGGATCATGTTCGGGTCATATTTGGCTCATGTTCGGCTCATGTTCGGGTCATGATCAGGTCATGTTTGGATCATGTTCGGGTCATATTTGGCTCATGTTTGGATCATGTTCGGGTCATATTTGGCTCATGTTTGGATCATGTTCGGGTCATATTTGGCTCATGTTCGGGTCATGTTCGGATCATGATCATCTCATGTTCGGCTCATGTTCGGGTCATGTTCGGATCATGATCAGCTCATGTTCGGCTCATGTTCGGGTCATGTTCGGATCATGATCAGCTCATGTTCGGCTCATGTTCGGGTCATGTTCGGATCATGATCAGCTCATGTTCGGGTCATGATCAGCTCATGTTCGGCTCATGTTCGGATCATGATCAGGTCATGTTTGGATCATGTTCGGGTCATATTTGGCTCATGTTTGGATCATCTTCGGGTCATTTTTGGCTCATGTTCGGGTGATGTTCGGGTGATGTTCGGGTCATGATCGGCACGTTCGGATCATGTTCGGGTCATGTTCGGATCATGATCAGCTCATGTTCGGGTCATGATCAGCTCATGTTCGGCTCATGTTCGGATCATGATCAGGTCATGTTTGGATCATGTTCGGGTCATATTTGGCTCATGTTTGGATCATCTTCGGGTCATTTTTGGCTCATGTTCGGGTGATGTTCGGGTGATGTTCGGGTCATGATCGGCACATGTTCGGATCATGTTCGGGTCATATTTGGCTCATGTTTGGATCATGATCAGCTCATGTTCGGATCATGATCAGGTCATGTTCGGGTCATGTTCGGATCATGATCAGCTCATGTTCGGGTCATGTTCGGATCATGATCAGGTCATGTTCGGGTCATGTTCGGATCATGATCAGCTCATGTTCGGGTCATGATCAGCTCATGTTCGGCTCATGTTTGGATCATGATCAGGTCATGTTTGGATCATGTTCGGGTCATATTTGGCTCATGTTCGGGTCATGTTCGGCTCATGTTCGGATCATGATCAGGTCATGTTTGGATCATGTTCGGGTCATATTTGGCTCATGTTTGGATCATCTTCGGGTCATTTTTGGCTCATGTTCGGGTGATGTTCGGGTGATGTTCGGGTCATGATCAGCACATGTTCGGATCATGTTCGGGTCATGTTCGGCTCATGATCGGGTCATGTTCGGGTCATGTTCGGATCATGATCAGCTCATGTTCGGCTCATGATCAGCTCATGTTCGGCTCATGATCAGGTCATGTTTGGATCATGTTCGGGTCATATTTGGCTCATGTTTGGATCATGTTCGGGTCATATTTGGCTCATGTTTGGATCATGTTCGGGTCATATTTGGCTCATGTTCGGCTCATGTTCGGGTCATGATCAGGTCATGTTTGGATCATGTTCGGGTCATATTTGGCTCATGTTTGGATCATGTTCGGGTCATATTTGGCTCATGTTTGGATCATCTTCGGGTCATATTTGGCTCATGTTCGGGTGATGTTCGGGTCATGATCGGCTCATGTTCGGATCATGTTCGGGTCATGTTCGGATCATGTTCGGGTCATGTTCGGATCATGATCAGCTCATGTTCGGGTCATGTTCGGATCATGATCAGCTCATGTTCGGCTCATGATCAGCTCATGTTCGGCTCATGATCAGGTCATGTTTGGATCATGTTCGGGTCATATTTGGCTCATGTTTGGATCATGTTCGGGTCATATTTGGCTCATGTTTGGATCATGTTCGGGTCATATTTGGCTCATGTTCGGCTCATGTTCGGGTCATGATCAGGTCATGTTTGGATCATGTTCGGGTCATATTTGGCTCATGTTTGGATCATGTTCGGGTCATATTTGGCTCATGTTTGGATCATGTTCGGGTCATATTTGGCTCATGTTCGGGTCATGTTCGGATCATGATCATCTCATGTTCGGCTCATGTTCGGGTCATGTTCGGATCATGATCAGCTCATGTTCGGCTCATGTTCGGGTCATGTTCGGATCATGATCAGCTCATGTTCGGCTCATGTTCGGGTCATGTTCGGATCATGATCAGCTCATGTTCGGGTCATGATCAGCTCATGTTCGGATCATGATCAGGTCATGTTTGGATCATGTTCGGGTCATATTTGGCTCATATTTGGATCATCTTCGGGTCATTTTTGGCTCATGTTCGGGTGATGTTCGGGTGATGTTCGGGTCATGATCGGCACATGTTCGGATCATGTTCGGGTCATGTTCGGATCATGATCAGCTCATGTTCGGGTCATGATCAGCTCATGTTCGGCTCATGTTCGGATCATGATCAGGTCATGTTTGGATCATGTTCGGGTCATATTTGGCTCATGTTTGGATCATCTTCGGGTCATTTTTGGCTCATGTTCGGGTGATGTTCGGGTGATGTTCGGGTCATGATCAGCACATGTTCGGATCATGTTCGGGTCATGTTCGGCTCATGATCGGGTCATGTTCGGATCATGTTTGGCTCATGATCGGGTCATGTTCGGATCATGATCAGCTCATGTTCGGCTCATGTTCGGGTCATGTTTGGATCATGTTCGGGTCATGTTCAGGTCATGATCGGCTCATATTCGGATCATGTTCGGCTCATGTTCGGGTAATATTTGGCTCATGATCGGGTCATGTTCATTTCATGATCGGCTTATGTTCGGGTCATGTTCGGGTGATGATCGGGTCATGATCGGCTCATGTTCGGGTGATGATCGGGTCATGTTCGGGTCATGTTCGGGTGATGATCGGGTCATGATCGGCTTATGTTCGGGTCATGTTCGGGTGATGATCGGGTCATGATCGGCTCATGTTCGGGTGATGATCGGGTCATGATCGGCTTATGTTCGGGTCATGTTCGGGCGATGATCGGGTCATGATCGGCTCATGTTCGGGTGATGATCGGCTCATGTTCAGATCATGTTCAGGTCATGTTCGGCTCATGTTCGGGTGATGTTCAGATCATGATCGGCTTATGTTCGGGTCATGTTCGGGTGATGATCGGGTCATGTTCGGCTCATGTTCGGGTCATGATCGGCTTATGTTCGGGTCATGTTCGGGTGATGATCGGGTCATGTTCGGGTGATGATCGGGTCATGTTCGGGTGATGATCGGGTCATGATCGGCTTATGTTCGGGTCATGTTCGGGTGATGATCGGGTCATGATCGGGTCATGTTCGGGTCATGTTCGGGTGATGATCGGGTCATGTTCGGCTCATGTTCGGGTGATGATCGGCTCATGTTCGGCTCATGTTCGGGTGATGTTCAGATCATGTTCGGGTGATGTTCAGATCATGATCGGCTTATGTTCGGGTCATGTTCGGGTGATGATCGGGTCATGATCGGCTCATGTTCGGGTGATGATCGGGTCATGATCGGCTTATGTTCGGGTCATGTTCGGGCGATGATCGGCTCATGTTCGGGTGATGATCGGCTCATGTTCAGATCATGTTCAGGTCATGTTCGGGTCATGTTCGGGTGATGTTCAGATCATGATCGGCTTATGGTCGGGTCATGTTCGGGTGATGATCGGGTCATGTTCGGCTCATGTTCGGGTCATGATCGGGTCATGTTCGGGTGATGATCGGGTCATGATCGGGTCATGTTCGGGTCATGATCGGCTCATGTTCGGGTGATGATCGGGTCATGATCGGGTCATGTTCGGGTGATGATCGGGTCATGATCGGCTTATGTTCGGGTCATG
>NW_026606650.1:202500-212500 GCF_029890125.1 Rhinichthys klamathensis goyatoka | reverse complement strand
CTTCGTGAGGCGCGAAAGATCCTCCACCGTGCGCGTCTCTTTCCCGTCGATCGTCCGGATCTGAATCCACATCGCGATCGATCGACGAGCGTCGAAAACACACCGAGCGAGCGTCGAAAAGTGCGTGTGTTTTGGGGGGGGGGGGGCGTCGGGGGCGTGTGTGCGCGCGAGCGAGCGCGCTCTCAGGGATCCATGCGCGCTCCTCTCTCTCTCTCTGCGGGGGAAACGCGCGTCTCGCGAACGGGGGTCACGCCAAGTCTCGCGAGATGATGGGAAGTCTCGCGAAATGTAAATAATATGGAAAAAAAAGAACAGTGGCGTTAAAGAGACAGAGACGCTTCCTTTATAATATTACAAAGCGTGTTTGTTTGTAATGCAAAGTGTGCAGTTTCTTCATTGCAGCCAGAAACTGTACCTCATATTTTTATGGCATACGTTATTAAAATCGTGATTACACTCAAGTTTTATATTTATCACTGTAATTACAGCGAACAGGGATTTGAAAATTATAGTTACTATTATGGGAAGCTCAAACAAAAAAGTGTGTGCGTGTGTGTGAGAGACGGAGTCAGTTTGTGTGTGAGTGAGTGTGTGTGTGTGTGTGTGTGTGTGTGTGTGTGTGTGTGTGTAAGAGAGAGACGGAGTCCGTTTGATTGTGAGAGTTAGTGTGTGTGTGTGTGTGTGAGAGAGAGACGGAGTCCGTTTGTGTGTGAGAGTTAGTGAGTGTGTGTGTGTGAGAGACGGAGTCAGTTTGTGTGTGAGAGTGTGTGTGTGTGTGTGAGACGGAGTCAGTTTGTGTGTGAGAGTTAGTGAGTGTGTGTGTGTGAGAGACGGAGTCAGTTTGTGTGTGAGAGTGTGTGTGTGTGTGTGAGACGGAGTCAGTTTGTGTGTGAGAGTTTGTGAGTGTGTGTGTGTGTGAGAGTGTGTGTGTGAGTGAGTGAGACGGAGTCAGTTTGTGTGTGAGAGTTAGTGAGTGTGTGTGTGTGTGTGTGTGAGACGGAGTCAGTTTGTGTGTGAGTGAGTGTGTGTGTGTGTGAGTGAGTGAGAGACGGAGTCCGTTTGTGTGTGAGAGTGTGTGTGTGTGTGTGAGTGAGTGAGACGGAGTCAGTTTGTGTGTGAGAGTTAGTGAGTGTGTGTGTGTGAGAGTTAGTGAGTGTGAGAGTGTGTGTGTGTGTGTGAGTGAGACGGAGTCAGTTTGTGTGAGTGCAAGTATGTGTGTGGGTGTGAGAGAGTGTGTGTGTGTGTGAAACGGAGTCAGTTTGTGTGTGTGAGAGAGAGTGTGTGAGTGTCTGAGGGTGTGTGTGTTAGAGTCTGAAGGTGAGTGTGTGTGTGTTTTCATCTAAAACTATTTTAAACAACCATTTCTCAAATTGTTGTAAGATTCTTATTAATGCCATTTTCATGAGCTCATATTAATAGACAGATTTGTACATGTGTCCTTCTGTTAATAGAGTGACAGGGGGATTTAAGAGAAACTGCAGATTAAAAGTGATTAAAAGAAATGGTGACCAGTGACCAAACCTTTAGGTCTCACACACACACACACTCTCTCTCTCTCTCTCTCACTCACACACACTGCATTGATCTCATAGACCTGCAGAATCAGATGTTTCGGTCTGTATCCTGATAACTGGATCATTTCCTAAATCATAAGGCGCTCGCTGCCCCCTGCTGGAGACGTCCCTCCACTGACGATACACACCAGCGGATCATGAGCAGAGCTGTATGGAAATCACATACCATTATACATGCATTCATAATTGCATAAACACTTCGCTATGACAAGTTAGAGTAAGTTTGGACCAATCTCAGACTAAAACTGTGATGCGTGTTGTCTGTGATAAAGCACACAACGCGGATCTGTCTTTAAATAAGGGTTTTATTATCACAGAAGCAGTAATGCACCAGTACAGAGGAGAAGGGCTCGAGCGACGACAGCACAGCCAACACACGAGCAGGAGCGCCGGCGAGAGGCAACAGAGCTTTGGATGTTCGATCCGGGTCTCCGTCAGGGGTTTGTACCAGTCGTGTCGTTGCGTTAACACACACACACACCACATTCAAAGAGATCGACGTTCACCGACTCAGACGGTCGAAAAACTACAAACGACATTCTGAGGTAAAAAACAAAACAATAAAACTATCCATACACGTCACACAGAAGAGCAAGACTTCATAAGCATACTAAAAAAGTGAATAATATCCAATCATAATCAAAACGTACCCAAAAACCTATAAATGACCTTTTTTGTGTGTATGTGTGTGTGTACATTCCAGAAAATGTATAAACAAAAAGCACAAGTTAAACTGAGGAGGGCAAACACGACATCATCATCACGAGCGATCACTCGTTCCCTCTGAAGCCTGTGAACGCAGGGAGGTTCGGTGTGTGTGTGTGTGTGTGTGTGTGTGTGTTCGCAGGCTGCAGAGGGAGTGTGTGATGAACAGCAGAAGCTAGTCTTCATCCGAGGAGTCCCTGTCGAAGCTGTAGGCCATGAAGAGCACGTCGGGTCGAGCGGGGACTGAGGCCTGGCCCGGCTTCACCATCTCAAAGCCCAGGAAGCTGAACGTACGCACCAGTTTCACTGCGGACACACACACACACACAGGTCAGAACAGAACACACACACAGGCCAGGTCAGGGCATCAGACACACACACTGTCTCTCAATCACTTACACACACACACGTCAGAACACACACAGGTCAGGTCAGGACAGAACACACACACCTCAAACATCAGAACCCACACACACACACACTCTCAATCACTTACACACACAGGTCAGGACATCAGAACAGAACAAACAGGTCAGGGCATCAGACACACACACACACACACAGGTCAGGACAGAACACACACAC
The DNA here is from genome assembly GCF_029890125.1 of Rhinichthys klamathensis goyatoka. Lineage (NCBI taxonomy): Eukaryota > Metazoa > Chordata > Actinopteri > Cypriniformes > Leuciscidae > Rhinichthys > Rhinichthys klamathensis. The sequence goes on along the minus strand of NW_026606650.1, from coordinate 209,636 downwards.
ACACACACCAGAACACACACACAGGCCAGGTCAGGGCATCAGACACACACACACACACACACACACACTGTCTCTCAATCACTTACACACACACACGTCAGAACACACACAGGCCAGGTCAGGTCAGGACAGAACACACACACCTCAAACATCAGAACCCACACACACACACACACTCTCAATCACTTACACACACAGGTCAGGACATCAGAACAGAACAAACAGGTCAGGGCATCAGACACACACACACACACAGGTCAGGACAGAACACACACACACACACACACCAGAACAGAACACACACAGGTCAGGTCAGGGCATCAGACACACACACTGTCTCTCAATCACTTACACACACACACGTCAGAACACACACAGGCCAGGTCAGGTCAGGACAGAACACACACACCTCAAACATCAGAACCCACACACACACACACACTCTCAATCACTTACACACACAGGTCAGGACATCAGAACAGAACAAACAGGTCAGGGCATCAGACACACACACACACACAGGTCAGGACAGAACACACACACACACACACACCAGAACAGAACACACACAGGTCAGGGCATCAGACAGACACACACACACACACACACACACACACAGGTCAGGGCATCAGACACACACACACACACACACAGGTCAGGACATCAGAACAGAACAAACAGGTCAGGGCATCAGACACACACACACACACACACACACACACACACACACACACACACAGGTCAGGACAGAACACACACACACCAGAACAGAACACACACAGGTCAGGGCATCAGACAGACACACACACACACACACACACACACACACAGGTCAGGGCATCAGACACACACACACGTACGTACCACGGTCGTCCCGGTTCTTATAAAAGCAGACGAACACACTGAGAACCTTCAGATGCTCTTCAGCAAACTCCAGCAGAGAGATGAAGCTGAAACACACACACACACACACACACACATCAAACTACATCCGACATATACTGGGAAAATAATAATGTGGAAAATTTTGTTTGGAAAATATTTAGTTATATTGAGTTTCATAATTAAGTTTTCCCACTCAATAGTACGGTGTCTCTCCGTCTATTCATTTATCTAATTGGTATCATTTAATTTTTAATCCAATTTCTATTATTTAAATCATTTTTTTATTATTTTTTATAAACTATTTTTTTTATTATTTATATTTGAACCTAATTTGTATTATTTATTTATAGTTTACATTTATTTATACATCATTTTTATTATTTAAGTCAATATTTTTATTTAATTATTTATTTATTTTTAATATTTTAAAAAATAATTTCACATCTTATTTTTATTTAAACAAAAAAATTCAATATTTTATTTAATATTTGTATATTTATTTAGATTTTTTCTATTTTTTCATAATTTATTTTAATCAAATTGTTATTTATTTACATCAATTTTTATTATTACTTTTAAACTAATTTCATCTATTATTTTAATCCAATTTGTATTACTTTTATTTATTTATAACCTAATTTTTATAATTTACTCATTTCCCTTTTTTACTATTTTAAAATGTTTATACGTTTTAATTTGAAAAAATGCTTAAATATATTTTTTATATGCTCAAATGTATTTAAATATACATTTTTATTTTTTTTATAATTTATATTGATTAATAATCTAAATTCAATCATTTTTTTCTTTTCTTTTATATTATTTTAAAATAATGTTTTATTCATTTTATTTTTATAATTAACATTTTTGTATTCAATATATTTAGAATTTAATAATTGCATTAATTAAAATCTACTTTAAATCTATACGATTTATTATTGTAATCTAATCATCACCGAGCCGTTGCTATGGGGCTGTGTGCGGTTGCTAGGGTCACCTCTCCTTGCTGCCCTCAGGGAAGGCGTCGCAGGGAATCTCCACGAACAGGCCGTCTCCCCGAAGCACCGCCTCCCATTGGATGATCCGGGACACGGTGGGCCGGCTCTGGAAGTGAAGGATTCTGGGACGCCCGCTCACAGCCGGCTCTTCAGTCACAGTCAACTTCCTGTCCTGGGAACCAGAAACAGGCGTGAGCTTCAGTAGCCGTCGCCACGGATACGCAAACTGAGGATCTACAAGCCCTCCATCATCATAATGCACACGCCTCCAGGGTTACAGGGGAAACACCCATATCTCACTCGCTCCGGCACACGGCCACAGGAGGAAAGGCCCTCGCACAAAAAAGTCATATTACTAAATAAATACGACCTCACGTTGTGTCAATCACGTTTGCACTCCGCCTCCGAAACTCTCGTCCGTCATTAAACAATTCGGATCCGGTTCGATGTTCTGCGTTCTCACGTGTCTGGTCAGAGCTCACTCGTCGGGTCAGAGGTCATTCATCAGAGGTCATGTGTCGGGTCAGAGGTCACTCACCAGAGGTCGTGTGTCGGGTCAGAGGTCACTCATCAGAGGTCATGTGTCGTGTCAGAGGTCACTCATCAGAGGTCACGTGTCGGGTCAGAGGTTACTCACCAGAGGTCATGTGTCGGGTCAGAGGTTACTCACCAGAGGTCATGTGTTGGGTTAGAGGTCACTCATCAGAGGTCATGTGTCGGGTCAGAGGTCACTCACCAGAGGTCGTGTGTCGGGTCAGAGGTCACTCATCAGAGGTCATGTGTTGGGTTAGAGGTCACTCATCAGAGGTCATGTGTTGGGTCAGAGGTCACTCATCAGAGGTCACGTGTCGGGTCAGAGGTTACTCACCAGAGGTCATGTGTTGGGTTAGAGGTCACTCATCAGAGGTCATGTGTCGGGTCAGAGGTCACTCATCAGAGGTCGTGTGTCGGGTCAGAGGTTACTCACCAGAGGTCATGTGTTGGGTTAGAGGTCACTCATCAGAGGTCATGTGTCGGGTCAGAGGTCACTCACCAGAGGTCGTGTGTCGGGTCAGAGGTCACTCATCAGAGGTCATGTGTTGGGTCAGAGGTCACTCATCAGAGGTCACGTGTCGGGTCAGAGGTTACTCACCAGAGGTCGTGTGTCGGGTCAGAGGTCACTCATCAGAGGTCATGTGTTGGGTCAGAGGTCACTCATCAGAGGTCACGTGTCGGGTCAGAGGTTACTCACCAGAGGTCATGTGTTGGGTTAGAGGTCACTCATCAGAGGTCATGTGTCGTGTCAGAGGTCACTCATCAGAGGTCATGTGTCGGGTCAGAGGTCACTCATCAGAAGTCATGTGTTGGGTTAGAGGTCACTCATCAGAGGTCATGTGTTGGGTCAGAGGTCACATGTCGGGTCAGAGGTCACGTGTCGGGTCAGAGGTCACTCACCAGAGGTCATGTGTCGGGTCATAGGTCACGTGTCGGGTCAGAGGTCACTCACCAGAGGTCGTGTGTCGGGTCATAGGTCACGTGTCGGGTCAGAGGTCACTCACCAGAGGTCATGTGTCGGGTCATAGGTCACGTGTCGGGTCAGAGGTCACTCACCAGAGGTCGTGTGTCGGGTCAGAGGTCACTCGTCTGCCGGAACTCTACTCGCATACGGCCGTTACCGGAAGCCAGTGATTATAGTTGATGGAGTTATAGATATGGATATTTGTCTTGCTTCAGAAGGCTGGAGGCGTATGATTACTTTATGATGATGGATGGACTTTTGTGGGCTTCAAAATCTCATCCTCCATTCACTGCCATTATAAAGCTTGGAAGAGCCAGGGCATGTTTTAATATACCTGTGTTCGTCTGAAAGAAGAGTGTCATATACACCTAGGACGACTTCAGGGTGAGTAAACCATGGGCTAATTTAAAGCAGTGAAACCGTGGTCATGTGATCAGTGGTCATGTGACGTGTGCTCTCACCGAGTACAGCTGCTGAGCTGCGGGTGTGTGATCCCGTGCCCCGTTCCCTCGCCCACCTGGGATCTTCAGAGGTGGGTGAGGGGCATCAGGAACACCACAGAGGCCCTGGACCAGTGGAACTACTACAGCACACGGACACACTGCGGAAACACACACACACACACATCAGATCCGCTCCATCAGCATGGGGTCGCAGTCTCTCTCGACACAAGACACTAAAGTGATGCCTTGGTGGACAATATACAAATGTCTGAGGGCGGAAATATGCTAATAGGGGAAATATGCTAATAGGGGAAATATGCTAATAGTGGAAATATGCTAATAGGGGAAATATACTAAAAGTGGAAATATGCTAATAGGGGACAGTCGGTCAGCGCTCGTGGGCGGAGCTTGATCATTATGACATCATATTGCTCAGAAAATCCAAATGCTTGATTATTGAGAGTGTTTAGACTGAGGATTAAAAAAAAGCAGGAGCCGTGGGAACCCAGAATTAATCGAATCTGTAATCTTGATTACAATTACGGATGCCACAATTATGCAATCGTTCAAAGGCAATAATAAAAAAAAAAAAATAAAAAAAAAAAGTCCACTTGCATTATTCTTTCTAATTTCTATTTTCTTCTTTCTACAGCTCATCTTAAGGGTTTTTCCTCATTGTTTTAATTTTAGTTTTAGAATATCATGCATATTTTTTACTTTGGTTTGGTTTCTTTAAAAAATTTTTTTTTAATATTTGCCATTTGAGGCTTAATGCGATAGAAAAGCAATAACAGTTTTTCAGGAAGAGTGTTTTCAGCTCGTTTATGTGATATTACAATACGGCATGCAGTCGCTTCAAACAACGGCAAAAGCCGTTCAAAACATCAGTCAATGTAGATTTGATAATCGCAATTACAATTTCATGGGAATAATCGACGATTATGATTTTTGTCATAATTGCGCAGCCTATTTTGTCTATATTTATACATAACACGCCAGTTCTGCTTTCCATCGCAGTCACGTGACGTATGTTGAAGATTTATTCTGTTATTGTCTTTCCATCACAGTCTTTAAAGGCACATGCATATTTTTATGCACTTTTTTTTAGAATTATGTGCATCTTTGTGTTCCTTTATGCGAATAGGCTTTATGCCGAGCGTCACGTGACCAAACCGGAAAAACGGGTCTCATTGCATCCGCTTGTCAGAGAAAGTGTTAACGGCCGTAAGAACTAACTACGATATCTATGGATTTTTAAGGTAATCAGCTAACCTACTAAGTTCACTTTGTTATAAACGTTAGTGTGAAGAAGAAAAATTAAAAAACTTTTAAATATCAATCTCCACATGCGAGGGACATTGGTTATGCTCATTTTTGCTGGCTCCTTTTAAGTTATCTTGAGTAAAACCGCAAAAAATTTCATGAAGCACATACAAAAGACCTGAATCGGAAGCGATGTGATCTGTTTTCCGGCTTGGTCACGTGACGCTCGGCATAAAGCCTATTGCAACGTTGATGTTTTAAATCGTGACGTCACCAAGCGGCTCTTCTCATGTTCACGTGCAGTCAGAGCACAGACATATGGGTAATAAAGTCATACCAGATCGAGTATGCAACAGTGACTTCTGCCGCACAATAAATGAATGTACTTCCGGTCATTAGTGAATGATTTCCCGCGCGAGTTATTGTGTCAAAATTGTTTATATACGATATTGTTTCATAATTGTTTTTATATGTCGTCTGATTTTTTATATATACATGAGATTTAAAAAAAAACTCAACACTATCCTTCACATCACCGAATCTCATATTTCAATGTACAATACTGAAAAATAAAATATAACCAACAAAAAATACTCGTCGGCGCGATCAAAGGCCCGAGTCTGGTGACGTCACGACGTCGACGTGACGTACGTGTAAAGAGCGAGGCCTTCGACGTCAAATCTCACAACAAAAAGACTGTATACCGAAATTAAAACGATAAGCGCGTTCATAAGTCAACGAGCTGTTTAAATACAAGCGTGTATCGCTTAATATGCGATATGACGACACCAATCAGGTGTGTGAACGTGAATTTAACGGGCTACATTTTATTAGGCCACATTTCCTTCATTTATATTTCAGTTTATCATCTTAACGTGACATGATGATGGGTTTCCAACACTTTTAAAACTTTACAGATGTACTTCAGTGTGTGTTAGTTGAGCAAAACAGTTTAGAGCGTTACTAAAAACACAACTGCTAGCATTAGCATTAGCCCCTCAGGCCCCTGTGAGGAAATAATTCCCACTAAACCCCCATTAAACCGCACAATTAAGCCAACAGCCCTTATTATAATGACTTTATCTTATCATATGAACATTTTCAAGTTGTAAAATGTGAGTAAACGGGCTGTTAACGGGGTAGAAGTCTCTCTCTCTCACCTTCCCATCATGTCATTAATACTGTTACTGAGCGCCTCCATGATGCTGATTTCACACTGTTTCTTTCCTTCTTTCTCACGGGCAAAGCAATGACTGTTTAGGATCCGCTGGAGGTTGGATTTTACCATCCGGCCTCGGGAGAGTTCACGCCGGCCTGTGTGCGCTCTTCTGCGGTCAGCGAGTAAGTGAAGACCCGGAGGAGGAGATGCGCATTAAGACACGCGCAGCGCTACTATTGCGAAGGCCGCGCTCATGAATATTCATCACCTCGTCATCGCGGCCCTTACGCAACAGGCTTCGAGCGTCCGGTCACGTGGTCACTTAATATTCAACAGGCAGCGCTTTCAGCCAACCGGATGAGCGAACGTCTGCTGTCGTCGTTAATATTCATGAGCCAAGCCTTCGCCATAGTGCGCTCGGTCTTCTCGTTTGTTCAGAGAGTGGAAAATTACTGAGAGGAAGCAAATGCTGTTTTGCTGTTTTGTCTGTTGACTGAGGCGTGTGTGTGTCGTGATGATGTTTTCACACATTATGTATGTGCATTTGAGAACACGACATGCTATTGTCTCATATATACATATATGAAACTACTTTGTTTTTTAAACATGGAAGATAAAGTAATTTTTTCCTGTAATAAAATAAAGCATGTGCTATTGGCTTCTACAGCAACGTAAATGGTTCCACTTGAGTCAAATCTTCTGGTTTAGGGTTTAAAGGTCAAGAGGTGTAATTTGCCTGTATTGTATTTTCTAGCATTTAAAGTCACGTAGCTCCTCTTCACATGCAGACAGATGATGAGAATCGGAGAGTTTTATTGCTGAACACTCTTATCTCTGCGAGACTGTAGTAACTCACCATTACTGTTGCTGGGTTTACTGGGGTCATAAAG
>NW_026606650.1:190000-195000 GCF_029890125.1 Rhinichthys klamathensis goyatoka | reverse complement strand
GGCGACGCGGGGGCGGAGCCAAACGGGCTGCTGGGAAATGGGGAGGGGCAGGAGCGGAGGGTGGAGTCTAGGTCACATGATCAGAAAAAGAGAGAGAGAGAAAAATGTTAATTAAATATACTTTTGATACAGAATATACCATTTTAAATCTCAAATTTTATACACACACATACATATATATATATATATATATATATGAAACAAATTCATTAGATGTAAAATATAATTTTAAATACTATTAAAATAATATTACATTCGAAATGTTTAATTATGTAAAAATATAATTTAAAATAAAGAATCACACACTCGCGCACACTCACTCACAGATAATGAAATAGCTGCACATAATGTCAGTGTGATTGTGTGTGTGTGTGTGTGTGTGTGTGTGTGTGTGCGTGTGTGTGTGTGCGCGTTTGGTTACTGTTTAACAGGGAAACGCCTCGAGGTCTTAAACTGATTAAAAAGCTCTGTGACCCATGAGACCAGAGACAGACTGATCACTGAATCACACACGAATAATTCAGAGAGATTTACGAGCACGTGTCCTGATCAACTCTCAATTATTAAATATATTATATATATTTTTTTAAATTCTATTTCAGATAGACAGACAGAAAACACTCAGCATCTGGAGGTCGAGCAACTCTCTCTCTCTGTGGTCTGAGTGAAGCCACTTCACTCACACACACACACACACACACACACTCTCGCTCTCTCTCTCTCTCTCTCTCTCTCTCTCTCTCTCTCTCTCTCTCTCTCTCTCTCTCTCTCTCTCGCTCTCTCTCTCGCTCTCTCTCTCGCTCTCTCTCTCGCTCTCTCTCTCGCTCTCTCTCTCGCTCACTCTCTCGCTCACTCTCTCGCTCGCTCACTCTCTCGCTCCCTCTCTCGCTCACTCTCTCGCTCCCTCTCTCTCTCGCTCTCTCTCTCTCTCTCTCGCTCTCTCTCTCGCTCTCTCTCTCGCTCCCTCTCTCGCTCGCTCACTCTCTCGCTCGCTCTCTCGCTCGCTCTCTCGCTCGCTCTCTCGCTCGCTCACTCTCTCGCTCCCTCTCTCGCTCCCTCTCTCGCTCGCTCACTCTCTCTCTCGCTCTCTCCCTCGCTCGCTCGCTCTCTCGCTCTCTCGCTCGCTCTCTCCCTCGCTCGCTCTCTCACTCACTCACTCGCTCGCTCACTCACTCACTCACTCACTCACTCACTCACTCACTCACTCACTCACTCACTCACTCACTCACTCACTAACTCACCCACTCACTCACTCACTCGCTCACTCACTCGCTCGCTCTCTCGCTCGCTCTCTCCCTCGCTCGCTCTCTCGCTCGCTCACTCACTCACTCGCTCGCTCACTCACTCACTCACTCACTCACTCACTCACTCACTCACTCACTCACTAACTCACTAACTCACCCACTCACTCACTCGCTCGCTCTCTCGCTCGCTCGCTCCCTCCCTCGCTCCCTCCCTCGCTCACTCTCTCGCTCACTCTCTCGCTCACTCTCTCGCTCACTCTCTCGCTCACTCTCTCGCTCGCTCACTCTCTCACTCACTCTCTCACTCGCTCGCTCACTCTCTCGCTCACTCTCTCGCTCTCTCGCTCACTCACTCGCTCGCTCTCTCGCTCGCTCTCTCGCTCGCTCGCTCCCTCCCTCGCTCCCTCCCTCGCTCGCTCTCTCGCTCGCTCTCTCGCTCGCTCACTCTCTCACTCGCTCTCTCACTCGCTCGCTCACTCTCTCGCTCTCTCGCTCGCTCTCTCGCTCGCTCTCTCGCTCGCTCTCTCGCTCGCTCTCTCGCTCGCTCTCTCGCTCGCTCTCTCGCTCTCTCGCTCGCTCTCTCGCTCGCTCTCTCGCTCGCTCACTCTCTCACTCGCTCTCTCGCTCACTCGCTCGCTCACTCTCTCACTCACTCTCTCACTCGCTCGCTCACTCTCTCGCTCTCTCGCTCACTCACTCGCTCGCTCTCTCGCTCGCTCTCTCGCTCGCTCTCTCGCTCGCTCTCTCGCTCGCTCTCTCGCTCGCTCGCTCCCTCCCTCGCTCGCTCTCTCGCTCGCTCTCTCGCTCGCTCTCTCGCTCGCTCGCTCTCTCACTCGCTCTCTCACTCGCTCGCTCACTCTCTCGCTCTCTCGCTCGCTCCCTCTCTCGCTCGCTCACTCTCTCGCTCGCTCTCTCGCTCGCTCTCTCGCTCGCTCTCTCGCTCGCTCACTCTCTCGCTCACTCTCTCGCTCCCTCTCTCGCTCGCTCACTCTCTCTCTCGCTCTCTCCCTCGCTCGCTCGCTCTCTCGCTCTCTCGCTCGCTCTCTCCCTCTCTCGCTCGCTCTCTCCCTCGCTCGCTCTCTCGCTCGCTCACTCACTCACTCACTCGCTCGCTCACTCACTCACTCACTCACTCACTCACTCACTCACTCACTCACTCACTCACTCACTCACTCACTCACTCACTCACTAACTCACCCACTCACTCACTCACTCGCTCACTCACTCGCTCGCTCTCTCGCTCGCTCTCTCCCTCGCTCGCTCTCTCGCTCGCTCACTCACTCACTCGCTCGCTCACTCACTCACTCACTCACTCACTCACTCACTCACTCACTCACTCACTCACTAACTCACTAACTCACCCACTCACTCACTCGCTCGCTCGCTCCCTCCCTCCCTCCCTCGCTCACTCTCTCGCTCACTCTCTCGCTCACTCTCTCGCTCACTCTCTCGCTCACTCTCTCGCTCACTCTCTCGCTCGCTCACTCTCTCACTCACTCTCTCACTCGCTCGCTCACTCTCTCGCTCTCTCGCTCACTCACTCGCTCGCTCTCTCGCTCGCTCTCTCGCTCGCTCTCTCGCTCGCTCTCTCGCTCGCTCTCTCGCTCGCTCGCTCCCTCCCTCGCTCCCTCTCTCGCTCGCTCTCTCGCTCGCTCACTCTCTCACTCGCTCTCTCACTCGCTCGCTCACTCTCTCGCTCTCTCGCTCGCTCTCTCGCTCGCTCTCTCGCTCGCTCTCTCGCTCGCTCTCTCGCTCGCTCTCTCGCTCGCTCTCTCGCTCGCTCTCTCGCTCGCTCTCTCGCTCGCTCTCTCGCTCGCTCTCTCGCTCACTCTCTCGCTCACTCTCTCGCTCGCTCTCTCGCTCGCTCGCTCGCTCACTCTCTCACTCACTCTCTCACTCGCTCGCTCACTCTCTCGCTCTCTCGCTCGCTCACTCGCTCGCTCTCTCGCTCGCTCTCTCGCTCGCTCCCTCCCTCGCTCCCTCCCTCGCTCGCTCTCTCGCTCGCTCTCTCGCTCGCTCGCTCTCTCACTCGCTCTCTCACTCGCTCGCTCACTCTCTCGCTCTCTCGCTCGCTCTCTCGCTCGCTCTCTCGCTCGCTCTCTCGCTCGCTCTCTCGCTCGCTCTCTCGCTCACTCTCTCGCTTGCTCTCTCGCTCGCTCTCTCGCTCGCTCGCTCGCTCGCTCGCATCGCTCGCTCACTCTCTCGCTCACTCACTCTCTCACTCACTCTCTCACTCGCTCGCTCACTCTCTCGCTCTCTCGCTCACTCACTCGCTCGCTCTCTCGCTCGCTCTCTCGCTCGCTCTCTCGCTCGCTCTCTCGCTCGCTCGCTCCCTCTCTCGCTCACTCTCTCGCTCACTCTCTCGCTCACTCTCTCGCTCACTCTCTCGCTCACTCTCTCGCTCACTCTCTCGCTCACTCTCTCGCTCACTCTCTCACTTGCTCGCTCACTCACTCGCTCACTCACTCGCTCGCTCACTTTCTCTCGCGCTCTTTCACTTCACACACTTGCACACTCACACACTCTTCCACCTCACTCACTCACTCACTCTCTCTCTTTCACTTCACACACACACTTACACACACTCTCGCGCTCTTCCACCTCACAGACACTCACTCTCACGCTCACTCTCGCGCTCTTTCACTTCACACACACACACACTCTCACAATCTCTTGCGCTGTTCCACCTCACACACACACTCTCTCGCTCACTCACTCGCTCTCTCTCCATCTTCACTCACACACACACTTACACACACTCACACACTCTCTCTTTCACTTCACACACACACTTACACACACTCTCGCGCTCTTCCTCCTCACACACACTCACTCACTCACTCACTCTCTTTCACTTCACACACACAAACACTCTCACACTCTCTTGCGCTGTTCCACCTCACACACACACTCACTCTCTCTCTTTCACTTCACACACACACTTACACACACTCACACACTCTCGCGCTCTTTCACTTCACACACACACACACTCTCACACTCTCTTGCGCTGTTCCACCTCACACACACACTCTCTCGCTCACTCACTCGCTCTCTCTCCTACTTCACTCACACACACGAGGTCGAGTGACTCTCTCTCTGTGGTGTGAGTGGCGTCCCCCGGAGAGAGAGAGAGAGTAATGAAGGCCTGCAGAGGAAGATTAGAGGGGAAGACGCCTGTGATAAACACAAACCCTGAGTTCCTCTCTTCATCCCTTCATTATCTCTGCGCCCCAGTGCATTGTGGGAGCCCGTTCAGATCTGCAGCGACAGCATCAGCAGGAAGGGCCGAAGCTGCGTTTCCCTTGTCATCACGGCGGACTCTCAGGAGAGGGAGTTTCATTCACAGCAGCAGATTCTGCTTTTACACGTTAGTTCTGCTCGAGTAATCTGAAGCTGAGTGTTGAGATGATCGCAGACGGACACAAACTTGTAATATATATTTGCACTTATTCTTACATTCACACGCCCGGTACAACCTCAGTTAGACCCCTGCAACTCCCCCAACCTGTCAAAGATTCAAACCCAGAGTACAGGTGTGTGTCTATCGTCTGCGAGTGCAACCTCAGCATCTGGGTGGTTGCTAGGGAGTTGCTATGAGGTTGCTAAGGTATTCTGGGTGGTTGCTAGGGAGTTGCTATGCGGTCACTGTGGTATTCGGGTTGCTGGCTAGGGTGTTGTTAGGGTACATGAGGTGGTTGCTAGGGGGATGCTATGCGGTTGCTAAGGTATTCTGGCTGGTTGCTAGGGGGTTGC
>NW_026606650.1:155000-187500 GCF_029890125.1 Rhinichthys klamathensis goyatoka | reverse complement strand
GATGTTCTGTGACGGAGCAGCACAGCTTCCTCTGTACTGATTTAAACACACACACACACACACACACACACACACGTTAAATATAAGTGCACAAATTAAGGAAGTGCGCTTATACCTCTAAACCACAGAGTTTCTGGGCAATGAAGCCTCTTTCACAGAACACACACACACACACACCTTTATCTCTCAGACAACACGAAGGTGTATTAAGTCAGTGATAACGACTGCAGAATTAAAAAATAAAATAAAAATAAATGAAGAACTGAACAGATCTGTGATACAACTAACCCTTTATTGCATAGTGTTGCCATATGGCAACAATTACTTTGGGGCTCCCCAAGATAGCCTTTTATTCCGAATTTTTAAAAGTTTTCATCAAATAAAAAATTGACATCACTATCTGGGGTAAGTAAACTTTAATTTTTTAACATTAAATTCGGTTTTGATTTTAGACATTTTTTGTAATATGCTAAAATACATTTGTTGCCATATGGCAACTACATGCAAATATGGAAACGTCCTGGTGCATTCAACCTAATGGAGTCCCATTGACTTACATGAAACTACTCTGAGACTATGTTTACAACTTTTGCTTATATTTTAAAGGTAAAAACATTATAATGTTTTATATTTTGTGATTTAAGCTATTTTGTAGGTTATCTGTAACATATCATCCCATTTTCTCCATAAAAGATGCATCTAAGCTACTTCCAAGTGGCCTCATGCTTGTGCGTGGAGAGCAAGGTGAGAAACAAGAGGAAGGGGAGACCTTCACAAGCTGTTGTGGTGGGGGAAAATAAAAGCGGGCCCCAAAGCTTTGTCCCGCCAGATCCTGTCCGCAGAGACCGCACAGACCACTGGCCCTTGCATGCATCTGAGAAGGGCAGATGCAAAATGCCAGGATGCAAGGGCATTGTGAGAAGCAAGTGCTGCAAGTGTGCAGTTTTCCTCTGCTTCACTGTAGAGAGGAACTGCTTTGTTGACTTTCACAAGGCATGAAGAGAATGAAATTAAATAAAACAGCAAAAAATGACTGACTGAATGAAATGAAACGAATGAATACAGTGTATTTCAGTGAGACAGGTTCCAGGTTCCTGGTTATTATTACCAGACATTTCAGATAATTGTTGAAATTATATAATGTTTTTACTGTATAAATGTTTGTTTAAACATTGCACTAAGTATGAGATGGATTTGTTGAGACTTGTTTTAAATAAAATGAGTTTTTTGAAAAAAATGTGGATTTTATGGTACTTTCCACGATTGCATATTGTTGCCATATGGCTTTTACTTTAAACTTTAAACTTTTTTTTAGATTTTTTTAAATATATCTGTTATTTAGCTCATTTTAAGTAATAAAAACATGCAAAACATTTTTTACCATGTCTAATTAATATTTCATGCAATAGAGGGCTAACAAGATCCACACACTCTTGATTCTGTGCGGTGAGCAACTCTATAAGTAGAACAGCATCATTTCCTGTGTGCGTGTGTGTGTGTGTGTGTGTGTGTGTGTGTGAGTGAGAGAGAGAGAGAGAGAGAGAGAGAGAGAGAGAGAGAGAGAGAGAGAGAGAGAGAGAGAGAGAGAGTGTGTGTGTGTGTGTCTTATGTTTCCTGTGATTATGGGTCTATAAACTCCTGCTGTGTCTCTGGAGGACAAACTTGAACGTCTCACTGATGTGTGTGTGTGTGTGTGTGTTAAACACGAGCACTGAACGTCACACACTTAAAACAGTAAACCAGCACCAGAACACCCTAGCAACTGCATAGCGAATGTGCTAAAAAACCCCAGCCGGACGCAAACACACATCAGGATCTGGAACAAATACAGTGATTCTTCCAGCTTCTCACACACACACACACACACACCAGGACCAAAGAGCCCAAACGTGACCTTTGGTCAAGCCAACCGACCTCTGACACATGATCCACTCAAACACATGCAAATGAGTCCTGAGCTCTACAGGACCTGAGTGAAACACCTACCTCAGGATGGGCCGGCGGTTCTGACGCATCCGAGCGAGAATCTGCTTCTGTTCGAGTGCGCACATGTGTGTGTGTGTGTGTGTTTTCAGTGTGAAACTGTAAATATCCAGCTCTAATATCATCTCTATGAGAACAGAAGCGTCCCGAGGCGTGGAAACAAACACTAGAGGCGCTGATCATCTGTTACACACACACACACACACACACACACACACACACACACACACACACACACACACACACACACACACACACACACACACACACACACACACACACACACACACACACACACACACACACACACACACACACACACACACACACACACACACACACACACACACACACACACACACACACACTTCAGCTCAGAGGAACTACTGATAAAACAACAGAACCGACCCGAAGAGCCTCAAACATACACACCTGATGCTCAGCGTGTGTGTGTGTGTGTGTGTGTGTGTGTAACATCTCTCACTAACATCGCCTCTGCTGCTCCTGCTGGAAAAGCAGATTTATCATCCATCTGCTCCATTAATCATTCATAACTTCACCCATTTACACTTCCTGTGTTCGTTTTATGCAGGTTTCCCAAATAATTATGAAATAAAACAAGCACAAAAAAGTAAAGTAAAAAAAAATAAAAAATGAAACAATTACTAAAAAAAAAAAAGTATTTGTTTACCTACGTCATGTGTACTATCAAATGACATCATCGAACCATAAACATGTGAATGTGCTGCTAAATTATGAGATATTAAGCATAAAATCTATTTAATGAATGTCTGTGAATCTGAACTGTCTGAACAAATTAATATTGCAATTATCAAATGTCTGATAAAATATTTACTGTATTATAGTATTATATTAAATCTTATAAAACATTATACAATATTTTATATATATTATATTAAATATCATTGATATATTACACATTATCAAATATTTATCACTATATTAAACATTACAAACGATTTTCAAATATGTATTATATTAAATGCTATAAAAATACAATAGTTAATATATTAAAACTATTGAATTTTAATCTGATAAAATATTTTATCTGTTTTAGTATTATATTAAATATTTTTAATATAATCTAAAATATAATAAATATATGATAAAATATTCAATACTAAATATTATGAAAATGTAAAACATAATATATTGTAATATTATATCAAATACTATAAAAAGATAATATTTAACACAACATTAAAATATGGCGTTTCATAAATAATTTTTTTTATGTATAATTTTTAATGTTAGCAGTGATGATTTAAAGACAACTTCTTCGGTGTCAGTTCATAAAACACAAAAAAATTATTAAATATAGAAATTAGTAATTTTAGCTTGATGATTTCATCAACTCCCAAATCTATGCAACCTTTAACACATCCATACACTCATTCTGTACACTTTCATTCCGACAGTCTCAACACACACACACACCCCAGGACCTGCTGAGTACGCCATCTCAACACACACACACACACACACACACACACCCCAGGACGTGCTGAGTACGCCATCTGAACACACACACACACACACACACACACACCCCAGGACGTGCTGAGTACGCCATCTCAGACCCACAGAACGCGTTTGCTGTTGATGGTAAAAACATCTGATGTATTTAACCTGAAAACATGCCGATCTCAGCACGGCTTATTTGGACACTCTCAGCCTGAGACGTTCCTGTTTCAGAAATAAACCACACACACACACACACGCTAATGAGAATAGCTCAGAGATGTGGCTTAGCATGCGCTTCTCTAAAGGTGAAGCGGTTAACACGTATATTACAGGACCGAGCGAGACCAATCCCATCCTCACAGAGCGAGCAGATCGAGTTCACACACACACACACACACACACACACACACACACACTCAGCGCACAAGACAAGCCCTCGTTATAAGCATCGCTATAAACGAGTCGCACAGGCGCTGTATTCAGAGCTGATGAATGGCTGATAAACCTCACAGAAAACACACAATGCGTAGAAGCGAGAGACCAGCACCGGCCTGAGACTCAGGAGACAAGCAACTATATCAGAGATAAGCAGGCTGGAATAATCATCTAAATAAAGCTCAAGCTATCCCATCCCCTTATGGCATTGAGGATCAATTATGGGCCAATACAAGACAACAAAACGAGTATTTCACAAGGAATCCTTCACAATCGGTGACAAAACCAACACAGAACTCACACTGACGATAAGAAGCAATACTACGAGGTTTTAAACTCGGTAAAATAACCTGGTATACGACAAAAAAAAAAACATGGAACAAAAAACAAAAACAAGTGTTTGATGTGCTATTGGAAAGTGTACATGAAAATCTTGTGCTATTTCTGAAGTCGAAATGACGAGTTTGTCAAGTTCAAGTGGTTTGTTGTCAGAAAGAAGATGAATCATAAAGATCACCAGATTCATTCTTGCTCATTTCTTGGGGAAATCTTATTAAAGTCGAAAAGCATTGATGTTTAATGAACATCCAGTGGATTTTGAACTAAATGTAGCGTCTCATTAGTTGACAACCATATAAACATTTTCCTGAATGTTCAGCATCATTACTCCAGTCTTCAGTGTCACATGATCCTTCAGAAATCACTCTAATATGAGGATCTGATGCTCAAGAAACATTTATTATTATCAGTGTTGAAAACTGATTTTTTCAGGATTCTTTGATGAATAGAATTGATGCATTTATCTGAAATATAATCTTTTGTAACACTATCAATGTCTTTACTGTAACTTTTGATACATTTAATTAATCCAAGATTACTTTTATTTATTTCCCCCAAAAAATAAAATAAAGATTCTTACTGTCCCCAAACTTTTGAACGGTAGTGTTTAATGTTACAAAAGCTTTCTATTTCTGTCAAATGCTATTCATCAAAGAATCCTGAAATAAAAATGTACACAACTGTTTCCAACACTGATAATAATCCTAAATGTTTATGAGCATCAGATCCTCATATTAGAGTGATTTCTGAAGGATCATGTGACACTGAAGACTGGAGTAATGATGCTGAACATTCAGCTTTGATCACAGGAATAAATTACGCTTTACTGTATATTCACATAGAGAACAGCTGATTTACACTGGAGTAATATTACACTGTTTACTGTATTTCTGATCAAATAAACGCAGCTTTGGAGAGCAGAAGAGACTCTCTCAGAAACATTAGAAATCTTGCAGTAAGTGTGACTGGTAGTGTGTACATGGCAAGAGAAAGCAATGCAGATGTTATGGGGAAAACAAATAAAACAGTTTATGGTCCACCCAACTCTCCAAAACCAGGGTATCAAAAGAGCTTCCCAGTTCAGTTGTAGAGGCCAATAATCCCGATAGCACTCATCTAAGAGTCTGTCTCCAGTATAGTAGCTCCATTATACTGGATACGCATCTATACCATCAATCTGGGCTAGTAAAACCAACAAGCAGCACAAAATAAGTAGGTAATTCTCACCGGTGGTGTTTATACTCCACCCAACTCTCCAAAACCAGGGTATCAAAAGTTGTAAGAGTCAAATTTTTGATGTATAATTCCAATAGCACTAATCTAATTAAAGGACAAAAAGGTTAGTAAAACCAACATGGCAAGCAGCACAAAAGAAGGATGCGATGCTCACCGGTGGTGTTTTTTGGGAGGTGGAGGCGGCGGAACGGGATCTCGACCGGCGCTGGGTTCGGTGGTCTGGTGGAGATGAGCTCTGGTGCTCTCGCTGGTTTTCCCGTTCTTCTCTGGGACGCCAGCCGGAGTCTGACTGGTGCTTTTGTTGCCGGTGCCTGGCGTCGCACTGCTCTCGCTCTTCCATTCTCTGGACACAAACCCCCGAACAGCGGGACCATTGATGGACTCAACCGGACGGGTACAGGAGCCCGATCTCTCAGACTCTCCCTCCTCTTCCGCCTCGTCAATACAGTCTTCCATACTCCGGTGTTTACGGACCGGAGCCGAGCGAACTGCAGCAATGGAGTCCACTTGGGAAGGAACGGGAGCCATTTCTTTTGGAGAAAGAACCATGGTAAAGCTTATCTCGGGTAGCGGTAGGGAAAGACTGGAGGTGCCAAGTCTGGGAGGACGGGAGTTAATCTTAGGAGGAACTGGGGGACTGGATTGAGGCTTGGGTTGGGAGGCGTTAGAAGTTCCTTCGGTTGCGTCCGGCCAAGTGAACGCCGGGCTTGACGAGTCTTTGGGCGCCGTCGGGCTGAAGTGGGTCCACTGAGTGCTTACGGCAGAATCCGGGCTGCTTAGGTAAAAAGTCCTGTTGTTTTCTTCGGTGTGGGCGGCTACGACTGTGATGGTTGCTCTCTGAGAGTCGCTTGCGTTGAGCTCCGTTTCAGACTCCTTCCCGTCGCACGGCGTTCGCCTTTTCCTCTTAGTGCTCTCAGCGTAGATCGGCTCGCTTTCCTCAAGCCCGTTTGGCGGAGCGCTTGAGTTTTGAGGTCCCGGTAATGAATCCGTGCTGCTCCGATTGGAGCACGAGTCCGACAAGCTTTCATGGAAGGAGTCTGGAGTCATTGGAGATGGCGTACTTGGCGTCCCATTCCCTGGTGCGGATCTGGCTTGCCTTTCCTCTACGGATACTCTTAGAGGACTCGTAACTCCATCACTGTTTCCATTGGTTCTTTGAGTCACGTTGTGAAGACATGAATCTCCATTGGTGTAAGTGCTCTTGACCACTTTGGTCATCTGTCTATAGGGGCCATCGCTCCCGTTCTCTTTCAGATTTTGGGAAACGCAGCCATCTTCCTGACTCACAAATACACTGCTGATAATCATGCAGTCTTTGGAGAATCCAGTGGGTGAACAAACGTTTGGGGAAAACTTCTTCCCGGAGATGCCGTTTTGTATAATGGCTTCTCTTAGAGATCTATTACATCCATTGCTATCGATGTACAGAGGAGCCAAATCCAGAGCTTTCTTTAGTCCAGCAGAGGTCTTCTGGTTGCTCTGAGACACAGAAGCAATGATAAGTTTGGGCAGAATTCAAACACTGGAATCTTTTCACATATTTACATTTAGGCCATTTTACAAATGCATTCAAGGTACAGGCTTTATCAGTTCTTGCTTTCCCTGGGATTTAACCCTTGTGCGTCAAAAGATACACATTGGTCCATAGAGGACAAAAAAACGGTCGTAAAATTTTGGTCTCATTTTTAAAGAGGTAAAAAAAAAAGTTTGAAAAGTAAAACCAAAAAAGTTATAGAGGTTTAAGTTTATGAAAATGATTTTATATTATATAAAATATATATTTTATGAAACATGTTGAACTCTAAAACTGCTAGAAAATAAATCTAAACAAGTCATGTTCCAAATTTGAGGTTGAAATCTCAAAAAAAAAATTAGCTTTCAGTGAGATTTCACCCATTAGATGCCAGCAAACTCCACTGGGACACAGTGGTTGGACTTGTGATTTGCAGTAGTTTTTCTCTCTTAAATATTACAAGCACACACACACACACACACACACACACACAATTTTAAAGCCTTGCCAACAAGAATGAAAGCCTATGAGCAAAGATTGCATCATTTTATAGTTAAATGGCCCTGCGAGCAAAAATTTCATTTTTGTCCTGAAGGTCCTGAGAGGAACTTTTTTGTGTTACTAGTGCAAAATTGATTTTTAAAGGAAATGGGGTGAAATAGAAAAATTCCAATAAAAATACACACCTGTGCCACATTTTATGCAGTTGGCATTAACACAGGTGAAATGATAAAAAAAAAACTAAAAAAAAAAACTAAAATGTCCATAAGGTTGCACAAGGGTTAAACCATGACTTTTGTTTTGCCATGTAGCTTCGAGCTACATATAACCACAACCATCTAATATCGGCTTATTATAAAAACATGTAAATCAATAAATAATTGCCATTGAAAAAATCCACCTTGAGATCATGACGCCAAACCACAAACAAAACACCTTGGCAAAATGTGACAGGCATGTCTAGGCAATGTCTTGACAATTATTCACCCAAGTACAAATAACCAATCAGTCATCTCATTTGAGTCTACTGACGCCTTTATGTGACTAACTGTGTGTGTGTGTGTGTTTGCAGTGAAGTCCGCTATTGAGATGAATCAATGCCCTTGGCGGTGATATAATTATCTTTGTTTAAACAGCCTGAATGTGTTCATATCAATGCCTTCCTGTAAAGCCTACATAAAACTGCATGGCCGTGTGTTATCTAGCGTTTACGAAGACATTCCAGTCTCCACCCATGCAGTGGAGAATGTGATTCAGCCATAATAAGAGTTTAACCCCACTGGTGCTCTTAAGTCACTTTTGACTGAAAGATTTTAGATTAGAGTAAAATGTGTTTTTATAAATATATATATTTCATATAAAAATTGAAAACAGAATTTTTGTGCATTTTAAATAACAATAAACGTAAAATTCTGTAACTTTTTTTAAGTTCACTTTTTAAAACTTTTCTCACTTCAACAATAATCTGCCGAGTGTCGTGTTTGAGAAGAGATCAATCTTCAGTCTGTGATTTAAAGCGTTCAAGATTCTCCACTAGGGATGCACCGATCCACATTTTTTCACTTCCGATCCGATCCCGATACCTGAATTTGGATATCGCCCGATACTGATACTTTTCTGATACCAGAGCTGTGTTTGCTTTAATATTATTATTATCATTATTGTTGATTTTATATGATGCTGAAATAAACTCCTCTCTACAGGCAAGTATGATATGTACGTATGCATGTATGTCAATATATGTATATATATATATATATATATATATATATATATATATTAAACAATAGATAAACAAAAGATAGAAAATTAAACAAAGATACACATTATACAGGCCTACACAGTGCTTTAATTTCAGGAAGGTCTACTAACATTTTTCAGGTATGGTCTAAAAAGAATTATAATAAAGTAATCAAAAGTAAAACAGCACTGCAAAGTTTATCATAGATAGATTTATGCTTATTAAAGCTAAAGTTATTCATTCAAGAGCTGTGAGTGATTTTCTCTTTGCCTTTTGTTGTTTGATTCTCAGTAATGGAGCAATCGTCAGCATGTTTATTAGACTGCTTCCCCTTTAAGAACGAGTGCAGATCTAATAGTCTACTGATGCACCATATTTTCTCCCAACTATTTCCATAACTACGTCCATTTTAGACATAAACTGTTTAAGTGAATCTCCAAGCCGGTCATTTTGACATTTTTGTGTAGGCTACATTTGATCATTTAGACGCGCATATGAAGCCCAAAGTATAATGTGCTTGTCTCGTTGCGGTCTGTTTCGGAGCGCGCGCCGCATTGGGAACAGCTTCTCTTGCGCAGATTTTTGTGCTTTTAATAGCTCTTTTTATTATTAAACGCATCCCGCAATTTAGCAACAGTAGAGACTGCATTTTACAACAATCACCGATCATGCTGATGGGCTGTCGTGTTGTGCGCGCTGTGGCACCGCGTGAGAGATCTCTCTCTTTCTCTTCTGGACTGCGAATAGCAAACATGCATCACAGACAAATGGTTTAATTAATACGGCTTTGCAAACATTGCATTTTGCTGTCTTGCTCTGCTGTGGTGTTTCCAGTGTGAAGTATTTCCACCATAGGATTTCCACACAGTGAACATGTTGGCAGCTCAATGCTATCCTGTTTGCTGGCTGCAAACTGCGGAATGGATTTCCTGAGGGGGGGGGGGGTCTCTGTGTCTTATTGAGCCGTGCCTCTGTTCAGGAAATCCATTCCACAGTTTGCAGCCAGCTAGCAGACTAGCCGGCGGGCCGCGGGAATCACTTTTGGAGTCGTTTCAGCAGACAACGTTAAAGCGCAGACATGGCTCATGGATATCGGATATCTCCGCAGGTTGGATCGGGAAAATCCGATACGTGAATTACGCTGGTATCGGTCCCGATACCGATACTGGATCGGATCGGCCCCATCCCTATTCTCCACAGTTTAAGCTGGAAACTTAATTTTCAGGTCTATGCTCAAAAAGTGGATAAATGGATTATAAATACAGTGTAAATATAATTTAATACCATAAATCGAACCATCAAACTAAAATATAGTACATTAATTGAAATTTTTGACCGACACGCGAAAAACACCAGAGGGGTTCATCGACTCAGTGTGATTCAGTGCGACTCAGCGCGACTCAGTGTGATTGAGTGATTCAGTGCGACTCAGTGTGATTGAGTGATTCAGTGTGATTGAGTGATTCAGTGTGATTGAGGGATTCAGTGTGATTGAGGGATTCAGTGTGATTCAGTGTGATTCAGTGTGATTGAGTGATTCAGTGTGATTGAGTGATTCAGTGTGATTGAGTGATTCAGTGTGATTGAGTGATTCAGTGTGATTGAGTGATTCAGTGTGATTCAGTGTGATTGAGTGATTCAGTGTGATTGAGTGATTCAGTGTTTCAGTGTGACTCAGTGATTCAGTGTGATTGAGTGATTCAGTGTGATTGAGTGATTCAGTGTGACTCAGTGATTCAGTGTGATTGAGTGATTCAGTGTTTCAGTGTGACTCAGTGATTCAGTGTGATTCAGTGTGATTGAGTGATTCAGTGTGGTTAAGTGATTCAGTGTGATTCAGTGATTGAGTGATTCAGTGTGATTGAGTGATTCAGTGATTGAGTGATTCAGTGTGATTGAGTGATTCAGTGATTCAGTGTGATTGAGTGATTCAGTGATTGAGTGATTCAGTGTGATTCAGTGATTTAGTGATTCAGTGTGATTGAGTGATTCAGTGATTAGGTGATTCAGTGATTGAGTGATTCAGTGTGATTGAGTGATTCAGTGATTGAGTGATTCAGTGATTGAGTGATTCAGTGTGATTGAGTGATTCAGTGATTGAGTGATTCAGTGTGATTCAGTGATTGAGTGATTCAGTGTGATTCAGTGATTGAGTGATTCAGTGTGATTCAGTGATTGAGTGATTCAGTGTGATTGAGTGATTCAGTGATTCAGTGTGATTGAGTGATTCAGTGTGATTCAGTGATTGAGTGATTCAGTGTGATTCAGTGATTGAGTGATTCAGTGTGATTGAGTGATTCAGTGTGATTCAGTGTGATTGAGTGATTCAGTGTGATTGAGTGTGATTGAGTGATTCAGTGTGATTGAGTGATTCAGTGTGATTCAGTGTGATTGAGTGATTCAGTGTGATTGAGTGATTCAGTGATTGAGTGATTCAGTGTGATTGAGTGATTCAGTGTGATTCAGTGTGATTGAGTGATTCAGTGTGATTGAGTGATTCAGTGTGATTCAGTGTGATTGAGTGATTCAGTGTGATTCAGTGTGATTGAGTGATTCAGTGTGATTCAGTGTGATTGTGTGATTGAGTGATTCAGTGATTCAGTGTGATTGAGAGATTCAGTGATTCAGGGTGATTGAGTGATTCAGTGTGATTGAGTGATTCAGTGATTCAGTGTGATTGAGTGATTCAGTGTGATTGAGTGATTCAGTGTGATTGAGTGATTCAGTGATTCAGTGTGATTGAGTGATTCAGTGTGATTGAGTGATTCAGTGTGATTTGAGTGATTCAGTGTGATTTGAGTGATTCAGTGTGATTGAGTGATTCAGTGATTGAGTGATTCAGTGTGATTCAGTGATTGAGTGATTCAGTGTGATTGAGTGATTCAGTGATTGAGTGATTCAGTGTGATTGAGTGATTCAGTGATTCAGTGTGATTGAGTGATTCAGTGTGATTCAGTGATTGAGTGATTCAGTGTGATTGAGTGATTCAGTGATTGAGTGATTCAGTGATTGAGTGATTCAGTGTGATTGAGTGATTCAGTGATTGAGTGATTGAGTGATTCAGTGATTGAGTGATTCAGTGATTGAGTGATTCAGTGTGATTGAGTGATTCAGTGATTGAGTGATTCAGTGTGATTGAGTGATTCAGTGATTCAGTGATTCAGTGATTGAGTCACCTGTTCTGTGTTCATGTTGATGTCCGTGTTGACCTCGGCTGTGACGTCGATGTTCATCATGGTGGGCCGGACAGCGATGGTGGGTTTGCTGTAGGGCGAGGGGGACGTCCCCCCATCCTCGTCGTCCGCGGTCACACTCGCGCGGGCTCGCTCGGGCCCCGGCTGGCGGTGGGCGCTGCGCGGGTGGAAGCAGTTCTTACACGAGCCGGGTTTCCACACGTGTTCTGCAAACTCTCCACACGCAGACATCTCGAGATCCCGTCTGACCGGACTCTACTGGGCGGAACCGGCCGAGACGGGTCGCTCATAGTCTGAGGAACCGAGCGGGGGATCAGCAGCCTCCGAACCTGGAGGACAAGAGGGAACGCTAACACTTTATATTACAGTCCAGTCGAGTCTCCTTCATTTACACAGCAGCTTTACAGAGATAACAGGACAATAATGCAGCAGAGTGTGTGTCCAGAAGAGAACAGCGTCACAGTCCAGCTTAAGTCAGTTCAGTGATGCTTCATTTCTGCTGTAAAGTTATTAATTTAGTTCATTTATATAGATAGCGGCTCTGGAGAAAACCGTGATGTCATCGTCCAGCTCAGTTCAGTTCTCATATAATGGTAATGTGTCCTTGTTACATATATTACATGTACTTACCGTAGTAACACCAGTAAATCATGCATAATTACAACAAATCCTAATCCTACAGTAAGTACATGTAGTACTTAATATCACTCAGTACTTAAATATATAATTACACTGTAACAATGACACCTTAATAAAGTGTAAATGATTTTGAAGGAAAGGGTTTATTTCACTCAGTTCTAGTGTGTGTCTGACGGGGAAGTGCACTTGTGTGAGAGGCTTTGGGCTGATGATCAGATGAAAGTACTTCACGCTTGCTAGTGAAAAACAAAAGGTGTAAATCCTCTCCTCCTGTTCCTCATCCCTCGCTTTCTAGAAGCTTTCCTTCGGTTAGCCTTCGCGCATCCCACGACTCAACCGCGGCCGAATCATGAAACTCAAACTAGTTCAGTTCACACGAGGAGAAATGGCTGGACCAATATATATATATAGTGAATATTTCATATAAATCCTAAAGCATATTTACATGTGGATTGTAGTCTTTAAAGGCAGATAGCTGAAGGTCAGTGGATGGTCGACCTCGTCCGTCTCCAACGCCGCCGACATTAGAGGCTCTTCTGTTCTTCACACTCGAGTCTGGAATGCGTTCTCACGCCGGAATGTGAGGAATGTGAGGAATGCGTGTGGAGATTGGCACCACGGCGAGCTTTACACCACAACAGCGTCACCGCGTCTCATCGCACACCTGACACGAGCGCTGGTGCGCACACATGCGTTTGCACTGTCTTCAGACTTTTAAAGGCCATATTATGCGTGATGATGTTTCAGGCTCTACTAGAACAGCTTTTCCTGCTTGAATGTTGATTATTCTCCTCATATTCTCCATTGTTGCGGCTCCTCTCTTCCCAGTCTGTCAGTAACGCTCTGTTTACTTCCTGTCTCTATGAAGCCCCTCCTTCTGAAAAGCACACTGTGCTCTGATTGGTCGGCTGGAGCAGTGTGTTGTGATTGGTCGAGCGCTTCGAGTGTGTTTGGGAAATGCCCCGCCCCTTTCCATAACCACCAGTTTAACACACTACTAACTAACTCCACCAGGCCCCGCCCCTTTATTCTGTGTATGAATTATGAGGAATATTGTGACGTGTTCCCGGAAGAAACTCGAGACTACAATGGAGGCGTTTCAGGAGTTCAGAAACACTGACACTGATATAGAGGAGAACTGGAGCTTAAACAGCAACATCACACACTGAGGAGAGTGTAAGAGCATGACAGATCCTCTTCGGGACGAGTGACGAGGATGTGGGAAATGACTCCTGAAGAATCATCCTTATGCCCGACAATCTCCATTATTTCCAAAGGAAAATGAATCATAACCTGAGACTGACCTCTCCCAGCGAATGAAGCACGGAGAAGCTCATGCGTGAGGTCAGGCGCTCACAGGCTCACGCATGTTATTTTAAACGGGTCACATGACTTCCTGTTTAACCAGGTCACATGACTTCCTGTTCTAACCAGCGGACTCTTTAAATACTCACAGCAACTGCGGCGACATCGAGTAAACAAGCGATGATGATTTATTCATTAAGAGTCTAAAAATGAGTCACATATGGGTAATCAATATTCAGAAAGATTTCTTAAAAGCAGACACTGAAACCATTCATGCGTTACAGAGATTAAATATTTGCATGTTAAATGTGTTGCGTATTTTGCAAACGTTAAAGAGTCGCATGGACCATACTGTAAAATACTGAAAAATCCAGCTTTTAACGGCGAAAAACAGTCTATTGGAGAACAGAAAGTTTCAGTGCTATATACGTAAACAGTAAAATACTACATACTGTACATTTATGTTAAGTCTGTAAAACCTAAAATGTTGCTACCGTATTCTTTACAGTAAACTTCTGGCAACCTCAGCTGCCGTTTTATTGCCGTAAATTTAACAGATTTTTTTTACAGTGCAGAGCTAGATTCATAAATGAAAACAGTCTGATAGAAACTATCGAATCTAATGTTTTGCCCGGTTTCACAGACGAGGCTTAAACTAGTCCCAGACTGAAATGCATGAGTTGTTTAACTGAAAGCTTATCTTAAAACACGTCTCATTTAATCTTGTAAATTACGTGGCAAATCATGGTAAATCATGCTAGCAAGGTGTTAAATCATGCTAGCAACGAGGTAAATCGTGGTAAATCATGCCAGCAACAAGTTAAATCATGCTAGCATCGTGGTAAATCATGCTAGCAACGAGTTAAATCATGCTAGCAACATGGTAAATCATGGTAAATCATGCTAGCAACGGGTTAAATCATGCTAGCAACGTGTTAAATCATGCTAGCAACGAGGTAAATCATGGTAAACCATGCCAGCAACAAGTTAAATCATGCTAGCATCGTGGTAAATCATGCTAGCAACGAGTTAAATCATGCTAGCATTGTGTTAAATATGCTAGCAACATGGTAAATCATGGTAAATCATGCTAGCAACGGGTTAAATCATGCTAGCAACGTGTTAAATCATGCTAGCAACGAGGTAAATCATGGTAAATCATGCTAGCGACATGTAAATCATGGTAAATCATGCTAGCAACGTGTAAATCATGATAAATCATGCTAGCACCGTGGTAAATCATGTTAGCAACGTGGTAAATCATGGTAGATCATGTTGACAGCGTAGTAAATTATGCTAGCAATGAGGTAAATCGTGGTAAATCATGCTAGCGACGTGTAAATCATGGAAAATCATGCTAGCAACGTGGTAAATCATGGTAGATCATGTTGACAACGTGGTAAATCATGCTAGCGACGTGGTAAATCATGGTAGATCATGTTGACAGCGTGGTAAATCATGCTAGCAACGAGGTAAATCGTGGTAAATCATGCTAGCGACGTGGTAAATCATGGTAAATCATGCCAACAACGTGGTAAATTATGCTAGCATCGTGTTAAATCATGCTAGCAACATGGTAAATCATGGTAAATCATGCTAGCAACGGGTTAAATCATGCTAGCAACGTGTTAAATCATGCTAGCAACGAGGTAAATCATGGTAAATCATGCTAGCAACGTGTAAATCATGGTAAATCATGCTAGTAACGTGGTAAATCATGTTAGCAACGTGGTAAATCATGGTAGATCATGTTGACAGCGTTTTTAAATCATGCTAGCAACGAGGTAAATCGTGGTAAATCATGCTAGCGACGTGTAAATCATGGAAAATCATGCTAGCAACGTGGTAAATCATGCCAGCAACGTGTTAAATCATGGTAGATCATGTTGACAACGTGGTAAATCATGCCAGCAACGTGGTAAATCATGCTAGCAATGTGGTAAATCAATCTAGCAATGTGGTAAATCATGCTAAATCAAGCTAGCAATGTGGTAAATCATGCTAGCAATGTAGTAAATCATGGTAAATCATGCTAGCAATGTGGTAAATCATGCTAAATCAAGCTAGCAACGAGATCAATCGTAGTAAATCATGCTAGCAACGTGGTTAATTGTGGTAACTATTTCTAATCTATCTATCTATCTATCTATCTATCTATCTATCTATCTATCAAACTTTAAGCTTTAAACTACTTTAAACTTCAACTTCTTCAAACTCTCTGGTCCGACTTTCTCAAGCCAACATAAAGTTCATCTACAAACTTTTTTTATCTAGTTGAACTAAAGCCTAATCCTGGCTAAATCTAAACCAGGTCTGTGAAACCAGGCCTAAATATCTAAATAAAAAGAGGATCAAATGTTGCTTAGTTTTACATTGGCAGCAAAAAATATACAGTGTATCATGAATATTCCATATATCAGCAATGTATACTCCAGGTGATCCAGAATCAGCTCTTAATCTTCAACTAGCAGAAGTTTAACGACACGTAAAGCCTGGTAAAGAGTCGGACGCAGGTTAAGTGTTTGCTCAGGGTTTGCTCAGTGTTTGCTCAGGGTTTGCTCAGGGCAGGTCGAGTGTCGAGGGGAATGTGGGTCGAGTCGCGCCGTTAGACTCACTGGCAACAAGTTTGACAAGTCAAAACCCAAGACACAACAGGAGAAGGAGAAGCTCTTTGTTCCCACAGCAGCTGAAAACACTTGTGAACAATGCATGTGTTGGCCTTCAGATGCAGTGCAGGGGGAAGGGTAGAGACGAGAGAACCTCGAACCCTTCCTGAGTGTCAAACACACCTGAACACAGCTCACACTCACTGTCATCAGATCACACATGAGGAGTGTGTTACTGCTAATCAAAGCACACTAATGTGTTCGGCTCAGAATGACAGAGTTAAGAGAGTTAAACGCAACTCAACTTCACTTTAACCAAAGTTATACAGTAAGTGTTGTGAAAATGTGGTAGTATAACCAGAAAACAATAAACAAACAAAACAACAACAAAAAAGATGGAGAATCTGAATCTTGGTTGAAGATCCAGTCAAGTTTACAATCATAATAACAATAGCAAATATTGCATGGTAGAAACTATAATTACCATGGTAAATTGATTATCAGATTACACACTCAAACTTCTATGGAAGCAATTGTTTCTGCCACGGATTATAATGTTTTCTTTTTCTGCAGAATTGCGATTGTAGGCTAGGCTATATCTCGGAATTTGGACTTTAAAAAAAGTCAGAATTGTGAGATAGGCTATAAACTTGCAATTGCGAGAAATGTCATACTAATTGATTGTGAGATTTTAAATGCCATTTTTATTTTTAATTCCGTGTCGGAAACAAGTTCACGTCTGTTTACACGCTACAGAAATTGGAATGTCAATCAACAACACGCGCGTTATATCGCGTCGCGCGCGCGCGCGTTCAGAAACACATCAGCCCATCATAAACACGCGTTATATCGCGTCGCGCGCGCGTTCAGAAACACATTAGCCCATCATAAACACGCGTTAAAGGGCGAGTCCATATGGCGTCCGCTTGGAGTCAAATCCACGTTCACATCAATGAATGAATTAATCTGGAATCAACAACATAAACCAGATGCGCGCGTCCGTTTGGAATCGATCTGAATCTTGATCCGGTTCCGCGGATCCAGATCAAAGATGCGTTCCGGTTTATTCTGAATCTAGAACCACGCGTGACAGAACAGCTCGCCTCACTCACCTGCAGTGGAACAGCAGACAGCAGAGACACATCCGAGCAACTAGATCCCACAGAAGACACGCGTGTGTGTGTTCATTCACAGAGAGAGAGTGTGTGTGTGAGAGAGAGAGGCAGTGCGTGCCTGTGATCTGATCAGACTGAAGCAACGCGACGAAACTCCTGCAGAGGGGGCGGAGCCTCTCTCTCTGTCTCACACACACACACACACACAACACGTGCCACACATAGTAGGCTTCATCTCTCTATATTCATTTTATTTTAAGACATTTTTTATTTTAATTTAGACATGCA
Organism: Rhinichthys klamathensis goyatoka; assembly: GCF_029890125.1. Lineage (NCBI taxonomy): Eukaryota > Metazoa > Chordata > Actinopteri > Cypriniformes > Leuciscidae > Rhinichthys > Rhinichthys klamathensis. The sequence goes on along the minus strand of NW_026606650.1, from coordinate 169,621 downwards.
ACACACACACACACACACATTTTGGTCCTGACAAAAATACTCTCTCAGGTCCACTTGAAGAACACCCATCCAGTAAGAATTAAACACTCACCTGTCTCACCATCACAACAGACAGACAGGCTAGAAAATGCGTGTGTGTGTGTAAGGGATACACACTAATGTAGTTAAAAGCAGCAGTATTGTGTAGTTGATGTAAGCGGTGATTGTAAAGGCATTAGTGTTCCTGCAGGATCTGTGATCAATAGCGTGATCGATCTGCTCGAGACCGGATATCATCAATACTGTCACGTTCAATGTCAACATTTCCCACATCCAGAGTTTAGTCGCAATTCCCTTCATTCCCTGTTCACAGAGACAGAAGCAGAAGAACTTGTCGTGGCATGAACACACACACACTCGCACTCTCTCTCTCCCTCACTCTCAGAGAGAAACCACCAAACAATCACAAACTGCGCTGACGAGAACAGAGAGAATGAAGCAGAACTCAGGGTTTAAACACACGGAACTAATGAGATCATTAATGATACGACAGGTCAACTAATCAACAAATTGAAGAACACAGGGAATCAAGAACCACAACACAACACAACTGAACACAACACAACTGAACACAACACAACTGAACACAACACAACTGAACTGAACACAACACAACACAACTGAACACAACATAACTGAACACAACACAACACAACTGAACACAACACAACACAACTGAACACAACACAACACAACTGAACACAACACAACTGAACTGAACACAACACAACTGAACTGAACACAACACAACTGAACACAACACAACTGAACACAACACAACTGAACACAACACAACTGAACACAACACAACTGAACTGAACACAACACAACTGAACACAACACAACACAACTGAACACAACACAACTGAACTGAACACAACACAACTGAACTGAACACAACACAACACAACTGAACACAACACAACACAACTGAACACAACACAACTGAACTGAACACAACACAACTGAACTGAACACAACACAACTGAACTGAACACAACACAACTGAACACAACACAACACAACTGAACTGAACACAACACAACTGAACTGAACACAACACAACTGAACTGAACACAACACAACTGAACACAACACAACACAACTGAACACAACACAACTGAACTGAACACAACACAACTGAACTGAACACAACACAACTGAACACAACACAACACAACTGAACACAACACAACTGAACTGAACACAACACAACACAACTGAACACAACACAACTGAACTGAACTGAACACAACACAACACAACTGAACAAAACACAACTGAACACAACACAACTGAACTGAACACAACACAACTGAACTAAACACAACACAACACAACTGAACTGAACACAACACAACTGAACACAACACAACTGAACACAACACAACTGAACTGAACACAACACAACACAACTGAACTGAACACAACACAACTGAACACAACACAACACAACTGAACACAACACAACACAACTGAACACAACACAACTAAACACAACACAACTGAACACAACACAACACAACTGAACACAACACAACACAACACAACTGAACACAACACAACTGAACACAACACAACTGAACACAACACAACTGAACACAACACAACACAACTGAACACAACACAACACAACACAACACAACTGAACACAACACAACTGAACACAACACAACACAACTGAACACAACACAACTGAACACAACACAACTGAACACAACACAACACAACTGAACACAACACAACACAACACAACACAACTGAACACAACACAACACAACTGAACAACACTCCTGACGCACAGATTCGTATGGACAGCAATGAGAAATGGACTTTCGCTCAAACGTTGCACTCTTTGGTTTTCCTGTATGACATCATGTGGCTGATCTGAGACTGCTTTTAAAACACAACACAACTGTGGCTGATCTGAGACTGCTTTAACATCTGATGTTTTCGCTCCTCCATCTCGTTTGGTTCGGACGCTGAACCTGCTGCCTCTCATCAGAAGTGCTCCTGTGACCTTTGCTCTGACCTTTGACCTTCGGGTTAATAATTCAGAAGCTTCTGCTGTCCTCGTGACGGATGAGAGATCAGCGAATCACAGGTGTTCCTCAGATCCACACAACACTGCTCAAGAACGTTACGCTACTGTTCCCGCTGAGGAATGAAAACATTATTTTAAACATTACCGAACAGTTTTTAAAATGTTTTTATGGACGCTAATGGAGCATTCAGATTGTGTCGTTCTTCAAGCATTCTGTTTGTGTTGAAGTGTTGAGAACATGATCAGATGTGATGTTTGTGTTGATGTGTTGAGAACATGATCAGATGTGATGTTTGTGTTGATGTGTTGAGAACATGATCAGATGTGATGTTTGTGTTGATGTGTTGAGAACATGATCAGACATGATGTTTGTGTTGATGTGTTGAGAACATGATCAGATGTGATGTTTGTGTTGATGTGTTGAGAACATGATCAGATGTGATGTTTGTGTTGATGTGTTGAGAACATGATCAGACATGATGTTTGTGTTGATGTGTTGAGAACATGATCAGATGTGATGTTTGTGTTGATGTGTTGAGAACATGATCAGATGTGATGTTTGTGTTGAAGTGTTGAGAACATGATCAGACATGATGTTTGTGTTGATGTGTTGAGAACATGATCAGATGTGATGTTTGTGTTGATGTGTTGAGAACATGATCAGATGTGATGTTTGTGTTGATGTGTTGAGAACATGATCAGATGTGATGTTTGTGTTGATGTGTTGAGAACATGATCAGATGTGATGTTTGTGTTGATGTGTTGAGATCATGATCAGATGTGATGTTTGTGTTGATGTGTTGAGAACATGATCAGATGTGATGTTTGTGTTGATGTGTTGAGAACATGATCAGATGTGATGTTTGTGTTGATGTGTTGAGAACATGATCAGATGTGATGTTTGTGTTGATGTGTTGAGAACATGATCAGATGTGATGTTTGTGTTGATGTTTCGAGAACATGATCAGATGTGATGTTTGTGTTGATGTTTCGAGAACATGATCAGATGTGATGTTTGTGTTGATGTGTTGAGAACATGATCAGATGTGATGTTTGTGTTGATGATCAGATGTGATGTTTGTGTTGATGTGTTAAGAACATGATCAGATGTGATGTTTGTGTTGATGTGTTGAGAACATGATCAGATGTGATGTTTGTGTTGATGTTTCGAGAACATGATCAGATGTGATGTTTGTGTTGATGATCAGATGTGATGTTTGTGTTGATGTGTTGAGAACATGATCAGATGTGATGTTTGTGTTGATGTGTTGAGAACATGATCAGATGTGATGTTTGTGTTGATGTTTCGAGAACATGATCAGATGTGATGTTTGTGTTGATGTGTTGAGAACATGATCAGATGTGATGTTTGTGTTGATGTGTTGAGAACATGATCAGATGTGATGTTTGTGTTGATGTGTTGAGAACATGATCAGATGTGATGTTTGTGTTGATGTGTTGAGAACATGATCAGATGTGATGTTTGTGTTGATGTGTTGAGAACATGATCAGACGTGATGTTTGTGTTGATGTGTTGAGAACATGATCAGATGTGATGTTTGTGTTGATGTGTTGAGAACATGATCAGATGTGATGTTTGTGTTGATGTGTTGAGAACATGATCAGATGTGATGTTTGTGTTGATGTGTTGAGAACATGATCAGATGTGATGTTTGTGTTGATGTGTTGAGAACATGATCAGATGTGATGTTTGTGTTGAAGTGTTGAGAACATGATCATATGTGATGTTTGTGTTGATGTGTTGAGAACATGATCAGATGTGATGTTTGTGTTGATGTGTTGAGATCATGATCATATGTGATGTTTGTGTTGATGTGTTGAGAACATGATCAGATGTGATGTTTGTGTTGATGTGTTGAGAACATGATCAGATGTGATGTTTGTGTTGATGTGTTGAGAACATGATCAGATGTGATGTTTGTGTTGATGTGTTGAGAACATGATCAGATGTGATGTTTGTGTTGATGTGTTGAGAACATAATCAGACGTGATGTTTGTGTTGATGTGTTGAGAACATGATCAGATGTGATGTTTGTGTTGATGTGTTGAGAACATGATCAGATGTGATGTTTGTGTTGATGTGTTGAGAACATGATCAGATGTGATGTTTGTGTTGAAGTGTTGAGAACATGATCAGATGTGATGTTTGTGTTGATGTGTTGAGAACATGATCAGATGTGATGTTTGTGTTGAAGTGTTGAGAACATGATCAGATGTGATGTTTGTGTTGATGTGTTGAGAACATGATCAGATGTGATGTTTGTGTTGATGTTTCGAGAACATGATCAGATGTGATGTTTGTGTTGATGTTTCGAGAACATGATCAGATGTGATGTTTGTGTTGAAGTGTTGAGAACATGATCAGATGTGATGTTTGTGTTGATGTGTTGAGAACATGATCAGATGTGATGTTTGTGTTGATGTGTTGAGAACATGATCAGATGTGATGTTTGTGTTGATGTGTTGAGAACATGATCAGATGTGATGTTTGTGTTGATGTTTCGAGAACATGATCAGATGTGATGTTTGTGTTGATGTTTCAAGAACATGATCAGATGTGATGTTTGTGTTGATGTTTCGAGAACATGATCAGATGTGATGTTTGTGTTGAAGTGTTGAGAACATGATCAGATGTGATGTTTGTGTTGATGTGTTGAGAACATGATCAGATGTGATGTTTGTGTTGATGTGTTGAGAACATGATCAGATGTGATGTTTGTGTTGATGTGTTGAGAACATGATCAGATGTGATGTTTGTGTTGATGTGTTGAGAACATGATCAGATGTGATGTTTGTGTTGATGTGTTGAGAACATGATCAGATGTGATGTTTGTGTTGATGTGTTGAGAACATGATCAGATGTGATGTTTGTGTTGATGTGTTGAGTACATGATCAGATGTGATGTTTGTGTTGATGTGTTGAGAACATGATCAGATGTGATGTTTGTGTTGATGTGTTGAGTACATGATCAGATGTGATGTTTGTGTTGATGTGTTGAGAACATGATCAGATGTGATGTTTGTGTTGATGTGTTGAGAACATAATCAGATGTGATGTTTGTGTTGATGTGTTGAGAACATGATCAGATGTGATGTTTGTGTTGATGTGTTGAGAACATGATCAGATGTGATGTTTGTGTTGAAGTGTTGAGAACATGATCAGACGTGATGTTTGTGTTGATGTGTTGAGAACATGATCAGATGTGATGTTTGTGTTGATGTGTTGAGAACATGATCAGATGTGATGTTTGTGTTGATGTGTTGAGAACATGATCAGATGTGATGTTTGTGTTGATGTGTTGAGAACATGATCAGATGTGATGTTTGTGTTGAAGTGTTGAGAACATGATCAGACGTGATGTTTGTGTTGATGTGTTGAGAACATGATCAGATGTGATGTTTGTGTTGATGTGTTGAGAACATGATCAGATGTGATGTTTGTGTTGATGTGTTGAGAACATGATCAGATGTGATGTTTGTGTTGATGTTTCGAGAACATGATCAGATGTGATGTTTGTGTTGATGTTTCGAGAACATGATCAGATGTGATGTTTGTGTTGAAGTGTTGAGAACATGATCAGATGTGATGTTTGTGTTGATGTGTTGAGTACATGATCAGATGTGATGTTTGTGTTGATGTGTTGAGAACATGATCAGATGTGATGTTTGTGTTGATGTGTTGAGAACATGATCAGATGTGATGTTTGTGTTGATGTGTTGAGTACATGATCAGATGTGATGTTTGTGTTGATGTGTTGAGAACATGATCAGATGTGATGTTTGTGTTGAAGTGTTGAGAACATGATCAGATGTGATGTTTGTGTTGATGTGTTGAGAACATGATCAGATGTGATGTTTGTGTTGATGTGTTGAGAACATGATCAGATGTGATGTTTGTGTTGATGTGTTGAGAACATGATCAGATGTGATGTTTGTGTTGAAGTGTTGAGAACATGATCAGATGTGATGTTTGTGTTGAAGTGTTGAGAACATGATCAGATGTGATGTTTGTGTTGATGTGTTGAGAACATGATCAGATGTGATGTTTGTGTTGATGTGTTGAGAACATGATCAGATGTGATGTTTGTGTTGATGTGTTGAGAATATGATCAGATGTGATGTTTGTGTTGATGTGTTGAGAACATGATCAGATGTGATGTTTGTGTTGATGTGTTGAGAACATGATCAGATGTGATGTTTGTGTTGATGTGTTGAGAACATGATCAGATGTGATGTTTGTGTTGATGTTTCGAGAACATGATCAGATGTGATGTTTGTGTTGATGTTTCGAGAACATGATCAGATGTGATGTTTGTGTTGAAGTGTTGAGAACATGATCAGATGTGATGTTTGTGTTGATGTGTTGAGAACATGATCAGATGTGATGTTTGTGTTGATGTGTTGAGATCATGATCAGATGTGATGTTTGTGTTGATGTGTTGAGAACATGATCAGATGTGATGTTTGTGTTGATGTGTTGAGAACATGATCAGATGTGATGTTTGTGTTGATGTGTTGAGAACATGATCAGATGTGATGTTTGTGTTGAAGTGTTGAGAACATGATCAGATGTGATGTTTGTGTTGATGTGTTGAGAACATGATCAGATGTGATGTTTGTGTTGATGTGTTGAGAACATGATCAGATGTGATGTTTGTGTTGATGTGTTGAGAACATGATCAGATGTGATGTTTGTGTTGATGTTTCGAGAACATGATCAGATGTGATGTTTGTGTTGATGTTTCGAGAACATGATCAGATGTGATGTTTGTGTTGAAGTGTTGAGAACATGATCAGATGTGAATCAAGAAGTGTGTGTCATTTACTTCTGCTAATTGTTTCTGTTGATTGACAAAACAGATCCTGACACACACACACACACACACACACACACACACACACACACACACACACACACACACACACACACACACACACACACACACACACACACACACACACACACACACACACACACACACACAGCAGGAGGGGTGTGGTACCATGGTAACAATGTTTACAGGGTGGACAGAGTTTGGAATTCTGGAGAGAAAAGCCTCACCTTAAAGACACACACACACTCTCACTCAGACACACACACACACACACACACACACACACACACACACACACACACACACACACACACACACACACACACTCTCTCTCTGCATACATACTCACAAACTCACACACTCACACACACACAGGGACGGACTGGGACTAAAAAACGGCCCTGGACTTTGACTAGGCCCGGCCCAAAGCAATCGGCGCGCGGAAACTCGACAACAACAACAATAACGCCTGCTGCCTGGCATGAGTGTCACAAGACTTTAATTGTGGCTCATAATACTATACCTAGCTAACAGCAAATTATACAATTTATTCCATGCTGTCTTAAAATGAATTTATTACTTAATAATCTTAATTAATTTATGCAGTAATTAATCTTAGCTACTGCACAAATAATAATACCACATCTAAATGAAAATAGGCTACACCATTACAAATGTAACTTCTGTATTCAAAATCTTCAAAGTTTGTAAGCATTAACTGTAACGTTACCAACATTTTTAAAAGTAAAAGCACAACATATTTCTTAATATTAGCTACTGCATGTGGCATTTTACAGCTAAAATGTTGAAGTTTAGCTGTTTTAACTACTGTAATAATTAAAAATGTAGCAAGCTGAATATCACTTCCTAACATCATCCCTAGCAAGTAACTTGCAAAGTAATTTCTGATTAATTCGGTTCGTCAGTAGCATACCTGTCAAGTTTTAGATTTGAAAATAAGGGAAATTTTCCGGCGCCCACCGCGAGCAGTCCCACCACCCCAACCAAGCTCCAGTATCCCTTACATTTTAAGACAGGTGTTATAGCCTAAATGAAAACACACACACACACATATATATATATATGTGTGTGTGTGTGTGTGTGTGTGTTTTTTCATTTAGGCTATAACACCTGTCTTAATAGGCCTATGTATGGTAACGTTATAGGGTATTAAGAGCATTTATTTAAAGGATTATTTGCATATTTTCTGTTCTTTTAACATTGCTTGTCTTTACATTTACATTTTATTTTCATTCCACACATTTTCATTTCATATTGCTTTTCTTTTACAGTTTTTCTTTTCATTTGCAGTTTTTCTTTTCATTTCACATAACTTTTCTTTACTCTTTTAGTGAGTTATTGAAAAAAAAATTGTTGCAGACTTTGTAATTACCTGTTTTGGAAGGAGTGTATTTGTGGGCTGGGCCAGAGTGGTTAATTTTACATGAGAGTAGAGCAAACAGTTCTGTTGTCTAACGTCATCCTATTCTGTGTAACAATCTTTCGTACCATGCTAAATCACCCTTTCTCGTGTTGACATACATCATTCCTTCCCCGTGTGAGATACTAAAGTCGCAGTTACAAAACTTACAAAACGCGTGACTGTCCCCTACCCTGCTCCTCTTCAGAAAAGTAAATTCGCTATCCCATTGATCGATCGCGGTATTTAGTACATGAGGGTTTTGTTTTTTTGGCAAGAGTACCTTGCTCTGTCATGGCGTCCATCATCCGTTTCTGTTTTTGTTTGTTTTTTGTTTGCCCCGCGTTGTCACTCATCATCTGACCTCACACACTAACATCGCGACAACTGCCACCTACAGTACCTGGAACGTTAGTTATCGCGAGGCTAGTGACAGCTCAGATTGGATTTTTTTTTTTTTTTTTTTTTTTACTCCGCCGGCGGTATTATTATTTTTCAATAATGCAAAAATACGGGAGATTTACAGGAAAATCCTAATACGGGAGGACGGCGGGAAAGAAGGGTTAAATACGGGACTTTCCCGGCCAAAACGGGATACTTGACAGGTATGCAGTAGTAGAGATAAAAGCCCGCCCGCACTTGATTGGTTGGGTCCTTACATGCGCTTCGTGAGGCACACGCGCACACTAGCACACACACGCAAGGTCTCTAGCTCGCTCCCTCTTTCTGCCGTGCGCGCGCTACGCATGCGCACTCTTATTCGTTCTAGATTCCGAGAGATTTTAACTAATTTGCGGGCATCAGTGAGCCGCTATAAATATGCGGGGAACTTCCGGGAGACTTGGGATGTCTGTGACTGCGTGTGTGGCGGGTGGTGGGCCGGCCCACCGGCCGTCCTGGAGTACCGGCCGTTCTGTGATTCTCCAGATCACACAGATGGCCAGTCCGCCCCTGCACACACACACACACACACACACTCAGACACACACACACACACACACACACACACACTCTCTCTCTGCATACATACTCACAAACTCTCACACACACACACACTCTCACTCAGACACGCACACACACACACACACACACACACACACACTCTCTCTCTGCATACATACTCACAAACTCACACACTCACACACACACACACACACACACACACACACACACACACACACACACACACACACACACACACACACACACACACACACACACACTCATGTACTCATACACACTCACACATACTCACGTACTCAAACTCACACACACATTCCTGTGATGTCTAAATGTGTTCATTACTGCAGGCTGTTACACGTTTCCTCTGGATTATGAAATAATGTCCATCAGTGGATGTTTGGATGGACTATCACAGTGAGTTACTGTAGGTTTAATCTGAACACACACACAACTTCAGATCTCACTGAGTGGACGATATTAATATTAATACATGCATACGTGTTTTTAAACAGTAACAATTAACCAAACTTTACATCACCAGACTTTAAAGATCCAGGATTTACAGCAGAAACACTGAGTTGACTCTGTCAGACCAACATGATGGAGTCACTATTCACCCAATATACGCTTTGTGTTTCCTCATCGGAATGGTACGAATCTGGGTAAAGGTTTTGGCACTTGCTGTGTGAACACAAAAGAAAATCATGGCCATGATGTGAACAGGTTAAACGGTCCTGAACACAATATTCACACTTGTGTTTCTCGCGGTCAGAAACGAGCGCATTGGAAATTAATGTCGAGTTTCCTCTAGTGGAAGCGTCTGGAACTGCAGCCGATCAACATCTCACTGGAAGATCATTCACTGACAGATCAGCCTCACATGCGCAGCACAACATGCTCAGTTTATGGCTTGATTTGCTCAGTTTTAGAGTAAAATGTGTTTTTGAAAATATATATTTCATATAAAAATTTTAAATAGTATTTTTGCACATTTTTCATCACAATAAACGTAAAAATTCTGTAACTTTTTTTTTAAGTTCACTTTTTAATACTTTTCTCACTTTAGCAATAATCTGCCGAGTGTCGTCTCTGAGAAGAGATCAAACTTCAGTCTGTGATTTAAAGCGTTTAAGACGTCTATGCTCAAAAAGTGAATAAATGGATTATAAATACAGCGTAAATATAATTTAGTGCCATAAAATCCCCTAAAAATACAAAATATTAAATAATAAAACATGATCAAACTGAAATATAGTACATTCATTTCATTGACAAGAAATTGGGTCATTTTTGACCGACACGAGAAGAGCACAAACCAGAGCATCATCACTGTATTACTGATGTCTCCATTCATCAGTCCATGTGGAGGAACAAGATCAATACAAGACGCATCAGCTGGCCATTAACACACACACACACACGCGCGCACACACGCACACACACACACACACACACACTGCCGTCTGTTATGTCCATCGCAGCGTCTCAAATGCCCCAGTTAATGGTTTTCACATCCAGGATCTTCTCCAGCAGACCTTAAACTGATTATTTCTATTGTCATCGGATTCTACTCTTCACATTTAACTTTATATTGAGACGCACGAGCGACGAGCGATGATCACATGACGACTGTCCAGACTCATAACTCACACCGTAAACTATCTCACACTGACCGTACAGACACACACACTACAAGCTAACCATCTGACAAAAAGCTTTTTTTAAATAAAAATGAGCCTTTCTGCATTGAAATTTGTTGTTTAGATTATACTGTTTTTATTAGTTATTAAAATTAATTTCTGTATGCAATTGTTTTTGTCCATAATGTTAAAACAGTTAATTGTTGTTTAGCTGTCCTGTACTTTATGTAAACATGTGTCTAAATGAAGGGAGTTTGTATGGAAGCTTGTTTCCACCACAGAATGAAAATAAAAAAGGTAATTCTGACTTTATTTCTCAGAATTGCGAGATATAAAGTCAGAATTGCATGATATAAAATCGCAATTGCGTGTTATAAAGTCAGAATTGCGAGATATAAAGTCAGAATTGCGAGATATAAAGTCAGAATTTATTGATATAAAGTCAGAATTGCGAGATATAAAGTCAGAATTTATTGATATAAAGTCAGAATTGTGAGATATAAAGTCGCAATTGCGTGTTGTAAAGTCAGAATTGCGTGAAATAAAGTCAGAATTGCGTGTTATAAAGTCAGAATTGCGTGAAATAAAGTCGCAATTGCGTGTTATAAAGTCAGAATTGTGAGATATAAAGTCAGAATTGCGTGAAATAAAGTCGCAATTGCGAGATATAAAGTCAGAATTGCGAGATATGAAGTCAGAATTGCGAGATATGAAGTCAGAATTGCGTGAAATAAAGTCGCAATTACGAGTTATAAAGTCAGAATTGCGAAATATAAAGTCAGAATTGCGTGAAATAAAGTCGCAATTGGGTGTTATAAAGTCAGAATTGCGAGATATAAAGTCAGAATTGCGTGAAATAAAGTCGCAATTGCGAGTTATAAAGTCAGAATTACGAGTTATAAAGTCAGAATTGCGTGATATAAAGTCGAAATTGCGTGTTATAAAGTCGAAATTGCGTGAAATAAAGTCAGAATTGCGTGTTAAAAAGTCAGAATTGCGTGAAATAAAGTCAGAATTGCGTGTTATAAAGTCGAAATTGCATGTTATAAAGTCAGAATTGCGTTTTAAAAAGTCAGAATTGCGTGTTAAAAAGTCAGAATTGCGTGAAATAAAGTCAGAATTGCGTGATATAAAGTCAGAATTGCGTGTTAAAAAGTCAGAATTGCGTGAAATAAAGTCGCAATTGCGAGATATAAAGTCAGAATTGCGAGATATATTGTCAGAATTGCGAGAAATAAAGTCACAATTGCGAGATATAAAGTCAGAATTGCGAGATATAAAGTCAGAATTGCGAGATATAAAGTCAGAATTGCGTGAAATAAAGTCGCAATTGCGTGTTATAAAGTCAAAATTGCGAGATATAAAGTCAGAATTGCGTGATATAAAGTCGAAATTGCGTGTTATAAAGTCGAAATTGCGTGAAATAAAGTCAGAATTGCGTGTTAAAAAGTCAGAATTGCGTGGTAAAAAGTCAGAATTGCGTGAAATAAAGTCAGAATTGCGTGTTATAAAGTCGAAATTGCGTGTTATAAAATCGCAATTGCGTGTTATAAAGTCAGAATTGCGAGATATAAAGTCAGAATTGCGAGATATAAAGTCAGAATTTATTGATATAAAGTCAGAATTGCGAGATATAAAGTCAGAATTTATTGATATAAAGTCAGAATTGTGAGATATAAAGTCGCAATTGCGTGTTGTAAAGTCAGAATTGCGTGAAATAAAGTCAGAATTGCGTGTTATAAAGTCAGAATTGCGTGAAATAAAGTCGCAATTGCGTGTTATAAAGTCAGAATTGTGAGATATAAAGTCAGAATTGCGTGAAATAAAGTCGCAATTGCGAGATATAAAGTCAGAATTGTGAGATATGAAGTCAGAATTGCGAGATATGAAGTCAGAATTGCGTGAAATAAAGTCGCAATTGCGAGTTATAAAGTCAGAATTACGAGTTATAAAGTCAGAATTACGAGTTATAAAGTCAGAATTGCGAGTTATAAAGTCAGAATTGATTGATATAAAGTCAGAATTGCGTGAAATAAAGTCGCAATTGCGAGTTATAAAGTCAGAATTGCGAAATATAAAGTCAGAATTGCATGAAATAAAGTCGCAATTGGGTGTTATAAAGTCAGAATTGCGAGATATAAAGTCAGAATTGCGTGAAATAAAGTCGCAATTGCGAGTTATAAAGTCAGAATTACGAGTTATAAAGTCAGAATTGCGTGATATAAAGTCGAAATTGCGTGTTATAAAGTCGAAATTGCGTGAAATAAAGTCAGAATTGCGTGTTAAAAAGTCAGAATTGCGTGAAATAAAGTCAGAATTGCGTGTTATAAAGTCGAAATTGCGTGTTATAAAGTCAGAATTGCGTTTTAAAAAGTCAGAATTGCGTGTTAAAAAGTCAGAATTGCGTGAAATAAAGTCAGAATTGCGTGATATAAAGTCAGAATTGCGTGTTAAAAAGTCAGAATTGCGTGAAATAAAGTCGCAATTGCGAGATATAAAGTCAGAATTGCGAGATATATTGTCAGAATTGCGTGAAATAAAGTCACAATTGCGAGATATAAAGTCAGAATTGCGAGATATAAAGTCAGAATTGCGAGATATAAAGTCAGAATTGCGTGAAATAAAGTCGCAATTGCGTGTTATAAAGTCAAAATTGCGAGATATAAAGTCAGAATTGCGTGATATAAAGTCGAAATTGCGTGTTATAAAGTCGAAATTGCGTGAAATAAAGTCAGAATTGCGTGTTAAAAAGTCAGAATTGCGTGGTAAAAAGTCAGAATTGCGTGAAATAAAGTCAGAATTGCGTGTTATAAAGTCGAAATTGCGTGTTATAAAATCGCAATTGCGTGTTATAAAGTCAGAATTGCGAGATATAAAGTCAGAATTGCGAGATATAAAGTCAGAATTTATTGATATAAAGTCAGAATTGCGAGATATAAAGTCAGAATTTATTGATATAAAGTCAGAATTGTGAGATATAAAGTCGCAATTGCGTGTTGTAAAGTCAGAATTGCGTGAAATAAAGTCAGAATTGCGTGTTATAAAGTCAGAATTGCGTGAAATAAAGTCGCAATTGCGTGTTATAAAGTCAGAATTGTGAGATATAAAGTCAGAATTGCGTGAAATAAAGTCGCAATTGCGAGATATAAAGTCAGAATTGTGAGATATGAAGTCAGAATTGCGAGATATGAAGTCAGAATTGCGTGAAATAAAGTCGCAATTGCGAGTTATAAAGTCAGAATTACGAGTTATAAAGTCAGAATTACGAGTTATAAAGTCAGAATTGCGAGTTATAAAGTCAGAATTGATTGATATAAAGTCAGAATTGCGTGAAATAAAGTCGCAATTGCGAGTTATAAAGTCAGAATTGCGTGTTAAAAAGTCAGAATTGCGTGAAATAAAGTCAGAATTGCGAGTTATAAAGTCAGAATTGATTGATATAAAGTCGAAATTGCGTGTTATAAAGTCGAAATTGCGTGTTGTAAAGTCAGAATTGCGTGAAATAAAATCAGAATTGCGTGTTAAAAAGTCAGAATTGCGTGAAATAAAGTCAGAATTGCGTGATATAAAGTCAGAATTGCGTGTGAAAAAGTCAGAATTGCGTGAAATAAAGTCGCAATTGCGAGATATAAAGTCAGAATAGCGAGATATAAAGTCAG
>NW_026606650.1:125000-150000 GCF_029890125.1 Rhinichthys klamathensis goyatoka | reverse complement strand
ACTCGGGTCACGGACTCGGGACTCGAAACTCGGAACTCGGACTCGGGACTCGGGACTCGGACTCGGACGGGACTCGGACTCGGACTCGGACGGGACTCGGACTCGGACTCGGGACTCGGACTCGGACTCGGACTCGGACTCGGACTCGGGACTCGGGACTCGGACTCAGGCAACGGACTCGGACTCGGGACTCGGGACTCGGGACTCGGGACTCGGGACTCGGAACTCGGAACTCGGACTCGGGACTCAGGACTCAGGACTCGGGACTCGGGACTCGGACTCGGACTCGGACTCGGACTCGGACTCGGACTTGGGACTCGGGACTCGGGACTCGGACTCAGGCAACGGACTCGGACTCGGGACTCGGGACTCAGGTAACGGACTCGGACTCGGGACTCGGACTCGGGACTCAGACTCGGGACTCAGGTAACGGACTCGTAAAGGTTTTAGATTTAATTTAAGTCCACTCACGACATAGCTCTACATTCACTCTAGTCTAGTCTCTTGCCAAGTTCGCTTGTGCCTGCTCTCGCTAGTCTGTTATCAATCTCAAAAGGCCTTTACTACAAAACCCCAAAAGTCTTTTTAAAGACTAAACCCACAAACATTATTTTTTAAGATTAAATCAAATCTCAGCCCTAGCCAGTATTTTTTTAACTGCTAGGCAGTAGCTTCACTTAGCTAAAACTACCCACACGACTAACACACACACACACACACACACACACACTGACGAGGACTACAAGCGTTGAGTATTAAAATAAAATTAAAGATCGTGCCTAAGTCCCGACTGATTAGCCCCTGATACGTCTCTCAACATACACCACACACACAGTTACATAGTGCCAAAACTTTATTGAAAACACGTAACAAAAATGGAGACATTTCTTGTGAGGACCAACAAGCCAACCGACGCACCACCAGCTGCAAAAAAGCTTCGAAGGTACGATGAAGCATACCTGCAGTTTGGGTTTACAGTCATGGCTGATCTGAGAGCTCAGTGTGTCGTGTGTGCCGAGGTGCTGGCAAACGACAGTATGAAGCGCTGCAAATTAAAAAGGCACCTCGAAACAAAGCATGCTGGCATTAAAAATAAACCGGCTGAATATTTTAAAAGAAAGCTTGATGGCCTCCATCACCAACAGGCAACCATTTCAGTGCACAGCACTGTGTCTAAACAGTGTTTGGAGGCATCGTATGTGGTGGCCAAAAGGATCGGTAAACTGGTTAAACCGCATAGACATGTGCAGAATAATGATAGGCGATAGTGCAGCAGCCAAACTCGGTGCAGTACCACTGTCCAATGACACAGTCGCTAGGAGAATTGTAGACATGTCCAATGATATCAGAGAGCAACTGATAGAGTTTGTAAAAAAGAGTCCTTACTACGCGCTGCAGCTGGACGAATCCACTGATATTGCTGGGCAGGCACAGCTCCTCACCTATGTCAGGTATCTGCGGGACAAGGCGATTGAGGAGGATGTCCTGTTTTGCCGGCCTCTTCAGTCGCACACTACAAGAGAAGCCATTTTCAATGTCCTTGATATTTTTATCCGTGAAAATGGGTTGGCTTGGGACCGATGCGCTGATGTCCAGATCTGACGAAGGAGATTCGCCTGGACCCGATAACAATGCAGTGCTGAAGTATCCACTATCCTCTCCCTATGGAGGATCCCTTTCCCACTCTACAGATAAAGCGCTGTGAATTCCGGCTCGCGTACCCGAAGTGATAAAATAAAACAAAATTCTGTATCAAAATTTATAGGCAAGAAAGTAGTTTGTTTAGGCTGGGTTGTATGAATTACAAACCTGCGCACATATTTTAAAAAGCACATAACTATAGAATTCTGAATGAGCATGTGAACGCCATCAGCGTTAATCACAGGTTCGCGTTTAAAGTCTGATCATTTCGACGGAGGTGAATCAATCAAAGTTAACTTTAGCTGTAAGTAACATTATTTAAGAACCGCTATAACGCCAAAACATTCTGTTACCTTAAATTATATGTTTATCTCTGTAAAGCTGCTTTGAAACAATTCATTGTTAAAAGCGCTATATAAATGAAGATGACTTGACTTGACTTGACTCGGACTCGGGACTCGGGACTCGGAACTCGGACTAGGACTCGGACTCGGGACTCGGGACTCGGGACTCGGACTCAGTCACAGACTCGGACTCGGACTCGGACTCGGACTCGGACTCGGACTCGGGACTCGGACTCGGACTCAGGTCACGGACTCGGACTCGGGACTCCGACTCGGGACTAAGGTAACGGACTCGGACTCAGGTAACGGACTCGGACTCGGACTCGGACTCGGACACGGACACGGACTCGGGACTCGGGACTCAAGTAACGGACTCGGACTCGGGACTCGGACTTGGGACTCAGGTAACGGACTCGGGACTCGGGACTCGGACTCGGAACTCGGTCACGGACTCGGGACTCGGACTCGGACTCGGACTCAGGTCACGGACTCGGACTCGGGACTCCGACTCGGGACTAAGGTAACGGACTCGGACTCAGGTAACTGACTCGGACTCGGACTCGGACACGGGACTCGGGACTCAGGTAACGGACTCGGACTCGGGACTCAGGTAACGGACTCGGACTCGGACTTGGGACTCGTTTTTGTGTGTGTTTTGAGTAATTAGCCGCTTTCCTACCAAGTAGTTACAGGAACTTAGTTATAGGAACTGTCCACTTCTAAACAGTTCTGAGAACTACTCTCCCCCAAACACGGTTTTGCTGTTTGCGTTCGCACTGGCCAAGTGGCCATAGGAACTGTAGGAGGGGTAAGGGAGTGACGCAAGCACGGCGGCGGCGGCGCCACATATACAACAACAACAAACCAGCATGGAGGAGGCTATCGGAATGTTCCTGTTCTGCCTCGCTGGGACCTTAATAACGAGTACGAACTGCGGCGTTTAAAGACTATGCTTGAGTTCTGTACAGAGAAACACAGAAGACGAAGGCTCCAGCGTAATATGATCTTAAGTAATATAATGGAAGAAGATAGAAGAGCAGAGCGCAGGAGGCAAACAAAACGACGGGTAAGTTTAGCAAGCATTAGCAATTAGCTGGTTGAATGCGTTATGTTTGTCTTAAGTTATGAGTTAGCATCGCATACATAGGCGAATTGCAACAGACAGTGAATAAAATGTGTTGACACTGGGCGTGACTTATAAGTTGAACCAATCAACGTAGACCTAGGGAAAGGGAACTAAAAAAGTCCTCGCTCTAGACTAGGTACTGAAAGAGTTATAGGAACTACGGTCTGAGGAACTAAAAAATCCCCAACTTAGTCCGGTCGGAACACGCGAAAAAAAGGGTTATAGGAACGTTAGGTTCTAGGAACTGCAAAAGTCCCTCCGGTCGGAAAGCGGCTATTGTTGGTTTGGTGTGTTTGAGTGCTCATTGTTACAATTACACAGCAAAAGTTCAGTGACAGTTTTATTTGTGCATGACTTAATGTTTAGCTGACCGAGTGTTTATGTCAGAACATTTTTTAACCACAACCTTCTAAACATCTTCAGTGTGTGCTTCTTTTACAGATGTATTTACTGATATCTTTTGCATTTCTAATCCAAGCAACGTCAAACTTGGCACTGCACTTACTCATGCCCGTAGCAAGACACCCGTCAAGTGTGAAATCTATCGGACTAACGGTTCGAGAGATATGCGAATAACAGACACACACACACACACACACACACACACACACACACACACACACACAGACAGACACACACAGACAGACAAACATTCCTGTAATTTATAGATAGATAGATAGATATTCAGAAATGAAACAAATTATAAGAAATTTAACAAATACAGTATAAAATAATTATATAAAATAAAATCTTTAAAATACAAAATGAAATACTATTAAATCTAGTGAATGTGGAGAATTACTATTATTATTATTAACTAAAACTAAAACCATAAAAAACATGTTTTTTTCTTGAAATAAAATAAACTGTAACTAAAATAAAATATTATAACATTTATTTTGTTTCAGCTAAGGCAACATTTCTCATTAGTTCTCATTATTTCTCGTTCAGTCTAAGTACAAAAAAATTAAATTAAATTAAAAAACTAAAAATTAAAAGAACTGTTATAATTAAAAGTTAACCTGTGATCTCTCTCATAAGAAGGTTGAATCATAGCAACTCAGTATGTGTTTCTATTATACATTCATATTTATTGGCCTCTCACCTGTCATTGGTCAGACAGACAGGAAGCCCCGCCCACTTCTTCAGCATCTGTCATTGGTCAGACAGACAGGAAGCCCCGCCCACTTCTTCAGTATTCCTGTGTCGGGATGACCTTGAAAAGCCTCAGACCAGGAGAGATTCCTGGAGAACCCGAAAATGAAGCGTCAGCGAGAGTCTGAAAAACGCTGAGTCTGTCAACATGAAATATTCAAACCTACAGAGAGAAAGAGAGAGAGAGAGAGAGAGAGAGAGAGAGAGAGAGAGAGAGGGGGGGGGGGGATTAAAATATTTCCCATACAATGAGTTAACTGTAAAAATATAACAATAACCATAACTTCCTGTTGTTGCAGGAAGCAAGTGTGTTTCGGAATGATTTAAAAAAAAAATGTAATGCTTTGTTTGAACATTCAGTTTACAGTGCGAAAAAAACAAAATTAGAACACAACAATAATTATCAAGAATAACAAAAATATAAAGAATAGTAAAAGAAAACAATTTGTGTTGCGGAACGATTCCCTCACATTCCACAGGCCCGGTGACATCACCGGAATCTGCTGTTGCCGTGGAGACCAGGATCCCAAACACCAGGACGACATCGACGCTTGAATTCCTAGAACAAGTCAATGACATTTATTTATATTTACACAATACAGGTCGTTTCAAAAGCAGCTTCATGGTAATAAATCAGGGACATAACAGTGTTTATGCTGCGACATTTATCAGCTATGACAGCAGCTCTTCAGAAGACAAGAGAGTCATTATTCACATTATTATGTCACTTCACTTCACATCAATATTGCTGAATTTGAATTGTTTTTTAATATCAGGAATGAACCGTAATAATCCATGATAATAACTACTGACACATTCCCAGGAAATGAAAGCATAATAAATATCAGACCTCACACTTTTAATGGAGATAAACATAACTTCGGTCAGCTCTGATTGGTGTTTGACTGTCACATGATCGACCCTCACACAGATCGGTCCTCGTCAGGACCAGCACTCGCCAGCTCGACCTTTAACCCCATGTGTGTATTGATGACCCGTCTGGCATCCGTCACTCAGACTCCTCATGCGCTTCTTTATTGATTTCTCCATTAATTAGCATTAAAGGCCATTAGAGCACTTCCTGTTCACTCGTGGAAACACGTCATCATCTCCCCTAACACACATAGACTTTACTGATTCATCCTCCTGCTTATAGTGTTATTTATGTCTTAAATGTTTAAACTGGATGTTTTATGTCGCATATTATATATGAGACGGATTTTTACACACTTACGAAAGATGCATCGCTTATTTTTATACTAAAGTTTTGAGAACATTTTTAATGTTAGTCCTATTATGCCCTTGATTTTGTTTTTGGGGTGTATTAGAATATGTTTTCATGCTTGATTGTTCAAAAACGCATTATTTTTCACATTTTACATTATCACAGCTCCTCTCTCCGCCGATTGGTTGAACGCGTCGTTTTCGAATAAGCCCCTCCTTCCAAAATACGAACTGTGCTGTGATTGGTCAGCTGGCCCAGTGTGTTGTGATTGGCTGCGTTCGGGAAATGTCCCGCCCCTTCATAACCGCGAGCTCTACTCAAGATGTAAATATTAACGACGGCGTCCATTTCAAACCATTTCGAGCCGATTCAGACCCTGACGATGTTAACGAACGAGAGGATCGTGCAGAACGACTACACGAGCTTCTTCCTGGGTTAGTGACATCACTAACCCTAACATTTACATAAACCCCGCCCCCGGGAACACGATTTATAGATTATCATGACAGAATATGCTGAGATAGTTAACTCCACATCAGCTAAATAAATTAAACTCATCAACTAACCTCAGAGATGTCCTGTTGCTCCTACATGTTGTCACTTCTTCTCGAGTCTCTCCATCTTTGTGCGACTCCAGTTTAAACATAAAAGGCTAAAAGTGTTTTGAAATGTTCAGTGTGTGTGTGTGTGAGGTAAAAGGACACGAGCTCTTGAAGCTCCGCCCCCTGTGCCGGGAGCAGCGGCTCATTTGCATTTAAAGGGTGTGTTTTTGCTCACCCTCAAAAAAGTGACAATTTTAACATGTTATAAAAAAGTATCTGTGGGGTATTTTGAGCTAAACCTTCACACACACACTCTGGGGACATCAGAGACATATTTTACATGTGAAAAGAGCATTATACCTCCCCTTTAAGAAAGTGAAATCACTATCGGGACCCCTTTAAAGCCCAGATAACTCTGAACGAATATTCTATTATTGTTACTGAAAGAACATTTGTCTGCAACTGTGACAGAGCCTTGATCGATACTAGTGACTCATCTGGGTCTGGTTATCCACCTGTGCAGGTGCGTCAGGTCTCTGTGGGACAGCTTTATGAAGGATGTGGTGTGTGTGTCTGTCTCTCAGTGATTCACTGGGTCTCACAGGCGTTAGACTCACACAGCTGAACTCATACAGACGCCGCGATAACACCTCAAATGACTCAAAAGCTGCACACATGCCGTCTTCCCTATGGTATTATACAGTATGGGTCCATATGAGAGATTTCATGGTTTGAATGTTCTCAGAAAAAGATATCATACTCACCCGGGTCGTGTCTCCCAGCTAACAAAAATGTGTTTTAAAGTTTTCTGCTTAAAACTGCAGTGAACCAAAGACAGTCTTAAAAACACGGTGTGAAATCGCTGGTGTTTCTGACGTCACAAACGACCTTGTAACCAATCAGATCAACGTGTGATCGTCAACCAGTGGATCTCTGAGCTGAGCGAGTGAGTGGAGGCGGGGCTCATCTGCATATTCATAGAACCACGCATTCTAAATGAGGTGAGAGTGTCGAGTTACATTCAAGATATTTTAAGGCATGAAGGATTTTTTTTTTAAATATGTCATTTTGGTGATCAAAGATGAGTTTTAAGGGATACAATGGGGAACTTTAAAGCACATTTGCAAACATTACTGGAACGTTACATTTGAATGTTCTCTGAACGTCCAAAACAAGTAGAAACATTTAATCAATGTTAGATGAAAGTCCAACTGAAACATTTCATTTTGAACAAACGCTTCTGGAAGAACTTGCCAGAACATTCCCTGTTATCTGGGTTTCACCGGATAGATAACAAGAGAGATGGATTACAGATCAAACGAACAGACGCACAGCGCGAAAAGAGGTTTAGAGTCTTAAACGAGAGACAGAGGGAGAGAGATAAATGAAAATCAGCATTATAGAGATGTGTCTGTTCCTGCCCAGCCGAGCAGAACGTGTCCGGGTCACTTACGCAACGCGCGGAGAGAAACAGGCTTTATCCAGGACTTACTGCGAACGTGTCTCTTCAGGACCACAGAGGCACACATGACATCTGTCACCGATGAAGAGCAAACACAGAGTCAGTCGAGGTCATGTGACACTGGGAGACACTGCTGGCTGCATCTGTGCACCACGACAATTAAACAAGGCATTATATTAACAATTTAGAGAGTAAGATCGACACTAGAACCTTGAATACATAAATAATAATACAAAATAAAATAATAAAAAGAGTTGCTGAAATGCTTATAATTAATGTAATCATATATTTTAAAGCATTTTAATAAATAAATAATTGCAAAATAAAAACCACCCAAATAAAACACTAAAAAAAGAGTAATTATTTGATCATGTAAAATGTAAACAATAATAATATAAGAAATAAAAATCATCAAAATTAAACACATGAAATATTTTATAATGCATTAAAAACAAAAAAACAAAAAAAAAAACAGCAAAACACATTTAATTTTATCAGGTAAAATTAATAGTATCACAGGAACTTTATTACACACATCAACCAAGATAATTAATGAGGAACGGCTGAACAGAGTGATAAACAAACAAATAATCAATTAACCCATCAAAAGAAAACACTTTTTAAAAAGTAAATATTTTAGCATGTAAAATAAAAATAAATAATTTTAAAATAAAAACAATCAAAAAACTTATTAAAAAAGTATACATTTTAGTATGTAAAATTAAAATAAATAAATAAATTTAAAATAAAACCCATAAAAATAAAAACATTTTATAAAAAGTGAAAATTTTATCATGTAAAATTTAAATAAATAAATATTTTTAAAATAAAACCCATCAAAATAAAACACTGTATAAAAAGTAAAGATTTTAGCATGTAAAATTAAAATAAATAAATAATTTAAAAATAAAACCCATAAAAAACACTTTATAATAAATATTTTAGCATTAAAAATTTACATAAATAAAAACAATAATTGTTGAAAAATACAACATTTTATAACGTAAAATAAAATAAAATAAATCATTTTAAAATAAAATCATGCTCATGACCTTAATCCCATCAGGACAGCTAATGGCCACAGAAACAGATGCATGATGGGAGAAGGGGAACAGTTTCTTCCTGTTCTTTAGAGCAACGCAGAGGATGACATCACTTCCTTCCTCCTCACAATTAGCAGCTTAAGCTTCACTTCCGTCCAAAACGAGGAGTCAGAGCTTCTGTTCAAAGAGCATCTGGAGGAAGAGCTGTATGAAAGCACAACCGATGATCCCTGAATCTACACTGCTGAAAAACAGACCAGACTAGCTTCTTATGCCCTGTGTGTGGTTCAAATGCTCACTGTTGGTGCATGATGGGTATTGATTGGTCAATAATGGTCTTTTTTGCAGTGAATTTCTCAAGAGAACAAAGGGAACGTTGATGAATGGTTCTCCGGAGAGTTCTCAGGGATTGACTCATGGTGTTCTGATATCCCTCTCTGATTGGGCGGAACTGGGACACCTGATACTCTTCATCGGCTCTATCTTCCAGCCACACTTACAGGAACCCCCCCCCCCCCCCCCCCCCGGTCCCATATAGATCTGCTTAAACACAACAGAGCATTCTTCAGTCGTCTTGTGTCCTCTGGCTACGACTGCGGGAATGCTGGGAAACGGCGTGTGTTTGTGAAGCTTGTTTTTTTGCCACGGAATAACTAAATAAAAGAGGAACCTTTCATCTTACTGCAATTCAGACTTTATTTTAGGAATTATAAAAATAAAAAAACGGAACTGTGAGATATAAACTCACAATTCCGAGCAAAAATGTCAGAATTGTGAGATATAGAGTCAATTGTGAGATAAAAACTCACAATTATGAGTAAAAAAAGTCAGAATTATGAGAAAAAATTCTGAATTGCGAGATATAAAGTCATAATTGTAATATAAACTCAGAACTATGAGTAAAAAAGTCATAATTGTGAGTAAAAAAGTAGAATTGCGAGATACAAAGTCATAATTGTAATATAAACTCAGAACTACGGGTAAAAAAGTCAGAATTATGAGAAAAATCTGAATTGCGAGATATAAAGTCAGAATTGCGAGATATAAAGTCAGAATTGCGAGATATAAAGTCAGAATTGTGAGATATAAAGTCAGAAATGTGAGATATAAAGTCAGAATTGCAAGATATAAAGTCAGAATTGTGAGATATAAAGTCAGAATTGCAAGATATAAAGTCAGAATTGTGAGATATAAAGTCAGAATTGCGAGATATAAAGTCAGAATTGTGAGATATAAAGTCAGAATTGCGAGATATAAATTTAGAATTGCGAGATATAAAGTCAGAATTGCAAGATATAAAGTCAGAATTGTGAGATATAAAGTCAGAATTGCAAGATAAACTGACAGCTATGACTAAAAAAGTCACAATTACTTGTAAAAAATCTGAATTGCGAGATAAAACCCAACTAGGAGTAAAAAAAGTAATAATTGTAATATAAACTCAGAACTACAGGTAAAAAAGTCAGAATTATGAGAAAAATCTGAATTGCGAGATATAAAGTCATAATTGTGAGATATAAAGTCATAATTGCAAGATAATCTCACAACTATGACTAAAAAAGTCAGAATTGTGAGTAAGAAAGTCCGAATTATGAGAAAAAAATCTGAATTGTGAGATATAAAGTCCGAATTGTGAGATATAAAGTCAAAATTCCGAGCAAAAATGTCAGAATTGTGAGATATAGAGTCAATTGTGAGATAAAAACTCACAATTATGAGTAAAAAAAGTCAGAATTATGAGAAAAAAATCTGAATTGCGAGATATAAAGTCATAATTGTAATATAAACTCAGAACTACGGGTAAAAAATTCATAATTGTGAGTAAAAAAGTAAGAATTGCGAGATACAAAGTCATAATTGTAATATAAACTCAGAACTACAGGTAAAAAAGTCAGAATTTTGAGTAAAAAAGTCAGAATTATGCGAAAAATCTGAATTGCGAGATATAAAGTCAGAATTGTGAGATATAAAGTCAGAATTGTGAAATATAAAAATCTGAATTGTGAGATATAAAGTCAGAATTGTGAGATATAAACTCAAAACTCCGAGCAAAAATGTCAGAATTGTGAGATATAGAGTCAATTGTGAGGTAAAAACTCACAACTACAAGTAAAAAAATCAGAGTTGCGAGATATAAGGTCAATTGTGAGATAAAAACTCACAATTATGAGTAAAAAAAGTCAGAATTATGAGAAAAAAATCTGAATTGCGAGATATAAAGTCATAATTGTAATATAAACTCAGAACTACGGGTAAAAAAGTCATAATTGTGAGTAAAAAAGTAAGAATTGCGAGATACAAAGTCATAATTGTAATATAAACTCAGAACTACAGGTAAAAAAGTCAGAATTTTGAGTAAAAAAGTCAGAATTATGCGAAAAATCTGAATTGCGAGATATAAAGTCAGAATTGTGAGATATAAAGTCAGAATTGTGAGATATAAAAATCTGAATTGTGAGATATAAAGTCAGAATTGTGAGATATAAACTCAAAACTCCGAGCAAAAATGTCAGAATTGTGAGATATAGAGTCAATTGTGAGGTAAAAACTCACAACTACAAGTAAAAAAATCAGAGTTGCGAGATATAAGGTCAATTGTGAGATAAAAACTCACAATTATGAGTAAAAAAAGTCAGAATTATGAGAAAAAAATCTGAATTGCGAGATATAAAGTCATAATTGTAATATAAACTCAGAACTACGGGTAAAAAAGTCATAATTGTGAGTAAAAAAGTAAGAATTGCGAGATACAAAGTCATAATTGTAATATAAACTCAGAACTACAGGTAAAAAAGTCAGAATTTTGAGTAAAAAAGTCAGAATTATGCGAAAAATCTGAATTGCGAGATATAAAGTCAGAATTGTGAGATATAAAGTCAGAATTGTGAGATATAAAAATCTGAATTGTGAGATATAAAAATCTGAATTGTGAGATATAAAGTCAGAATTGTGAGATATAAACTCAAAACTCCGAGCAAAAATGTCAGAATTGTGAGATATAGAGTCAATTGTGAGGTAAAAACTCACAACTACAAGTAAAAAAATCAGAGTTGCGAGATATAAGGTCAATTGTGAGATAAAAACTCACAATTATGAGTAAAAAAAGTCAGAATTATGAGAAAAAAATCTGAATTGCGAGATATAAAGTCATAATTGTAATATAAACTCAGAACTACGGGTAAAAAAGTCATAATTGTGAGTAAAAAAGTAAGAATTGCGAGATACAAAGTCATAATTGTAATATAAACTCAGAACTACAGGTAAAAAAGTCAGAATTTTGAGTAAAAAAGTCAGAATTATGAGAAAAATCTGAATTGCGAGATATAAAGTCAGAATTGTGAGATATAAAGTCAGAATTGTGAGATATAAAAATCTGAATTGTGAGATATAAAGTCAGAATTGTGAGATATAAACTCAAAACTCCGAGCAAAAATGTCAGAATTGTGAGATATAGAGTCAATTGTGAGGTAAAAACTCACAACTACAAGTAAAAAAATCAGAGTTGCGAGATATAAGGTCAATTGTGAGATAAAAACTCACAATTATGAGTAAAAAAAGTCAGAATTATGAGAAAAAAATCTGAATTGCGAGATATAAAGTCATAATTGTAATATAAACTCAGAACTACGGGTAAAAAAGTCATAATTGTGAGTAAAAAAGTAAGAATTGCGAGATACAAAGTCATAATTGTAATATAAACTCAGAACTACAGGTAAAAAAGTCAGAATTTTGAGTAAAAAAGTCAGAATTATGAGAAAAATCTGAATTGCGAGATATAAAGTCAGAATTGTGAGATATAAAGTCAGAATTGTGAGATATAAAAATCTGAATTGTGAGATATAAAGTCAGAATTGTGAGATATAAACTCAAAACTCCGAGCAAAAATGTCAGAATTGTGAGATATAGAGTCAATTGTGAGGTAAAAACTCACAACTACAAGTAAAAAAATCAGAGTTGCGAGATATAAGGTCAATTGTGAGATAAAAACTCACAATTATGAGTAAAAAAAGTCAGAATTATGAGAGAAAAATCTGAATTGCGAGATGTAAAGTCATAATTGTAATATAAACTCAGAACTACGAGTAAAAAAGTCATAATTGTGAGTAAAAAAGTAAGAATTGTGAGATACAAAGTCATAATTGTAATATAAACTCAGAACTACGGGTAAAAAAGTCCGAATTTTGAGTAAAAAAGTCAGAATTATGAGAAAAGTCAGAATTGTGAGATATAAAGTCAGATTTGCAAGATAAACTCACAACAACAGGTAAAAAAGTCAAAATTGAGTAAAAAAAGTCAGAATTGTGAGTAAAAAAGTCAGAATTGAAAAATAAACACAACAACTAAAAAAGTTGCAAGATAAAAAAGATAAAAGTCACAATACTTTTTAATTTTTAACTTTTTGTGGTGGTGTAAACAAGCTTCCATCAGTGTGTTGTTGTGTCGGACTCGAGGTGAACGAAGACCCCTTTTAAACCCCAGACACATTCCCTGGATCCGCTGTAAATACCCGGCCGATTCACTGACACACCAACACACTTCCTCTCCGAAGGCGTTCAGCATTCAGCTCACTCTCCTCAGGGTTTTACGAGGGATCGCAGTTGTAAAACATGACTAAAAGGGTAGTTTGTTTAAAGCCGCTCAGACGTCTCAGGCTTTCACAGCACCTGCAGAACATAAATCATGTTCCTCGTCAGTGTGTGCTTTGGGTTCAGGACTCGCTGGTTGGGGACTGGGTTACACCTAGGTTCCTAAATGCATTTATATAATAAAAAGTGGGATAAAAATGACTAAAATCAGCCTTGATATGTGGCTGTCAAGATATAAAGTGTATACACAATATAAAGTGTGCCAAATGAGTCTGGCCTGGGAACGGATAGGAGATAAGATCCATCGGACTTCCACTGCCAAACTGCAGGAATGCACCAGGTGTGGAGATTTTGGATGGTGATATGAAAGATATTTAGGTAGGGTTACATTATTTCTGAATGTAATAAAACATTGTGCCATTGTTGCATTCTGAAATGTATCAGAACTCATCAGACAGACTCCAAAAAAAGCATAGAGAATAGATGAACTCACATATTCACACTGCGTCCAGGTTCTAAAAAGGTTCTAAAAAGTAACCGAGTTTCTAAAAAGGTTCTAAAAACTAACCGAATTTCTAAAAAAGGTACTAAAAAGTAACTGCGTGTTTCTAAAAAGGTTCTTTAAAAGTAACTGAGTTTCTAAAAAGGTTCTAAAAACTAACCGAATTTCTAAAAAAGGTTCTAAAAAGTAACTGAGTTTCTAAAAAGGTTCTAAAAAATAACTGAGTTTCTAAAAAGGTTCTAAAAACTAGCCGAATTTCTAAAAAAGGTTCTAAAAAGTAACAGTGTGTTTCTAAAAAGGTTCTTTAAAATTAACTGAGTTTCTAAAAAGGTTCTAAAAAGTAGCTGTGTTTATAAAAAGGTTCTTTAAAAGTAACTGAGTTTCTAAAAAGGTTCTAAAAAGTAACTGAGTTTCTAAAAAGGTTCTAAAAACTAACCGAGTTTCTAAAAAGGTTCTAAAAAGGAACTCAGTGTTTCTAAAATGGTTCTAAAAAGTAGCTGTGTTTATAAAAAGGTTATTTAAAAGTAACTGAGTTTCTAAAAAGTAACTGAGTTTCTAAAAAGTAACTGAGTTTCTAAAAAAGTTCTAAAAACTAACCGAGTTTCTAAAAAGGTTCTAAAAAGGAACTCAATGTTTCTAAAAAGGTTCTTTAAAAGTAACTGAGTTTCTAAAAAGGTTCTAAAAAGTAACTGCGTTTCTAAAAAGTAACCGAGTATCTAAAAAAAGGTTCTTTAAAAGTAACCGAATTTCTAAAAAAGGTTCTAAAAAGTAACTGCGTTTCTAAAAAGTAACCGAGTTTCTAAAAAAAGGTTCTAAAAAGTAACCGAATTTCTAAAAAGGTTCTAAAAATTAACTGCGAGTTTCTAAAGAGTAACCGAGTTTCTAAAAGAAGGTTCTAAAAGTAGCTGCGTGTTTCTAAAAAGTAACCGAGTTTCTAAAAAAAGGTTCTAAAAAGTAACCGAGTTTCTAAAAAGGTTCTAAAAAGTAACCGAGTTTCTAAAAAGGTTCTAAAAGTAGCTGCGTGCTTCTAAAGACGCTCTATTCACTCGCTCTACTGCTGGACGTCTGTCTGCGCTTTACAGAATAAGGGCTGAATAGATAAACTCACATATTCACACTGCGTCCAGTGAGCTCAACACTGGTCTCTGGCACACTGAGCTAATGACCTTCAGTCGGACTGCGCTGGAAATGGAAGAAAGCAGGAACAGAGCCGGAAATTGGACATGCAACATTGAAAGGAAAGAATGGGAGCAAGAAGGGAAGAATGTGTTTGGACCTCCTGTCTTTGTTGCCCAAAGCTGAAGTTTTCAAAGGAACTCGGTCACATTTAGACCCAAAACCCTCCTCTGAACCCGGCAGTAACGCCTCTGATCCAACCATCCATTCAGCAGGAATTCCTAAATGAAAATGCTCCGGTTGGGGCCTTTAGTTCATGAAAGCATTCAGACACACAGACGGCACTGTGTCTTTTTTCCTGCTGCTTCCTGTAACGACACACAAACAGACCAAATCAGAACGAATCATGATGATATGTAAAAAAAGAAGAAGTAATGAATGTTTCTAGAAAGGTTCTAAAAAGTAATGAGTGTTTTAAAAAAGGTTCTACAAAGTAATGAGTGTTTTAAAAAAGGTTCTAAGAAGTAATGAGTGTTTTAAAAAAGGTTCTACAAAGTAATGAGTGTTTTAAAAAAGGTTCTAAGAAGTAATGAGTGTTTTAAAAAAGGTTCTAAGAAGTAATGAGTGTTTTAAAAAAGGTTCTACAAAGTAATGTGTGTTTTAAAAAAGGTTCTACAAAGTAGTGAGTGTTTTAAAAAAGGTTCTAAGAAGTAACTGTGCGTTTCTAAAAAGGTTCTAAGAAGTAATGAGTGTTTTAAAAAAGGTTCTAAGAAGTAACTGTGCGTTTCTAAAAAGGTTCTAAGAAGTAATGAGTGTTTTAAAAAAGGTTCTACAAAGTAATGAGTGTTTAAAAAAGGTTCTAAGAAGTAATGAGTGTTTAAAAAAGGTTCTACAAAGTAATGAGTGTTTTAAAAAAGGTTCTAAGAAGTAATGAGTGTTTAAAAAAGGTTCTACAAAGTAATGAGTTTTAAAAAAGGTTCTAAGAAGTAATGAGTGTTTTAAAAAAGGTGAAGTAACTGTGCGTTTCTAAAAAGGTTCTAAGAAGTAATGAGTGTTTAAAAAAGGTTCTACAAAGTAACGAGTGTTTTAAAAAAGGTTCGAAGAAGTAATGAGTGTTTAAAAAAAGGTTCTAAGAAGTAATGCGTGTTTTAAAAAAGGTTCTACAAAGTAATGAGTGTTTTAAAAAAGGTTCTAAGAAGTAATGAGTGTTTTAAAAAAGGTTCTACAAAGTAATGAGTGTTTTAAAAAAGGTTCTAAGAAGTAATGAGTGTTTTAAAAAAGGTTCTAAGAAGTAATGAGTGTTTTAAAAAAGGTTCTAAGAAGTAATGAGTGTTTTAAAAAAGGTTCTAAGAAGTAATGAGTGTTTTAAAAAAGGTTCTACAAAGTAATGTGTGTTTTAAAAAAGGTTCTACAAAGTAGTGAGTGTTTTAAAAAAGGTTCTAAGAAGTAACTGTGCGTTTCTAAAAAGGTTCTAAGAAGTAATGAGTGTTTTAAAAAAGGTTCTAAGAAGTAACTGTGCGTTTCTAAAAAGGTTCTAAGAAGTAATAAGTGTTTAAAAAAGGTTCTAAGAAGTAATGAGTGTTTAAAAAAGGTTCTAAGAAGTAATGAGTGTTTTAAAAAAGGTTCTACAAAGTAATGTGTGTTTTAAAAAAGGTTCTACAAAGTAGTGAGTGTTTTAAAAAAGGTTCTAAGAAGCAACTGTGCGTTTCTAAAAAGGTTCTAAGAAGTAATGAGTGTTTTAAAAAAGGTTCTAAGAAGTAACTGTGCGTTTCTAAAAAGGTTCTAAGAAGTAATGAGTGTTTAAAAAAGGTTCTAAGAAGTAATGAGTGTTTAAAAAAGGTTCTACAAAGTAATGAGTGTTTTAAAAAAGGTTCTAAGAAGTAATGAGTGTTTTAAAAAAGGTTCTAAGAAGTAATGAGTGTTTTAAAAAAGGTTCTACAAAGTAATGAGTGTTTAAAAAAGGTTCTAAGAAGTAATGAGTGTTTAAAAAAGGTTCTACAAAGTAATGAGTGTTTAAAAAAGGTTCTAAGAAGTAATGAGTGTTTTAAAAAAGGTTCTACAAAGTAATGAGTGTTTAAAAAAGGTTCTAAGAAGTAATGAGTGTTTTAAAAAAGGTGAAGTAACTGTGCGTTTCTAAAAAGGTTCTAAGAAGTAATGAGTGTTTTAAAAAAGGTTCTACAAAGTAATGAGTGTTTAAAAAAGGTTCCAAGAAGTAATGAGTGTTTAAAAAAGGTTCTACAAAGTAATGAGTGTTTTAAAAAAGGTTCTAAGAAGTAATGAGTGTTTTAAAACAGGTTCTAAGAAGTAATGAGTGTTTTAAAAAAGGTTCTACAAAGTAATGTGTGTTTTAAAAAAGGTTCTATAAAGTAGTGAGTGTTTTAAAAAAGGTTCTAAGAAGTAACTGTGCGTTTCTAAAAAGGTTCTACAAAGTAGTGAGTGTTTTAAAAAAGGTTCTAAGAAGTAATGAGTGTTTTAAAAAATGTTCTACAAAGTAATGAGTGTTTAAAAAAGGTTCTGAGAAGTAATGAGTGTTTAAAAAAGGTTCTACAAAGTAATGAGTGTTTTAAAAAAGGTTCTAAGAAGTAATGAGTGTTTTAAAAAAGGTTC
This sequence comes from Rhinichthys klamathensis goyatoka, assembly GCF_029890125.1. NCBI lineage: Eukaryota > Metazoa > Chordata > Actinopteri > Cypriniformes > Leuciscidae > Rhinichthys > Rhinichthys klamathensis. Next base: position 132,651 of record NW_026606650.1, on the reverse strand, counting down.
TAAGAAGTAATGAGTGTTTTAAAAAAGGTTCTAAGAAGTAATGAGTGTTTTAAAAAAGGTGAAGTAACTGTGCGTTTCTAAAAAGGTTCTAAGAAGTAATGAGTGTTTTAAAAAAGGTTCTAAGAAGTAACTGTGCGTTTCAAAAAGGTTCTAAGAAGTAATGAGTGTTTTAAAAAAGGTTCTACAAAGTAATGAGTGTTTAAAAAAGGTTCTAAGAAGTAATGAGTGTTTAAAAAAGGTTCTACAAAGTAATGAGTGTTTTAAAAAAGGTCAGAAGAAGTAATGAGTGTTTTAAAAAAGGTGAAGTAACTGTGCGTTTCTAAAAAGGTTCTAAGAAGTAATGAGTGTTTTAAAAAAGGTTCTAAGAAGTAACTGTGCGTTTCAAAAAGGTTCTAAGAAGTAATGAGTGTTTTAAAAAAGGTTCTACAAAGTAATGAGTGTTTAAAAAAGGTTCTAAGAAGTAATGAGTGTTTAAAAAAGGTTCTACAAAGTAATGAGTGTTTTAAAAAAGGTTAGAAGAAGTAATGAGTGTTTTAAAAAAGGTGAAGTAACTGTGCGTTTCTAAAAAGGTTCTAAGAAGTAATGAGTGTTTTAAAAAAGGTTCTAAGAAGTAACTGTGCGTTTCTAAAAAGGTTCTAAGAAGTAATGAGTGTTTTAAAAAAGGTTCTACAAAGTAATGAGTGTTTAAAAAAGGTTCTAAGAAGTAATGAGTGTTTAAAAAAGGTTCTACAAAGTAATGAGTGTTTTAAAAAAGGTTCTACAAAGTAATGAGTGTTTAAAAAAGGTTCTAAGAAGTAATGCGTGTTTTAAAAAGGTTCTACAAAGTAATGAGTGTTTTAAAAAAGGTTCTAAGAAGTAATGAGTGTTTTAAAAAAGGTTCTAAGAAGTAATGAGTGTTTTAAAAAAGGTTCTAAGAAGTAATGAGTGTTTTAAAAAAGGTTCTAAGAAGTAATGAGTGTTTTAAAAAAGGTTCTACAAAGTAATGTGTTTAAAAAAGGTTCTAAGAAGTAATGAGTGTTTTAAAAAAGGTTCTAAGTAATGAGTGTTTAAAAAAGGTTCTACAAAGTAGTGAGTGTTTAAAAAAGGTTCTAAGAAGTAACTGTGCGTTTCTAAAAAGGTTCTACAAAGTAATGTGTTTTTTTAAAAAGGTTCTAAGTAACTGCATTTTTCTAAAAAGGTTCTACAAAGTAATTAGTGTTTTAAAAAAGGTTCTAAGAAGTAACTGTGTAAACCTAGTTTTGTTGAACGTCCTTCACTAAAACTAACAATGCCACCCTGAACACCATACAGAACAGCCTAGCAACCACATGAAAATCCTGACAATATACTTATGTTTTAAATGCAAAAATGATCCATTAATACATGCTTTTTTAATATTAAAAAGCATTTTCAGATGCATCCTCATCATTTGCATGAAAACCCTGTGTAAGAGTGTGCACATGTGTGTGTGTTTGTTTAGAAATGCTCACTGGCATGTCTACTGCTCCTCCCCCCGGGTTATACTCTCTCTCCTGACAGTGACCTCTAGGCTAAAGGTCACGGTGCCGATGACCTTGGTGTGTTCAGATGTGGGTCATCTGTGACCTCCTTCAGATCCGCGCTGACCTCTGACCTCAGAGCGCAGTGTGTTCACTGCACTTTAACAGATGATCCGCGCTCAGATCACATGACGCTGTTACCAGTGTTGAGGAATGTGACTTTTAAAAGCAACACATTACACTGTTTCTAAAAAGGTTCTTAAAAGTAACAGAGTGTTTTTAAAATGGTTCAAAAAAGTAATGACTGTTTTAAAAATGTTTTAAGAAGTAAGTGTACGTTTCTAAAAAGGTTCTTAAAAGTAACTGAGTGTTTCTAAAATAGTTAAAAAAGTAATGAGTGTTTTAAAAACATTTTCTTAAGTGTGTGTTTCTAAGAAGGATCTAAAAAGTAATGAGTGTTTCCAAAAAGTTTCTAAAAAGTAATGAGTGTTTTTAAAAAGTTTCTAAAAAGTAATGAGTGTTTCCAAAAAGTTTCTAAAAAGTAATGAGTGTTTTTAAAAAGGTTCTAAAAAGTAATGAGTGTTTTTTAAAAGTTTCTAAAAAGTAATGAGTGTTTCCAAAAAGGTTCTAAAAAGTAATGAGTGTTTTTAAAAAGGTTCTAAAAAGTAATGAGTGTTTTTAAAAAGGTTCTAAAAAGTAATGAGTGTTTCCAAAAAGGTTCTAAAAAGTAATGAGTGTTTCTAAAAAGGTTCTAAAAAGTAATGAGTGTTTCCAAAAAGGTTCTAAAAAGTAATGAGTGTTTCTAAAAAGGTTCTAAAAAGTAATGAGTGTTTCTAAAAAGGTTCTAAAAAGTAATGAGTGTTTAAAGTAGATTTTCCTTTCTAAAAACTAATAACATAATAGTTTTTTATGGAAAATAATGTTCGTCTTTTGCATGTGTATGTACAATGAATAAATGAAAATATGCAAAAATGCCTGGGTACTGTGAAACAAAACAACACAATGATATTTCTTTTACATTCTCTTCACGACTTGCAGTTGCACGCCACAATAAACATTCATGTGAACACATTCATTAACACATGACTCTTAAAGGCTTTGATTTTAAATTCAGCCCTATTTAGTATACAGTATCTCGCCCTACACGAGTGTATACTCAGATAAAGCGATACACATGGCAAACCTCATCTAGTTGATCTCTCAAAACACTCAATTCCTCATCATGTCAGGGGTCATTTGGCCTGAACCTCAACAGAAAACACTCACACACCAGTAAACACTGACACACACACACACACACTGCTATGTAGGGCAGGTTAAAGTGTCACGGTTTTGTGTTGTCTATCAGGGCATGACGGCCGGTCGATCTTAATTAAATTCCTGAATAATTAAATTATAGTGTATTTACTTACACTCTATGGTTTAGTCTCTGGAAAGACTCATAAATGGTTGGTATTTATCATTCTTATGTCCATTCTTGCTATGGGAACTTCAACACTGTTCTGAATTAAAATGTTAAAAAAATAATGAAGCTTTCAGAACAAGTACTGAATTATTCAATGCTCTTGAATTTAATAAGCGTGTGATTGGCTGTTTGGACTTAGGTCACATGATCAATGTAGAAAAATAAACCGGCAATCAGTCAATGCACATCTCATCTTCCCAGTTAATTATGATTCAGCAGTATTAAATAAAACATTATGAATTGAGTACAGATTGTCATGAACCGAGAGTGGATCAATGATCCAGATTTCTGTTCTAAAGATCTGAAGGAAATGACTGTCGTGTTCACCGACAAAGAAAATAACCTTACAACCTTTATAATGCAGACAGTTATCATTAAATCATACAAAGAATCACAACGATTCAATAGTCCAATTATTTAAAGTTAGTGTTTTTTCCCTATTGTGACGTATGTTCGAGAGAAATAAAAAGTTGTAGGGGCGGGGCTTGATTGTGTCTGTGGGGAATTGATTGGAATTGGATGGTTGTGGTTCGCTATTGGTGGATCTCATGTGAGTGACAGGTTGCCCCGCCCTCGCGCCAGTAAACAAACTCTTAAAGACTGCCATATTCACTCATCATCTCTACTCTAACTAACCTCAATACTTGGAAATCTACTTGTTTTTCTGGTTAATTACCCCAAATAACCGGCTCAGATGTTCTGATGTGACTCACTGTCAGAAATCTTCCTCATATTTCACTGTTTCCTGTCACGACAGTTTTCGTACACATATCCATAATTTCTCAAAAGTCTGAGGCATTTAACACGTTGTCTAATGTCTACTATTATAAACCTTTTTCAAAACAAGTATCACAAAACGTAATTGGACATAGAATGCTTTAGTAGTTTACATTTCACATACACCTACCTACCGTTCAGCGCGCTTTAAGGAGAATCCCGCTCTTTTTCTGTCTCCATGGCGATGCGCTTGACAATGGCGCCACCTTGTGTAATCTCGCGAGAACTGTCGCTGGAGCTCCTACTGCTGTGCCTCGTTTGTACAGCAGGTGTCGCTGTTGAGAGACAATATAAAATGCAGAATCTCTGGCATCATCATAAGTTTACCGATGAGGAAAAGAGTAGCTTCGTTATGGAAACAGTGGTTTTATTATTTTCTTTAAATGCTTTATTTGAACATTCAGTTTACAGTGTGAAACAACAACATTAGAACAGAACAATAAGTATTACGATTAAGAATAACAAAAATATAAAGAATAGTATAAGAAAACACTTCACTAACTCCATAGCACAATACAAAAACAGAACTAGACAGTAAATAAACGAGAATGGAAAAAGAAAAGAAAGAAAGACGGCATTACATAAATTAAAAGAAATGTAAACATTAATTAAGGTAAAAAGTTTGTAGGTCGGGCAAAGTCTACATGTTCTGAGTGCTTTTGGGTTAAGAGAAGATTAAATTGTAATCAAGTAATGTTTTATCTCGTGTAAGAATACCAAACTTGCAAACTTACATTTATGAATATAAAATTTAGGAAAATAATTAGATTTATTATAAAGCAGGCATTTGAATCCGCTTTTTAAAAATCCGAAAATAACAGTTTGGGGATTCATCGAGATATTTAGCTTGAGATAAACCAACTAACATCTTTCCAAAGTTGCAGAGTATAATAACTGCACGACCGAAACAAACGAAGAGGAGTTTCAGTGTCAAACAGTGGTTTTACATGCGAGATCAATGGTTGCGGTCTGTTACGCAACGGCGTGCACGCGCGCGCGCTCGCGTGTGTTTCTCAGCATCCGCGACTGTAATGGCGGCGGATCCGGTTACAACTGAGATCATCTGAGATCAAAGAGTACAGAAGAATATAAGTTATTTGCTAAAATCATCTGGACCGATTCCGTGAGTCCGATCATCCTCTGGGAACTACAGATCCAGTGCACGAGCACGGGATTAAAGCGCGTGCACGAGGAGGATCTGAAGTCATGGATGTGTTCGCGATTCTCAATCTAAATGAACTCGCTCTCGGGCTGTCAAATCTGTCCATGTTCCCATACTTTGACATGGCGCATTATATCATATCAGTGATGAGCCTGAGAGAGCAGCCAGGTAAGAGCAATCTCACCGATCACCTGTAATGCATCAAATACACAACGAACTTCTACTGTTACAAGTTTATTTCGTTGCATTTCTGAGCATGTCACATGTTTTCATGAAATTAAAAGTTGCATTGCTTTCTAATTGCATTGTATTTAATCAACATAGTTGTGGTAATGTTCCAAGATCAGATGTTTATTGTGTTTTACGAACGTTCGTCACGCATTTGCTCCAGTCTCCTTCGGCAGGTGAAGCAAACGCGCACGCGCACACGTGTACAGGCGCGTGCACGACACTGTTTATCGGTGGCTGTACAATAGTCCAGGTTGCATTGGTACAGAATGAAGGTTTATGCTCACATGTTTAGGATTTTGTGCATCTAGAGCAGCTCAGTGTGTTTAAGAGCGCATGCATAATGAATGATTATAATGAGTTTAAAAGCAGAAGCTACATGTTCAAAGGGGAAGAGGAGAAATGCACTTAATCATTAACTCACTGCCAATATTATTATCTAGTCTCTCTCTCTGTGTGCTTTTCTCCAAGAAAAATGCAAATTGCAGGGGTTAGACAGATTAAACACGCAGGCGGAGGCACAAAACCAGTTTGGCGGATCGTTTTGCATTAACCGAACCATATAAACGTGGCCTTTGCTCTTCTGCACTGGCAGAGCTGGGTTTGTCTTCACATCCTAGTTAATAAGATCCTAACCACGTTTACACAAATTAAGGCCTTAAAAAGGTCTCAAAGTCCCCCTGTAGTCAATAATTGTATCACCACAATGATATTTTTAAAAGTTTTTTCTTCATGCCTTAAAACATCTTGAATGTAATTCGACACCCTTGCCTCATTTAGTATGCGCGGTTCTATGAATATGCAAATGAGCCCCGCCTCCACTCACTCACTCAGCTCAGAGATCCACTGGTTGACGATCACACGTTGATCTGATTGGTTACAAGCTCGTTTGTGACGTCAGAAACACCAGCGATTTCAGTGTGTTTGAGACTGTCTTTGGTTCACTGCAGTTTTAAGGAGGAAATACTCAGCAATGCTGTCGACTTATGAACTTACACATGGTTTGTCTTAAAGCGTATTAAAAACACCACATAGACACACAAACAACATTAAACGCTGGATTTTCTCCACAGTGAACGGTACATTGTGTCGTTCTTCACACATTACTGGAACGTTACATTTAAATGTTCTCTGAACATTCCGAAACCAGTAACATTTATAAAACGTTAGAGGAACGTCCAACTGAAACGTTCAGTATTAATGATGTTTTTGTTTGAACGTTCAGAGAACAGGGTTCGACTTTTTGAAATGTAAGTCCTGGAAAAGCCTTGAGAACAGCCGTATTTATGAAGAAGTGCTTGAAAAGTGCTTGAATTATTGAAATTTATTTAGAATTGTATTGATAAAACAATCTTTTCACACAAAATTAAAGCTGCAACCCGTCTGATATAGAGGCATTTCTCACGGCTATGAGTGTGATATTGCTCATATGAATATCCAAGTATATGATACAGCTTTTATTCTTCAGGTCAATCATATGTTCATGGGAGAATAAATCAGTTTGAATAAGGAAAGCGATATCTCTGTCATAGTGTCCTTTCAATGGTTAAAGTTACCAGTCACTGCATGTGTTGCACTTTATTTGTGCCTTTTTGTTTTATTAGCTTATTTTTGTTTATCTATTTACAAGTGTGTGTAGCGTCACTGGAAGAGTGTGTGTAGCGTCACTGGAAGAGTGTGTGTTCGGCTGATCCTCTATTGTGTCGAGCAGCTGCTCTGGATCACAGGCTATTTCTGAGTCTCGGCGTCTCGTTTCTCTCGCTCTTGCTATTGTCCCTGAAATATGTCCTCATGTTCACCTCCAGCGGGGAGAAACACACACACACACACACACACACTGTGAAAACTGATCAGTTGACTTTAAGGGGTCATCGGATGCAAAGTTCACTTTTATATGGTGTTTGCACATAGATGTGTGTGTGTGTGCAGTGTGTGGACACAACCGCCAGACAATGAAGAAAATCCAATCCATTTTTTTTAAATCCTCAAAACCTCTAAACACTCTCAATAATCAAGCGTTTGGATTTTCTGAGCAATATGATGTCATAATGCTCAAGCTCCGCCCACGAGCGCTGACGGACTGTCCCGTATTAGCATATTTCCCCTATTAGCATATTTCACGTATTAGCATATTTCCCCTATTAGCATATCTCTCCTATTAGCATATTTCCGCCCTCAGACATTTGTATATTGTCAAGGCATCACTTTAGTGTCTTGTGTCGAGAGAGAGAGAGAGAGAGAGAGAGAGACTTTGACTTTTAGGGTCTCTTTTATTTTACAAAGATATTTTCCTTACAATCTAAAAATTTTAAAACAGAAAAAGAATATACCATAGACATAAATATAACAATAAACCATAGGTAATAATAAAGTAAAAAATAAAAATAAAAGTAAAGAGAGAGAGAGATTTAAAGAGACATGCACTGAAGCGGGTCGCTGTGAGCAGAGCTGTGTTTGAGGAGGTAAAGGTGTTGTTTTACACAAACATTCAGGAATTTAAACCAAAGTATGTTACACACGTCACATGAAGACTCACACCGA
>NW_026606650.1:37500-117500 GCF_029890125.1 Rhinichthys klamathensis goyatoka | reverse complement strand
AACTCGTTCATATTCTGGGCGAACGTGAACTGAACGTGCTGTATTACTGCCTGATGAACGTTACTGTGAACGCGTTCATTCTGGTGTCTGTGAACGCACACTCTCTCAGTTTAACTTCGATCAATAGGGTGCCAGATTTCTATAGAGCCTTCCAGGCGAAAACCCGGCAAAAAATTCTTCAAAACCATACATTTTTTGTAAATAAGTTGTTTACACAAAACAACTTATTTACAAAAAAAATTATGGTTTTGAAGATTTTTTTGGTCAATTTAGTCAGCTTTTTCATTAAACCAGAAAGAAACTTTGAGAAGAAGGATAATGGAATGGTCTCCATGCTACACTAATAATAGTAGTAAGACTTTCCTCGGTGTACACATATCCTTGCAAGTAGAATTTTGCCTGTATTATTGGTGTCCCCTTCAAAAATTTCTCTTGAGAATTGTTATGTTTATTGTCCCCCCCAACATTTTGATGAAATTTTCGCCCCTGGTTGGATGCCTCCCTCACAGGCTGGGGGTGATCCTGGAAGGAGGGACCTCCATCTCCCATGGCACACCAACCATCTGGAGATGTTGGCTGTATTTCTTGCCCTCAAGAACTTCCTCCCAGACCTCAGGGGCCATCCTGTGCTCGTCCACACAGACGACACATCGGTGCTCTCCTATATAAATCATCAGGGGGGTTTGCGCTCGCGTCCACTATGCAAACTGGCACACCAAATCCTACTTTCACTCAGAGCAGCTTATATCCCTGGGGCCCAGGAGCAGTAATATAGGAGCAGTAATATAGGATCAGTCATATAGGATCAGTCATATAGGATCAGTCATATAGGATCAGTCATATAGGAGCAGTCATGTCATATAGGAGCAGTCATGTCATATAGGATCAGTCATATAGGATCAGTCATATAGGAGCAGTCATATAGGAGCAGTCATATAGGAGCAATCATATAGGAGCAGTCATATAGGAGCAGTCATATAGGAGCAGTAATATAGGAGCAGTAATATAGGAGCTCATATAGGAGCAGTCATATAGGAGCAGTCATATAGGAGCAGTCATATAGGAGCAGTCATATAGGAGCAGTCATATAGGAGCAGTCATATAGGAGCAGTAATATAGGAGCAGTCATATAGGAGCAGTTAAATAGGAGCAGTCATATAGGATTAGTCATATAGGAGCAGTCATATAGGAGCAGTAATATAGGAGCAGTTAAATAGAAGCAGTCATATAGGATCAGTCATATAGGAGCAGTAATATAGAAGCAGTCATATGGGAGCAGTCATATAGGAGCAGTCATATAGGAGCAGTCATATAGGAGCAGTCATCTAGGAGCAGTCATATAGGATCAGTCATCTAGGAGCAGTAATATAGGAGCAGTCATATAGGAGCCGTCATATAGGAGCAGTCATATAGGAGCAGTCATATAGGAGCAGTAATATAGGAGCAGTCATATAGGAGCAGTCATATAGGAGCAGTCATATAGGAGCAGTAATATAGGATCAGTAATATAGGATCAGTAATATAGGATCAGTCATATAGGAGCAGTCATATAGGATCAGTAATATAGGAGCAGTCATATAGGAGCAGTCATATAGGAGCAGTCATATAGGAGCAGTAATATAGGAGCCGTCATATAGGAGCCGTCATATAGGAGCCGTCATATAGGAGCCGTCATATAGGAGCAGTCATATAGGAGCAGTCATATAGGAGCAGTCATATAGGAGCTGAGGTCCTGTGGAGACGGGCCGAGGCCCGGGAAATGGAGGCTCAGTCATATAGGTGGTGGAGCAGATATGGTTGTTCAGCCAGGCTCTGTTTGCGTCACAAGAGACGTCTCACTGTCCACTCAGGTTCTCCCTCACGCATCCAGCTCCTCTCGGACTGGACGCGATGGTACAGACGTGGCCGAGGCTTCGCTTGTATGCTTTCCCCCCGATCGCTCTGCTCCCTGAAGAGGACCAAATCTGCCTGCTTCTTATAGCCCCGCGGTGGCCGGGCTGAGTATGGGTCCCCGATCTAGTGTCTCTGCTCAACGGGCCTCCTCTGGAAGCAGAGGGCCCCCAAGCAGAGGGCCCAATCATTCACCCCCGTCCAGAACTGTGGAACCTGTGGGCTTGGCCTCTGAGCGGGCCCTGCTCATAGGGACGGGTCTCTCAACTGAGGTTGTGGAGACCATTCTACACTCCAGAGCTCGCTCCACGAGGAAACTTTATGCCCTGAAGTGGAGAGTTTTCACTTCTTGGTGTAGTACTAGTGACCGTCAGTTGGACCCAGTTAACTGCCCGGTTGCTCCAGTGCTGGTGCCGGTTCACTGCAGGTCTATCCCCGTCCACTTTAAAGGGTGTACTCACACTAGGCACGGTTGCCATGAACCGGGCCCGAGTACGATTGTCCCCCCTCCCCACTCCCCCTCTGGCCTGCACTCACATAGGGTTTCAGCATTCGTGCCGGAGCACGCTTACGTCATTATGGTGCGTGCGACGGTTTCGGGATAAACAAACAAGAAGAGCGGCGCTCTCTGAACACAATGAAGTCCATCGCTCTGTTTTCTTTGTGGATAATTTTGTGTCGTTTGGTCCACGGTGGTCCACAGCCTGTTGTTAAACAGATGCGTCGCCTTAGTGGCGCGAACATTTTCACGTAATCGTGCTGCTCGTATGAGGAGGTTTGCAAGGTACCAGCTGAAGTGCAGCAAGGACTTTGCAGCTTTGATTACGGACTGTGTTGGTTTTGGAGCGTCGCAAAACCATGACGCCACGCGTCCTGTTCCGTGCTCCGGCACGGTTAGCGCTCACACTGCATGCGAACCGCGCCCGAGTCCAACTGAACCGTGCTCTGGCCCACCTCTTCCAAGCGGGCCAGGGCCGGCTAATCGAGCCGCGCCCGGGCACGGTTCGGAGCACTCACACTAGTCAAACGAACCGCGCTTTGGTGGTCAAACGCACTCGGGCACGGTTCAAACTGGCTAGTGTGAGTACACCCAAAGGTTCATGAGGCGGCCATATGTGCTTACCACATTCCTTTGGGTGGAATGTCTTCGGGTAAAGACCCGTTGGTATCTCGTTTCCTCCGTGGTGCTCTGAGGCTGACGCCTGCCGCTCGTACCAGGGTGCCGACATGGGATCTGGCCATTGTCCTGGCTCCCTTTGTGCCCATTGAGGAGGTTCCGGCCAAGTTTCTGACCTTGAAAGCTTTGTGCCTCCTCGCGATCTCATCTCTTAAAAGAATAGGAGATCTGCAAGCACTGTCGATGGCACCCTCGGGCTTGTAATTTGCACCTGGCATGGTTAAAGCATTCCTTCACCCTAGACCAGGCTACGTTCCTAAGGTCCCCACTAATGTGGCTAGATCTATTATGCTGCAGGCCTTTTGTCCTCCTCCTTTCCAGAACTCGGACCAGGAAAATAATAACCTGCTATGTCCAGTCAGGGCGCTAGATGCCTATGTCCACAGAGTGGTCGTAAATCTGAACAGTTGTTCGTATGTTTTGGACCCCCTAACAAAGGGTCCCCAGCATCTAAGCAGAGAATGAGCAAGTGGGTGGTCGAGGCTATCTCACTGGCTTAGAGGAGTTGGCCGAATACCTTCACCTATGGCTGTCTGTTCCCACTCTGCTATGAGGATGAGTATCCAAGGCCCTTATGACAGGAGTTGCTCTCCAAGATGTCTGTGATCCGGCAGACTGGTCCTCACCGCACACATTCGTAAGGTTCTACTCTTTGAACTTGGACCCCGGGTGCTCTCGTCCTGTAAGCGACTTGCTCAGACCTTAAGAAGCTAGCGCTGCTTTGTTTGGGCAGGCTTTATAGTTCCCTGGTTCCTGACGTTTCCACGGTTCTCTGATGTTCTGCCACACCATTGGGCTGATTTCACATGTGCTCAAGACATCATCACGCAAAGCGTTTCCTCAGCGTCAATCCACGCAGCGTCTCGATCCCTCTTCAGGGAACCGAGGTTACAGTCCTAACCGAGGCGTTATCTTTTTTTTAGTTAAGAGTTTAAATTACAGAATTTATACTTTATAATTCACAATTCCGACTTTTTTCTTGCAATTCCGAGTTTATGCCTCACAATTTTTAGTAAAAAATTTCAGAATCGCAAGTTATAAACTCGGAATTGCAAGAAAAAAGTTGCACCTTTATATTTCACAATTCTTATAAGTTGTACTTTATAACTCGCAATTTATGACTTTTTTCTTGCAATTGTAAGTTTATACCTCACAATTAAATAAAATGTCCCAATTGCAAAAAAAAAGTCAGAATTGCAAGTTTCTATATATATAAACTTTGATTTTTTTCCCTTTTTAATTGTGAGTTTAAATTGATGCTTTATAACTCGTAATTCTGAGTTTATATCTTACAGTTAAATAAAGTCAGAATTATGAGAAAAAATTCGCAGTTACCTTTTTGTTATTAAGTGTTTAAATTTCACAATTTGTACTTTATAATTCACAATTCCGTCTTTTTTCTTGCAATTCCGAGTTTATACCTCACAATTTTGAGGAAAAATGTCAGAATTTCAAGTTATAAACTCAATACATTTTTTTAAAAGTTGTAAGTTTATATTTCACAATTCTTAGAAATAACTTTTTTTCTTCTTGCAATTGAGTTTAAAATTGCGAGATAAAGTCGCAGTAAACTTTTTTAATTGAAAGTTTAAATCTCACAATTTGTACTTTATAACTCGCAATTTCCGACTTTTTTCTTGCAATTGTAAGTTTATACCTCACAATTTACTAAAAAGTCAGAATTGCAAGAAAAAAGTCAGAATTGCAATTTTATATATATAAACTTTGAAAAAATTACCTTTTTAATTGTGTTTAAATTTATGCTTTATAACTCATAATTATGAGTTTATATCTCACAATTGAAATAAAGTCAGAATTATGAGTTTATATCTCACAGTTCTGACTTTTTTTATTGATATAGGAAATCGTGAGATATAAACTTGATAAGCTTTAACCAAAAGCAAAACATTGTGACACATGATGACAATGGGGAAAATGTGTTTAATTGCCATTAAAAAAAGTCTCAATGCAAAATATCTAAAATAGGCTTTATTATGCAAAACATAATTTGTTGTTTCTTAGTGTGTTGTGGTGAAGATGCCAGTTTTCCTCAGTAGGGTGAGGATCTGTCACAGTTTCAGTGTGACGACGGCGCCATCTAAAGGCCTCCAGTAAACATGCACAGAAATGGAACATCATGTTTGTCTGAGCAACAGAGAACGATGCGCTGAATGATCATTTATATGCTTTTTAATGGCATTAATAATAATAATGTAAGTGTAATTTTTTCCAAGTGTTGTAGCCTGTTATTAAAATTCATGCTATTATATTGAATTATATTCTTTATATTAATAATTCAATATGTTGAATTATTATGAAGTCAGCAGTACAATTAAGGAAACGATACACTGAAACGCATTTCAAAGTTGTTGGTTTGGTCTTTTCTGGAAGTCTCTGACATTTCAGAGAGAAATTATCATTCACAGGAGGAGCGCTTACCATAATTAATAGCCAGCATCGCAAATGATGCTAATGGATATTTAAACGAGCACTTACTGCTGCTTTGAGGGACAGAGATGGGCAATTAGCAGTGTGTGTGTGTGTGAGTGAGTGAGTGAGTGAGTGTGAGTGTGTGTGTGTGTGTGTGAAAGTGTGTGTGTGAAAGTGTGTGTGAGTGTGAGAGAGAGAGAGAGAGAGAGAGAGAGAGAGAGGGGGAGTGTGTGTGTGTGTGTGTGTGTGTGTGTGTGTGTGTGTGTGTGTGTGTGTGTGTGTGTGTGTGTGTGTGTGTGTGTGTGTGTGTGTGTGAAAGTGTGTGTGAGTGTGAGAGAGAGAGAGAGAGAGAGAGGGAGTGTGTGTGTGTGTGTGTGTGTGTGTGTGTGTGTGAGATAATACTAATATAGTGTGTATTGTCTGCAGGTATCTGGTGTTCTACTGTCCTCTGGATGCCGTTTACTCACTGTTGTGTGTGTGTGAGTGTGTGTGTGTGTGAGATAATACTAATATAGTGTGTATTGTCTGCAGGTATCTGGTGTTCTACTGTCCTCTGGATGCCGTTTACTCACTGTTGTGTGTGTGTGAGTGTGTGTGTGTGTGAGATAATACTAATATAGTGTGTATTGTCTGCAGGTATCTGGTGTTCTACTGTCCTCTGGATGCCGTTTACTCACTGTTGTGTGTGTGTGAGTGTGTGTGTGTGTGAGATAATACTAATATAGTGTGTATTGTCTGCAGGTATCTGGTGTTCTACTGTCCTCTGGATGCCGTTTACTCACTGTTGTGTGTGTGTGAGTGTGTGTGTGTGTGAGATAATACTAATATAGTGTGTATTGTCTGCAGGTATCTGGTGTTCTACTGTCCTCTGGATGCCGTTTACTCGCTGGCGTCGGTCTGGCCCGTTCGACTGGTCTTGACGGGGATGAAGGAAGTGACACGTACGTGGAAGGTTGTGGGCGGAGTCACTCAAGCGGGCAGGAAGTACAAAGATGGTCTGTTCGTGATGATCGCAGTGGGTTGGGCCAAAGGTGTGTGTTTACCATGTGCTCTGGAGTCTAATTACACTCATCCATCTTTGTGCGGGTTTTCATTCTTTCTTCTTTTTGTTCGTATTTCGAGCGCTTTGTTGCATCAGGATGTGACAGTATTCTTGGCTTGACATTTTAATGTTTAAAAGCTCAAGGTTATTTTTCAGAATTTCATCACACTCATTATTAAACCCATGATGCATTTCACCCCGCCGTCCTTCAATTACACAGAGAAAAGGTTTGAAATATCAAGAGGTCGAGGTGACTGTAATTACGATCGGCGGCGAAATGATAAAAGTTTATGAGAGGAAGCGCATCAGCCAGCGGAGCGGCAGAACCGAACGAGTCCGGGGATGAACAATTCACTGAATTATCACACTTCTGCAAATTTGGGAAAAAAGGCATGATGTTTCATAATTTGATTCCAGCTAACCAACATATGTTTTAAGATTGTCTTGCTGACGTCCCCTTTAAGTTATGAAACCTTTTTTCTGAATGTTCGTGGAATGTTCACAATGTTTAAAACAAATGATTTTTCTTGGTTATGTGAACGTTAAGGGAACATTCCATTGTATCATTCTTCAAACATGAGTCCTTTAAAATTGAGACAAGAACACTATAGATCTATATATAACCCCATTTAATCTTTTTTGACATAAAGGTTCTTTAGAATTGAGTCAAGAACCCTAGAGTTCTATACAGAACCCAATTGAACCTTTTTGGCATAAAGAGTTCTTTAAAATGAAGTCAAGAACCCTAGAGTTCTACATAGAGCCTCTTTGAATCTTTTTTTTTTTGGCATAAAAGGTTATTTAAAATAAGAACCCTAGAGTTCTATATAGAATCCCATTGAACCTTTTTGCATAAAAGGTTCTTTAAAATTGAGCCAAGAACCCTAGAGTTCTATAAAGAACCTCATTGGACCTTTTTGTGCCTGTAGGTGCGGGCGGAGGCCTCATCAGTAACTTTGAGCAGCTTGTTCGAGGCGTCTGGAAGCCTGAAACCAATGAACTACTGAAGATGTCATAGTAAGAGTCTCAAAGGCCTCATGAAGCTCCTGAAACACATGTAGACTCACTGTGTGACGATCTGTTCCTCTTCACTAACGTCACTTCTTTATGTTTGACATCTCATTGTGTCTTTGAATCAACCTGTGTTTTGCTGATTTGTAATGCATGTACAGAATGAAGTCAGGTGTAGTTCAGATATGTCTGAGTGTGTGAATGTGCATTTTAAAAATAGATAGACAGGGTCTAATTTAGGGGTGTACTGACACTGATTCGATTAAATTTCAGATCATAAGGTTGCGATTTGATCCTAATTCGGTTCAGTTTGATTAAAAATTGAGTCAAGAACCCTAGAGTTCTATATAGAATTCAATTGAATATTTTTGGCATAAAGGTTCTTTAAAATTGAGTCAAGAACCCAAGACTTCTTTATAGAACCCAATTTAAACTTTTTTGCATAAAGGTTCTTTAAAATTGAGTCAAGAACCCTAGAGTTCAATATAGAACCACATTGAACCTTTTTGGCATAAAGGTTCTTTAAAATTGAGTCAGGAACCCTAGAGTACTATATACAACCACATTGAACCTTTTTGGCATAAAGGTTCTTTAATATTGAGTCAAGAACCCTAGAGTTCAATATAGAACCACATTGAACCTTTTTGGCATAAAGGTTCTTTAATATTGAGTCAAGAACCCTAGAGTACTATATAGGAACCCATTTTTATCTTTTTGGCATAAAGGTTCTTTAAAATTGAGTCAAGAACCCTATAGTTCTATATAGAACCACATTGAACCTTTTTGGCATAAAGGTTCTTTAATATTGAGTCAAGAACCCTAGAGTTCAATATAGAACCACATTGAACCTTTTTGGCATAAAGGTTCTTTAATATTGAGTCAAGAACCCTAGAGTTCTATATAGAACCACATTGAACCTTTTTGGCATAAAGGTTCTTTAAAATTGAGTCAGGAACCCTAGAGTACTATATAGGAACCCATTTTTATCTTTTTGGCATAAAGGTTCTTTAAAATTGAGTCAAGAACCCTATAGTTCTATATAGAACCACATTGAACCTTTTTGGCATAAAGGTTCTTTAATATTGAGTCAGGAACCCTAGAGTTCAATATAGAACCACATTGAACCTTTTTGGCATAAAGGTTCTTTAATATTGAGTCAAGAACCCTAGAGTTCTATATAGAACCACATTGAACCTTTTTGGCATAAAGGTTCTTTAATATTGAGTCAAGAACCCTAGAGTTCTATATAGAACCACATTGAACCTTTTTGGCATAAAGGTTCTTTAATATTGAGTTAGGAACCCTAGAGTTCTATATAGAACCACATTGAACCTTTTTGGCATAAAGGTTCTTTAATATTGAGTTAAGAACCCTAGAGTTCAATATAGAACCACATTGAACCTTTTTGGCATAAAGGTTCTTTAAAATTGAGTCAGGAACCCTAGAGTACTATATAGGAACCCATTTTTATCTTTTTGGCATAAAGGTTCTTTAAAATTGAGTTAGGAACCCTAGAGTTCTTTATAGAACCCAATTGAAACTTTTTGGCATAAAGGTTCTTTAAAATTGAGTTAGGAACCCTAGAGTTCTTTATAGAACCCCATTGAATATTTTTGGCATAAACGTTCTTTAATATTTAGTCAAGAACCCTAGAGTTCTATATATAACCACATTGAACCTTTTTGGCATAAAGGTTCTTTAATATTGAGTCAAGAACCCTAGAGTTCTATATAGAACCCCATTGAATCTTTTTGGCATAAAGATTCTTTAAAATTGAGGCAGGAACCCTAGAGTTCTATATAGAATTCAATTGAATATTTTTGGCATAAAGGTTTTTTTAAATTGAGTCAAGAACCCTAGACTTCTTTATAGAACCCAATTTAAACTTTTTGGCATAAAAGTTCTTTAAAATTGAGTCAAGAACCCTAGAGTTCAATATAGAACCCTGGAGTTCAATATAGAACCACATTGAACCTTTTTGGCATAAAGGTTCTTTAATATTGAGTCAAGAACCCTAGAGTTCTTTATAGAACCCAATTGAAACTTTTTGGGATAAAGGTTCTTTAAAATTGAGTCAAGAACCCTAGAGTTCTATATAGAACCACATTGAATATTTTTGGCATAAACGTTCTTTAATATTGAGTCAAGAACCCTAGATTCGATTCATTTGGATACATATATCAGGTACGGTACATGTAAATTTTCTCAAAGAAAAAAAAATCTCTCTGAACTAATGATGGCTGGTGCTACACATAATGTCACACGGCTCAGACTAAAAGATTGATTCATCAAAATGAGAATCGATATTTCTAACCCAGTCCTAGTCTACTGTAAATGTCTTTTAGGTTCTCCAGTATGACAGACAGATGTGAACCGTCTCATAAAGGAAATTCACTATTTCTCTGTTAATTAATTTTCATGTTAATGTTAAAGTTATAAAGCAGTTAGAAGTGTTTTGCATTATTGATTGAGTTTTTGATGACTGGCGTTGGAGTCTCTCTTGTGCCTTTTGTTCGTTGTGCATTTCGTGTCCAGAGTCTCTTTCTTTCTGAATAATAGCGTTCGGTGGAGTAATTGGCTTCTGGATTGATTTCCTCTCGTCTTCAGCCGACACTTGTTGTCATGGTTTTTGTGCGAGTGGCATTTAAAAAGGTTTGTGTGGAAGAACGCAGGAGAGTAAGCGTCGCTCTGAAGACCAGAGGGATTTCACCGGGTTTATGTGCAGAAGAAAACAATCTTATTTTGATCAGAAAAAAAAATCGACTTGCAGAGTCTGTTATGGTACATGAAAAATAAGAATTTCATTTGTAGTATTATATACACTAGGCCTACCCGTCAAGAGTTTCGGATCGGTACGATTTTTTATGTTTTTAAAAGAAGTCTCTTCTGCTCACCTGCTCAAGGCTGCATTTAATTGTTTAAAAATACGGTAAAAAAATCATCATATTAGAGTGATTTCTGAAGGATCATGTGACACTGAAGACTGGAGTAATGATGCTGAAAATTCAGCTTTGATCACAGGAATAAATTACATTTTAAAATGTATTAAAATAGAAAACAGTTATTTTAAATTGTCATAATATTTAACAATATTACTGTTTTTTTGTTGTTGCCTTTGTGAGCAAAAGAGACTTCTTTTAAAAACATTAAAAATCTTATCGATCAAAGACTTTTGACTGGTAGTATATATACACACACACACACACACAATTTCCCTAGGCCGGTCACTGTTGGCCACTGCTGTAGTTGCAGAGTGACGTCAAACTCGACACATTGATGTTGAATGTGTGTCGCAGACGTGTGTTAATTGTGTGTTTTAGAATCTTAGAGCTGTTATATTTAAGGCCCACTGAACTCCTCGTCCTTGTGTGACCTTTGACCTGTGTGTGTGTGTGTGTGTGTAGCCCGACCAAGGTCACCCTGCTGGGATCGGTTCTGTTCTCGCTCCAGCAGTGCCGCTTTCTCCCGATGCAAACACACCACCTGATCTTCATCTACACACTCTTCATCGTCTCCAATAAGGTTTGTTGTGTTTGTCGTTTTGTTTCAGACTGAAATTAAACATCTCCTGGTGTCATGAATCTAATGCATTAATAATATTTCAGAGTTTTTCATTTAAATTTGATCAAATAAATGCAGCCTTGGTGAGCAGAACAGACTTAACATTGTAATTGTAATAATATTTCACAATATTACTGTTTTTTTTGTTGTATTTTTAATCAAATAAATGCAGCCTTGTTGAGCATAAGAGACTTCTTTTAAAAGCATAAAAAATCTTACAGATCAAAAACTTTTGAACGCCAGTGTATATTTACAAACTTTTATGTTAGATGCAATTAATCACGATTAATCGATTTGCCAGCACTAAATAAAACCCATGCAAAAGCAAACTCTGCATGAGAAACTATCCCACAATGCCCTGCGCACAACCTGTGACTACTTTTAGTTGTGTTGAGTATTTGATTAGAAAAGAAAAATACCTGTATTTATAATAGGAAGCCATTTACTGAATCAAACATGAGCATGTGACTTTTAGTTTGAACATACTATATCTTAAAACATTATTGGCAGTGCATTTGCGGCTCGTTTTCAAGCCAAACGAGGCTGATGTTTGATTGATGGTGTTTTAATTAGACAGACGTTTGGGTGAATGTAACGAGCGAGCTGCTAAAGCTCATGAACGTGTTCCTCTCGTCTCTTTGCCCTTCAGTAGTGATGATGATCCGCAGCTGTCCTGACGCTCTTGCACGTTTTTTGCATCATTTTCATGTAATTGCATCATTCTGCTTTAAAAAGAGTGAAGTTCTTCAGCGAGACTGACGGCAGATCTTGAGTTCTTCTGTGAGCTCGGAAACGTACTCTCGCTGTCTCACCATTTGACCTTCTACATCTTTGTTTCACATGTAGAATTATTAGTATATAGGCCCTTATCACACTTCCGCGTTCAAAACAAAGGAGAACTGTGTCATAATATTCCGAATCCAACGCATATTTTGTGATTTAAAGGGGACCGCAAAAGTGTGTGTGTGTGTGTGTGCAATACGTCAGAATCTTATCACCTTATTTAATTGCAGAACTAGAATACAAACAACATATCACATTAAAGAGCATTAGAATTAGAAAAATCTTAAAATCTTAATTATGACTAAAGTCTATTTTGTGGGGGATTTAATTAAAGGTTGGGGAAAACGTATTGAATTAAACAATAATGTTCACATTTTTTCAGGCAATTACTTTATGATGCTATCATCAAATTGAAGTTGTTTAAATAAAGGATTTTTTTTTTTTAACCCATAGACGATTATTAAAAAATAACTGTACTGTATGCATGTGTTCAGAATAGAGTTATGATCTGTATGCATGTGTTCAGAATAGAGTTATGATCTGATCTCTGTGGTTTCAGATGCGGATGATGATGATAGGTTCTTCATCGTATCCATTCTCATCGCTGGAGTCTGTCCTCTACAAGACTCTGTTTGTTCGACCTCTGAACTTTTCACCGCTGACTGACTCGACCCAGGGTTCAGATCAAACCTCGAAAAACAGCTCAATTTCCGAGCAGAAGAGCGCCAACAAGGACCAAAGAAACCCGGAAGAGGCCAAAAACGCCAAAAAGAAAGATTGAGGACGACTGAAAGATTGAGGACTCATAAAAGATTGAGGACTCATAAAAGATTGAGGACGACTGAAAGATTGAGGACGAAAGAAAGATTGAAGACGACTGAAAGATTGAGGACGACTGAAAGATTGAGGACGACTGAAAGATCGAGGACGACTGAAAGATTGAGGATGACTGAAAGATTGAGGACGAATGAAAGATTGAGGACGACTGAAAGATTGAGGACGAAAGAAAGATTGAGGACGACTGAAAGATTGAGGACGACTGAAAGATTGAGGACGAATGAAAGATTGAGGACGACTGAAAGATTGAGGACGAAAGAAAGATTGAGGACGACTGAAAGATTGAGGACGACTGAAAGATTGAGGACGACTGAAAGATTGAGGACGAAAGAAAGATTGAGGACGACTGAAAGATTGAGGACGAAAGAAAGATTGAGGACGACTGAAAGATTGAGGACGACTGAAAGATTGAGGACGACTGAAAGATTGAGGACGAAAGAAAGATTGAGGACGACTGAAAGATTGAGGACGAAAGAAAGATTGAGGACGACTGAAAGATTGAGGACGAAAGAAAGATTGAGGACGAAAGAAAGATTGAGGACGAAAGAAAGATTGAGGACGACTGAAAGATTGAGGACGAATGAAAGATTGAGGACGACTGAAAGATTGAGGACGACTGAAAGATTGAGGACGACTGAAAGATTGAGGACGACTGAAAGATTGAGGACGAATGAAAGATTGAGGACGACTGAAAGATTGAGGACGACTGAAAGATTGAGGACGAATGAAAGATTGAGGACGACTGAAAGATTGAGGACGAATGAAAGATTGAGGATGAAAGAAAGATTGAGGACGAATGAAAGATTGAGGACGAAAGAAAGATTGAGGACGACTGAAAGATTGAGGACGAAAGAAAGATTGAGGACAAAAGAAAGATTGAGGACGAAAGAAAGATTGAGGACGACTGAAAGATTGAGGACGAATGAAAGATTGAGGACGACTGAAAGATTGAGGACGACTGAAAGATTGAGGACGACTGAAAGATTGAGGACGAATGAAAGATTGAGGACGACTGAAAGATTGAGGACGAAAGAAAGATTGAGGACGAATGAAAGATTGAGGACGAATGAAAGGTTGAGGACGAAAGAAAGGTTGAGGACGAATGAAAGATTGAGGACGACTGAAAGATTGAGGACGAATGAAAGATTGAGGACGAATGAAAGATTGAGGACGAAAGAAAGATTGAGGACGACTGAAAGATTGAGGACGAATGACGACTGAAAGATTGAGGACGAATGAAAGATTGAGGACGAATGAAAGATTGAGGACGAAAGAAAGATTGAGGACGACTGAAAGATTGAGGACGAATGAAAGATTGAGGACGACTGAAAGATTGAGGACGACTGAAAGATTGAGGACGACTGAAAGATTGAGGACGAATGAAAGATTGAGGACGACTGAAAGATTGAGGACGAAAGAAAGATTGAGGACGAATGAAAGATTGAGGACGAATGAAAGGTTGAGGACGAAAGAAAGGTTGAGGACGAATGAAAGGTTGAGGACGACTGAAAGATTGAGGACGAATGAAAGATTGAGGACGAAAGAAAGATTGAGGACGAAAGAAAGATTGAGGACGAAAGAAAGATTGAGGACGACTGAAAGATTGAGGACGAATGAAAGATTGAGGACGACTGAAAGATTGAGGACAACTGAAAGATTGAGGACGACTGAAAGATTGAGGACGAATGAAAGATTGAGGACGACTGAAAGATTGAGGACGAAAGAAAGATTGAGGACGAATGAAAGATTGAGGACGAATGAAAGGTTGAGGACGAAAGAAA
The DNA here is from genome assembly GCF_029890125.1 of Rhinichthys klamathensis goyatoka. Classification (NCBI taxonomy): domain Eukaryota; kingdom Metazoa; phylum Chordata; class Actinopteri; order Cypriniformes; family Leuciscidae; genus Rhinichthys; species Rhinichthys klamathensis. The sequence goes on along the minus strand of NW_026606650.1, from coordinate 102,988 downwards.
GGTTGAGGACGAATGAAAGATTGAGGACGACTGAAAGATTGAGGACGAATGAAAGATTGAGGACGAATGAAAGATTGAGGATGAAAGAAAGATTAAGGACGACTGAAAGATTGAGGACGAATGACGACTGAAAGATTGAGGACGAATGAAAGATTGAGGACGAATGAAAGATTGAGGACGACTGAAAGATTGAGGACGAATGAAAGATTGAGGATGAAAGAAAGATTGAGGACGAATGAAAGATTGAGGACGAATGAAAGATTGAGGACGAATGAAAGATTGAGGACGACTGAAAGAAAGATTGAGGACGACTGAAAGATTGAGGACGACTGAAAGATTGAGGACGAAAGAAAGATTGAGGACGAAAGAAAGATTGAGGACGAAAGAAAGATTGAGGACGAATGAAAGATTGAGGACGACTGAAAGATTGAGGATGAAAGAAAGATTGAGGACGAAAGAAAGATTGAGGACGACTGAAAGATTGAGGACGACTGAAAGGTTGAGGGCGAATGAAAGATTGAGGACGACTGAAAGATTGAGGACGAAAGAAAGATTGAGGACGAAAGAAAGATTGAGGACGAATGAAAGATTGAGGACGACTGAAAGATTGAGGACGAATGAAAGAAAGACGGTTTTCCTGTATGTGAATTTTCTACACGATTCCTGCTGATGATTTTTTAAAAATGCACGAATGCTCTTTTTATCGGAATGTCTTGTACATATTTGCTATTCTGAAGTGCTTCACAGAAAATTCTATTCTATTCTATCCTGCAATGACAATGATAATATATTTTATATAATTTATAATGCATTTATGAATGCAATCACTCGAAGTAGAATGCTGGAACATGTTTCACTGTACGTTTTGAATGCAGAAATAATATAATTCACTGGTTCTGACTCGTCTGTTTGATGTCTGTGCGTAAAACATCAACATTTCTCTGCAAAAAGCGATGAATAATGAGTGATGAAACGCACTGGCAAGTCCAGGTGAACAGGTGAAAATGCTCTTGATTGATGTTTAAGTGATTTAAGTGAATGTTCATGACTGGAGCTGAACTAATGGATGCAACTGTACATAAGCTATGTTTCCATCCACACGTTTTTATCCGAATTAAGTGATATCGAATGAAAAATGCCTTATGGAAACAGTAAAATTCGATTGAATTTCATGAATATTGACTCAAATGAAATCCGTTCGGTCTCATCGGATTTTATCTAGATCGATATACGGCTTATGCGATAAACGCTGATGGAAACGTTATTTGCCGAATAAATAATGAATTGCGATTAAGTTGTAGGTCATAAGCGGGATAATGTATAGCGAGGCGGTTGTTATAGCGAACACAAACCCTTCAGGCTAACAACCGCCTCGCTATACATTATCCCTCACATATGTCGCTATCAGCTCGCACATAAGCACTATTAGCCTACAACAACTTGTGCAATATTGATCATTTGTTGGTAGATGGCGCGATCCATTTTGTCTAGCAAAACTTTGTTCGCAAATGTTTGCTTGAATGTTGTGCGATTCAGTGCAGAAATTAATGGAAACACATTAAAATGTCTCAAATCAATTCGATATAGCAATTTGATCGCAAAACAGCGTGTGACGTCATTACACACAGGTTTTTATTCGCTTTAAAGCCGTTGGATGGAAACACACTTTCACCAGCTTTATTCGCATTAGTTTTTTTATCGAACTTCAGATAATTTGATTGACAAGTGGATGGAAACTTGGCTATAGATAAGCCTAAAACGTAATTCTGTCATATTTGTTCCCAGATATCAAAAATATGTTCTTTGCGAAACCAAACAAAATTGGAAAAATAATGACTTTGATCAAACAGGTTTAGCTCCGCCCCCTCATAACCATTGGTTGAGCCGATGTCAATCAAACGTGTAATTCTACTAGTGGTGCAGAACTGAAGCACTTCTTCACTTTTATTCAGTTCATCAGTATGAATCAGTTTATTTCTAAGTGAAAGTTTATGACAGGAGCTGAAATAATGGATGCAACTTTACACATACGTGTGTATCATTCTTCAAACATTATGGGAAATGTTACATTTGTGAACGTTCTGAAACGAAGTTGGAACAAACAAAAAAGATTCACAAATGTAGTTTTATATGAATCTCCAAACAAGCGCAGCTCATTATTTCAAATGACGTGCTCTGCAGAAATTGGATTTGTTTTATTGTATCCGTCTGATTTATGTAATGGAATATGACTCTATGGAATATGTATTCCAGACAGCAGGAAGTGATTTTCATAATCATGCTTTAGGTTTGTTAATGAGCGATCAGCGGTACATAATCTCATTTACTGGTGTGAAGGAGCAATCAACATCTCAATTATTCCCGCCTAATATCGTCAAGGATTTCCAAACGGCCCGCGGCGGGAATTAGCTCTGCCAGGAATGAGCGTTGCCGTGCCAACAACAGCGTTCTGATGGAAAGAGCGGGAGATTTCCTTCCGTTGTCCTTTATGATGTCATCATGTGCCACACGCTGGATAAGGGTCTTTTACTTTTCCACTGTTGGAAACGTCGCTAGACTGGCGTCTTCAGCCGTTGCACTCGAGTCTTATGCACGACACGACATTCTAAAAACTAAGTAGATGAGTAAAGTTTGTGAACAAACATTGATTAAAAATAACTTTGAAAAGCTTGAAGTTTTGAAGAAAATTAAAGTCATGTTACTAGCATGATTTAACACGTTGTTAGCATGTTTTAACATTATTAGCATGTTTTAGCATAATGCTAGCATGATTTAATACATTGCTAGCATGTTGTTAATATGTTAGCATGTTGCTAGTAGATTATTAACATGATTAGCATGTTGTTAGCATGAGTTAGCATGTTGCAAACATGATTTAACATGTTCCTATCATGTTTTGACATGTTAGTATGATTCAGCATGTTGCTAACATGAATTATTACGTTGCTAGCTTGATTTGGCACATTGCTAGCATGTTTTAACACACTGCTAGCATAGATTAACACATAGCTAACATGAATTAGCATGATTTAACACATTATTAGCTTTTTTAACATTTAGCATAACATGATTTAGGCTAACACATTGCTAGAATGTTTAAGCATGTTTGCTAACATGCTGTTAGAATGATTTGCATGTTAGCATTTTGCTTACATGATTAAACACATTGCTAACATGATTTAGCACGTTGTTTAAATGTTTTAGCATGATACTAGCATGATTGAACATATTGCCAACATGATTTAGCATGTTACTAAAAGGTTACTAACATGATTAACATGTTGCTAACATGATTTAATACAGTGCTAACATGTTTTAAAACACTGCTAGCATTAATTAGCACGTTGCCCTAGGATAGTCGTCAAGCTTTGCTAGTCAGACGGCTTAAATATTCTATAAGTCTTATTGTGCAAAAGTCTTCACCCCTCAAGGAAAGTCCATGGGCCTTTTCATAGTTTTGATCGTCCATTTAACGAAAATCGTACGTCGGATGAGTTAGGAAAGACCCGTCTGACGCTCTGAGTCGAGTTTATAGCTCTAGCAGGAGATAATAGAGTCTCAGAAGAAGAAAAAGAAGCAGCTCAAATAGTAGATCAGTATTTTATCTTCGTCAGAAACACGTCAACTGACTTGCATCTCACGTTTTTAATAGATATGCCCATATTTTCCTAGTTAATTACATTAAAAATGGCAACAAAAATATGACACATTGTTGAAATATACAAATGAGGCATTATCTAATAAAATATGCACTCATTTGCATCCATTTCCAAACAGAAATCTGAACATTAGATGAAGCCGCAGAGAGATCTCACTGTATACTGTGCGGTTGTGTGTTGTGATGTCATCATCGCACACATTCTCAGTGATGTCATCACACGAGTCTGCTCTGAATGATGTCATGCTGCAGCACCATGTGACGTCCACCAGGGGTCCGGCTGTGTGTGTGTGTGTGAGGGTCCGCCTCGCTCTCAGTGGAGCGGCAGTGGATTGGTGACACGGAGTGGTACGTCCCAAACAAAGGCAGTGGCACACCAAGGGCACACACACACACACACACACACACAGCTGCTGCAAACGGCCACACAGATCCTCCTTCTTTGTGTTCTCCTGCGCCGGAGACAAAGACACACAGAAGCAGAACGAATGCGAGCGGCTCCGTCTGTACAGAGACACATCATGCTTTACGGCCTCAAATCAATCTCACAATCACAGTCTTTCGACTTCAAAATTTCATGTTTAATTCAATGTGTTACTTGCCGTTTCTTTGTAATTGTTTGTGCAATTTCTGAGTGAAGATGGTTCCAAAGTAAACAACCATTTATTTCTTACTTAACATTATAAATGACCTTTTGTGCGATAGAAAACCCCCTTTTAAAACCTTTATTTTTAAAGTTGCGCTGTAGTCAATCATGCTATCCCTTAAAACTCATCTCTGATCACCAAAATGACATATTTAAATTTTTTTCCTTTTAAAAATAAATGTCTTCATGCCTTAAAATATCTTGAATGTAACTCGACACCCTCACCTCATTTAGTATGCGCGGTTCTATGAATATGCAAATGAGCCCCGCCTCCACTCACTCCCTCAGCTCAGAGATCCACTGGTTGACGATCACACGTTGATCTGATTGGTTACAAGGTCGTTTGTGACGTCAGAAACACCAGCGATTTCACACCGTGTTTCTGAGACTGTCTTTGGTATATAAATAAATAATAAAAACACCACATGTAAACACAAACTTTTATTTTGGATGCGATTAATCGTTGCCCGGCACTAATTTAAAATTTCTGATAATGTTTTTATTTTTTTTCAATTTCAAACTGTTTCTCATATGAAGCTTTCAGAGGTCGTGTCGGCCCAGATCCGGCGTGTGTGTGTGTGTGTGTGTGTGTGTTGCTGTCTGGTTATTCCTCAGGAATCCGTGAGCAAATGTTGTTTTTGCACTGAACCTTTTCTTTCTTTACCCGTCAGGCTGTGAGTTTACTCTGCGGATGACAGACAGACGAGTGTGTGACATCATCATCATCATCATCGTCATCATCATCATCATCATCATCGTCATCATCATCATCAGTCCGAGGGATTGGGATCGGAGAGGGAAACCGGGACAGACATAACATCAGTGACCCCAATCTCTCTCTCTCACACACACACACACACACTGTGTGTCTGTCCATCCGTCTCACTCAGACACATTTATGATCTCGATCTGCAGATATTGCTGTTGTGAGACTAACATGTCTAATGATTCTCTCTATCTTTCAGGATGATGGACATGTAATGTGTGTGAATCAGTAACTCAGCGTAACGTCCTGAATCAAGTTTCGGGGATTATTGTGTCAGTTTTAGAAGTGAAAATATAGTTCATAATCTAGAGCTTCTATTGATCTGATCATTTCTGCTGTTCATGAAACAAGCAAATCAGATTAACAGCAGGAGTTCATAACGTCCCAGACCACACACACTATAGTCTATACGTCTGGGTTTGTTTTGAAAGAAATTAATACTTTTATTCATCAAAGGCGCATTCAATTGATCAAAAGTGACAGTAAAGACACTTTAAAGAGTTCCCATAATGTTTGAAGAATGATACAATGTTCCATTAACATTCATATAACCAGATTCATATCTGGATGTTTTCAGAGAACATTTAGAAATAACGTTTTCATAACCGGTCAAAAACGGCTCTTCCGCAACATAACCGGCCCTAACCGAAACATTTTACATTTGCTTTTTTTAGAATTTGTTTTAGATCAGCCTCACATGCGGAGCACAACATGCTTAACCCTCTATGGTACGGTGTTGCCTCCAGGCAACATAGTCTATTTTAGCTTTTTTAAAATAAAAACTAATACAATTTTATTTGTCAATGCTCTCTAAGGGGAGGGGAACTCAAATACTAACCAATGAAAATGCAAAAGAGTGGTAACATGACCCACAGGGGTCCATTGTGTTCCCTCTTTCAGCACACGTGCACATGTCACATGGCTCCATATTTTCTCCACTGACAAGGGCATTTTTCACTAATTTCTGTCCAGATAATCAACTACAAAAAATCTTAGTCACGTTCATTGGTTAGTAAAGAAGTATTTTCAAAAACATTACATTATATATCATCAAATGTATCAGGAGTGTGGCTTGGGAGTGGTCAGCCGGGGTCGACGGGACATTTAGCCACTATAGTGGGTAATCGGGCAAATAGTGGATTCGTGGGACGGGCGTGTGGCTTGGGAGTGGTCAGCCGGGGTCGACGGGACATTTGGCCACTATAGTGGGTAATCGGGCAAATAGTGGATTCGTGGGACGGGCGTGTGGCTTGGGAGTGGTCAGCGGGGGTCGACGGGACATTTGGCCACTATAGTGGGTAATTGGACAAATAGTGGGTTTGTGGGACGGGGTCGTGGCTTGGGAACGTTCAGTGGGGTCAACGGGACATTTGGCCACTATAGTGGGTAATTGGACAAATAGTGGGTTTGTGGGACGGGGTCGTGGCTTGGGAACGTTCAGTGGGGTCAACGGGACATTTGGCCACTATAGTGGGTAATTGGACAAATAGTGGGTTTGTGGGACGGGGTCGTGGCTTGGGAACGTTCAGTGGGGTCAACGGGACATTTGGCCACTATAGTGGGTAATTGGACAAATAGTGGGTGAGTGGGACGGGGGCGTGTGGTGCCACACAGGATGAAGGCGGCGCTGCTTCTGGGATTTTCGGATTTTGGGGTGCCCCTGGGGGGGTCAGTCCCCCCTGACCTCACACGGGTCATTAGGTCGGCCTGGGAGGTCTTCCACATGTTTGATCTTGCTGTTGTTCAGGCCTGGCCTTCATATTAGGAAAAGGTTATGGTGATTGTTAATGTTTTACCCCGAAACAACACCGATTGTAATGTTTTGATATGATAACTTGATATGATGGTTTGTAGTACTTGCGTTCCACGATCGTACAATGTTGCCTGAGGGCAACAGCTGGGTAATAAATGTTACTTTTTATTAAATATGAAATGTGTAATTCATTAAAAACTTGATAAATGTGTTTGTTTAAGTGTTTAGTTAAATAAATTGATGTTTTCAATAAATCTATAATTTTTTTCTTCATGAAAATGTCAAATGTTTCAATTTGTCCATTGTGGTACAATGTTGCCCTGAGGCAACAAACTTTTAATTAATAAATAAATTTAAAAATAATGATAATGTTTATTGATATTGTTATAGTGTCCAATTTTAAGCAGGAAAAACATAACAAATATTTTTTTTCTCACTGATATCATATTGCGTACCATAGAGGGTTAAGTTCATGGCTTTGATTTGCTTGCAGTTTTAGAGTAAAACATGTTTTTGAAAATATAAAATATTGAAAATAGTATTTTGGTGCATTTTTCATAACAACACACGTAAAATTCTGTTACTTTTTTTAAGTTCACTTTTTAAAACTTTTCTCACTTCAGCAATAATCTGCCGAGTGTCGTCTCTGAGAAGAGATCAAACTTCAGTCTGTGGTTTAAAGCGTTCAAGATTCTCCACAGTTTAAGCTGGAAACTTAATTTTTTTAGGTCTCTGCTCAAAAAGTGAATAAATGGATTATAAATACAGCGTAAATATAATTTAATACCATAAAATCCCCTAAAAATACAAAATATTAAATAAAAAAACAAAATAGTACATTCATTTCATTGACAATAATAATCCGCTGGTCATGTTTGAGAGGCTTCTGGAGGATAGGCACATGTTTGTTCGGGTCTCACACAGAGCAGATCTGCCATCAGTGTTGCTCTTCTCTGAGGCTGATCTGGGATCAGTTGAGGAGTGTCTCTGAGGACATTAGTATTCTGTGTGTCGTGTGCCGCCCAGACGAGACATCTGAGGGCCACAGATAAAGAAGAAGAAGCCATTAATCCCTGCTAGATTACCACATCCGACTCTCTATCCCACAGCAACACTCGTGTGAGCCGCTCCGGTCTACATCAGCGGCCGGGTCACCGCACACGAGCCACTGGATCTGTCCCACTGCTTAATGCAGAGTTGCTGAACACACGTGTGTGTGTGTGTGTGTGTGTGTCGGATGATTTGAATTCAGACTGTCCTGTGTTTGCTGGTTGGGAAGAGACAGATGTCCAGTGATTCTGTACGACCAAGTCAGCAGAAAATACCCCCATACACACACACACACACACACACACACACACACACACACACACACACACACACACACACACACACACACACACACACACACACACACACACACACACACACACACACACACACACACACACACACACACACACACACTCACACACTCACACACCAGCTGTCAGCTGCCCCTCTTTAAAACAGCACACTGTATATTTGAATGTGTTTAGAATCTGAGCAGGAGAAACACACACACACAAACACTCATACACACACTCTCTCACTCACTCACACACACAAACACACACCTCCCATATTTCTCAAAAGCTTCTCTTAGACACCAGTGAGATTAAATGACTGAAATCTCATGCTTTCAGATGTTTCTCCTGAGAAAAAGACTTTCACCGCGTGATTAACAAGAGTATAATACTATATCTGAGCAATCACAACAAGACCGAGAGATCCAGAGTCTCGTATCAAACGCCTTCAGTTGATCTTCACCCGACCCGTTCGTCCCTCAGAGGAGCTCATGATCATGTTGGGTCGCTCTGCTGATCTTCACCGGACCCGTTCGTCCCTCAGAGGAGCTCATGATCATGTTGGGTCGCTCTGCTGATCTTCACCGGACCCGCTCGTCCCTCAGAGGAGCTCATGATCATGTTGGGTCGCTCTGCTGATCTTCACCGGACCCGTTCGTCCCTCAGAGGAGCTCTTGATCATGTTGGGTCGCTCTGCTGATCTTCACCGGACCCGTTCGTCCCTCAGAGGAGCTCTTGATCATGTTGGGTCGCTCTGCTGATCTTCACCGGACCCGCTCGTCCCTCAGAGGAGCTCATGATCATGTTGGGTCGCTCTGCTGATCTTCACCGGACCCGTTCGTCCCTCAGAGGAGCTCATGATCATGTTGGGTCGCTCTGCTGATCTTCACCGGACCCGCTCGTCCCTCAGAGGAGCTCATGATCATGTTGGGTCGCTCTGCTGATCTTCACCGGACCCGCTCGTCCCTCAGAGAAGCTCTTGATCATGTTGGGTCGCTCTGCTGATCTTCACCGGACCCGTTCGTCCCTCAGAGGAGCTCATGATCATGTTGGGTTGCTCTGCTGATCTTCACCGGACCCGCTCGTCCCTCAGAGGAGCTCTTGATCATGTTGGGTCGCTCTGCTGATCTTCACCGGACCCGCTCGTCCCTCAGAGGAGCTCTTGATCATGTTGGGTCACTCTGCTGATCTTCACCGGACCCGCTCGTCCCTCAGAGGAGCTCTTGATCATGTTGGGTCGCTCTGCTGATCTTCACCGGACCCGCTCGTCCCTCAGAGGAGCTCTTGATCATGTTGGGTCGCTCTGCTGATCTTCACCGGACCCGCTCGTCCCTCAGAGGAGCTCTTGATCATGTTGGGTCGCTCTGCTGATCTTCACCGGACCCGTTCGTCCCTCAGAGGAGCTCATGATCATGTTGGGTCGCTCTGCTGATCTTCACCGGACCCGTTCGTCCCTCAGAGGAGCTCTTGATCATGTTGGGTCGCTCTGCTGGTCTTCACCGGACCCGCTCGTCCCTCAGAGGAGCTCATGATCATGTTGGGTCGCTCTGCTGGTCTTCACCGGACCCGCTCGTCCCTCAGAGGAGCTCTTGATCATGTTGGGTCGCTCTGCTGATCTTCACCGGACCCGCTCGTCCCTCAGAGGAGCTCTTGATCATGTTGGGTCGCTCTGCTGATCTTCACCGGACCCGTTCGTCCCTCAGAGGAGCTCATGATCATGTTGGGTCGCTCTGCTGATCTTCACCGGACCCGTTCGTCCCTCAGAGGAGCTCTTGATCATGTTGGGTCGCTCTGCTGGTCTTCACCGGACCCGCTCGTCCCTCAGAGGAGCTCATGATCATGTTGGGTCGCTCTGCTGATCTTCACCGGACCCGTTCGTCCCTCAGAGGAGCTCTTGATCATGTTGGGTCGCTCTGCTGGTCTTCACCGGACCCGCTCGTCCCTCAGAGGAGCTCATGATCATGTTGGGTCGCTCTGCTGGTCTTCACCGGACCCGCTCGTCCCTCAGAGGAGCTCATGATCATGTTGGGTCGCTCTGCTGATCTTCACCGGACCCGTTCGTCCCTCAGAGGAGCTCATGATCATGTTGGGTCGCTCTGCTGATCTTCACCGGACCCGCTCGTCCCTCAGAGGAGCTCTTGATCATGTTGGGTCACTCTGCTGATCTTCACCGGACCCGCTCGTCCCTCAGAGGAGCTCTTGATCATGTTGGGTCGCTCTGCTGATCTTCACCGGACCCGCTCGTCCCTCAGAGGAGCTCTTGATCATGTTGGGTCGCTCTGCTGATCTTCACCGGACCCGCTCGTCCCTCAGAGGAGCTCTTGATCATGTTGGGTCGCTCTGCTGATCTTCACCGGACCCGTTCGTCCCTCAGAGGAGCTCATGATCATGTTGGGTCGCTCTGCTGATCTTCACCGGACCCGTTCGTCCCTCAGAGGAGCTCTTGATCATGTTGGGTCGCTCTGCTGGTCTTCACCGGACCCGCTCGTCCCTCAGAGGAGCTCATGATCATGTTGGGTCGCTCTGCTGGTCTTCACCGGACCCGCTCGTCCCTCAGAGGAGCTCTTGATCATGTTGGGTCGCTCTGCTGATCTTCACCGGACCCGCTCGTCCCTCAGAGGAGCTCTTGATCATGTTGGGTCGCTCTGCTGATCTTCACCGGACCCGTTCGTCCCTCAGAGGAGCTCATGATCATGTTGGGTCGCTCTGCTGATCTTCACCGGACCCGTTCGTCCCTCAGAGGAGCTCTTGATCATGTTGGGTCGCTCTGCTGGTCTTCACCGGACCCGCTCGTCCCTCAGAGGAGCTCATGATCATGTTGGGTCGCTCTGCTGATCTTCACCGGACCCGTTCGTCCCTCAGAGGAGCTCTTGATCATGTTGGGTCGCTCTGCTGGTCTTCACCGGACCCGCTCGTCCCTCAGAGGAGCTCATGATCATGTTGGGTCGCTCTGCTGGTCTTCACCGGACCCGCTCGTCCCTCAGAGGAGCTCATGATCATGTTGGGTCGCTCTGCTGATCTTCACCGGACCCGTTCGTCCCTCAGAGGAGCTCATGATCATGTTGGGTCGCTCTGCTGATCTTCACCGGACCCGCTCGTCCCTCAGAGGAGCTCATGATCATGTTGGGTCGCTCTGCTGATCTTCACCGGACCCGCTCGTCCCTCAGAGAAGCTCTTGATCATGTTGGGTCGCTCTGCTGGTCTTCACCGGACCCGCTCGTCCCTCAGAGGAGCTCATGATCATGTTGGGTCGCTCTGCTGGTCTTCACCGGACCCGCTCGTCCCTCAGAGGAGCTCATGATCATGTTGGGTCGCTCTGCTGATCTTCACCGGACCCGCTCGTCCCTCAGAGAAGCTCTTGATCATGTTGGGTCGCTCTGCTGATCTTCACCGGACCCGCTCGTCCCTCAGAGGAGCTCATGATCATGTTGGGTCGCTCTGCTGGTCTTCACCGGACCCGCTCGTCCCTCAGAGGAGCTCATGATCATGTTGGGTCGTTCTGCTGGTCTTCACCGGACCCGCTCGTCCCTCAGAGGAGCTCTTGATCATGTTGGGTCATTCTGCTGGTCTTCACCGGACCCGCTCGTCCCTCAGAGGAGCTCATGATCATGTTGGGTCGTTCTGCTGGTCTTCACCGGACCCGCTCGTCCCTCAGAGGAGCTCATGATCATGTTGGGTCGCTCTGCTGGTCTTCACCGGACCCGCTCGTCCCTCAGAGGAGCTCATGATCATGTTGGGTCGCTCTGCTGATCTTCACCGGACCCGCTCGTCCCTCAGAGGAGCTCATGATCATGTTGGGTCGCTCTGCTGGTCTTCACCGGACCCGTTCGTCCCTCAGAGAAGCTCATGATCATGTTGGGTCATTCTGCTGATCTTCACCGGACCCGCTCGTCCCTCAGAGAAGCTCTTGATCATGTTGGGTCGCTCTGCTGGTCTTCACCGGACCCGCTCGTCCCTCAGAGAAGCTCAGCTCTAGTGTTCAGGACAGTTGGATCATTACTCAGCGCCACATGCTCCAGTTTAGAAACATAAACAGAATCTGGGCTTCGTCCCCTACATAGGCAGCATTTCCAGCTTTCTAGACGGCTGTTTAAAAGCCATGTGACTTCGAAAAACCGAAGACAGCGTCCCATGGTTTGTAGTGACATTAGAAACCATTTTCAACTAGGATGGCTTATGATTTGAGAGAAATATTAATAATAATTAATAATTCGTTACATTTATATAGCGCTTTTCTGGGTACTTGAAGCGCTTCACATGGAAGGGGGAATCTCCTCAACCACCACCAAAATAATATACCGAAATATACTCATCTTTCATTCAATCCTGAGTATTAAAATAGGCTTTTATTAAACTGATCGTGGGGCAAAAGCAGATTCATCGGGTCGACTAATGTTTCTGTCCGTTCTTTTCTCCAGAATGTGGTTAAAACTCTTTGAAACATCAACATTGTAATGGATTTTGAGTTTTAGTGACTCTGTACCACTGGTGACACTATGAGCTAAACAGGTCAGCGGTGTTATTGTTTATTAGCTATCAAAATAAAAAAAACTTTTGTTAATTGAAATTAACTTGAAATAAAATAAAATATAAATATTATAGATCAAAAACGTAAAAAATAAGTAGCAAAAGTTTAAGTAAAATTACTAAAATGAAGTAAAAATAAATGAAAAGTAAATATAAACATTGAAAAAACAAATACTAATAAAAATAAAATGACTAAAAATAAAAAAATGAAAAAATACAAATAAAAACGTATTAAACCGATAAGTACTATAATAATATGTAGATAATAATACAACGAAAAAGTACTGTTAATGTTTTATCATTATTAAGTTTATGGCCATTTCCTTTAACCCTAAAACACACCAAAATGCAACATGTGAATAATCAATATGGAAAAGTCCTTCATATTAACGGTAAATTGAGCCCTATTTTTACAGACTACTGAAATAACACTGACACATTTACAAAATACAGTTTCATGACCTGTAAGAAATATTCATAGCTGTTTATTCTCAATTAAAGGCTCAATTAGGAAGTTATACAGTCTGTGGACTAAACTTTATTTTAATTTAATTTCAACTTTATTTCTATAGCGCTTTACACAATATAGATTGTTTCAAAGCAGCTTTACAGTGATAACAGGAAAATAATGATTCAATTCAGAGTTCAATTCCACTGTAAAGCAGCATTTTCAGCAGATAGATAGATAGATAGATAGATAGATAGATAGATAGATAGATATAGATATATAGATAGATAGATAGATAGATAGATAGATATAGAGATAGATATAGAGATAGATAGATAGATAGATATAGATAGATAGATAGATAGATAGATAGATAGATAGATATAGAGATAGATAGATAGATATAGATAGATAGATAGATATAGAGATAGATATAGAGATAGATAGATAGATAGATAGATAGATAGAGAGATAGATAGATAGATAGATAGATAGATAGATAGATATAGAGATAGATAGATAGATAGATATAGATAGATAGATAGATAGATATATAGATAGATATAGAGATAGATATAGAGATAGATAGATAGATAGATAGATAGATAGATAGATAGATAGATAGATAGATAGATAGATATATAGATAGATATAGACAGACGATAGAGATAGATATAGACAGATAGATATAGAAATAGATATAGAGATAGATATAGAGATAGATAGATAGACAGACGGACAGTGTCTGAAACGCTTCGTTTGAAGATTCAGTCTCTCTAAGCTCCGCCTCTCTGAGAGCTGCTCTGCTCTGATTAGTCAGAAACTAAACGCTCATTATCATATCTGAATCTCAGCTCTTGATCACAGTGATACGAACAGTAACGATGGCGTGGGTTTTAATTTATTTTATTTTAGTTTCAGTTCAGAATTGATTCTTTTGGGAGAAAATAACTAAATAATCTTGTTTTCCCTTTCAAATTAAACATTATTTTTCTGACCCCATTGGCAGACATTTGTTCTTGTTTTAAGGATGAATTCACTTAATTTTTATTATTTTTTTATAAAACAAAACTTATCTTCAGTCATTTAGCTTCTTATCCAGTAAATGTATCTTGATTTCAGAATGTTTAGTGCTGGAAAACGAGACGGAGGAAGAACATTTCTTCTTCTAGTGAAATTTCTTCTTCTTTGGGTGTACAGTAGTACATATGAAAGCGCTATATAAATGCCTCATTCATTCATCCAAGACTGACTGGTGAACAGCATTCACTGTATCTTAACGTCTGCACACCATCATATTTCACAACAATCTCATCCTCAAAACATGGAGAAAGAGGAAGAAAAATCCATTCCGCCGGGAGAAACGCGATACGTCGTTACAAAGGGAATATCACAGTGGTTTCCCATTGGCTGTGGCGTCCTCTGGCCTAGAGCCGCTCTGAATGATCGCGCGTCTGCTTTGACAGGCCGGAGATAAGACAGTGCCCTCAGGTATTAGATGTCATTCCTTTTCGGCGGGAAAAAGCAGTTAGAGCCGTTCTGCCTGTGAATAGAGAATCTCAGCACAACAAAGCTTTCTGTTCTCATTAAGTCTGAGGAAAGAGCCGAGCACAATAGCGGAGACGCGCGCGTGTAATCCTCGGCTCAATCGCACACCGCCGCGGAATTTCAATTGTCCTTAATAACTGAAGTTCACTATGAAGGGCACAAGCGCAGTGAGCGTTCGTCGGATCTAGCGGATGATCTTGATGCGATGCGTTCTGAGATTATGATTGATGCATGTGAAGCAACCTCAGGATTTGAACAACCTAAAGGGATAGTTCACGCAAAAATGAAAATTAGCCCATGATTTACTCTCTCTCTAACCATCCTAGGTGTACATGACTTTCTTATTTCAGACGAATACAATCAAAGTAATATAAAAAAATGTCCTGGCTCTTGCAAGCTTTAAAATGCCAGTGATCGGCTGTATATTTTTTGAAGTCCATCAAAGTGCATCTATCCATCATAAAAGTGCATCTATCCATCATAGAAGTGCATCTATCCATCATAAAAGTGCATCTATCCATCATAAAAGTGCATCTGTCCATCATAAAAGTGCATCTGTCCATCATAAAAGTGCATCTATCCATCATAAAAGTGCATCTATCCATCATAAAAGTGCATCTGTCCATCATAAAAGTGCATCTGTCCATCATAAAAGTGCATCTCTCCATCATAAAAGTGCATCTGTCCATCATAAAAGTGCATCTATCCATCATAAAAGTGCATCTATCCATCATAAAAGTGCATCTGTCCATCATAAAAGTGCATCTGTCCATCATAAAAGTGCATCTATCCATCATAAAAGTGCATCTGTCCATCATAAAAGTGCATCTATCCATCATAAAAGTGCATCTGTCCATCATAAAAGTGCATCTGTCCATCATAAAAGTGCATCTCTCCATCATAAAAGTGCATCTGTCCATCATAAAAGTGCATCTGTCCATCATAAAAGTGCATCTATCCATCATAAAAGTGCATCTGTCCATCATAAAAGTGCATCTATCCATCATAAAAGTGCATCTGTCCATCATAAAAGTGCATCTATCCATCATAAAAGTGCATCTGTCCATCATAAAAGTGCATCTATCCATCATAAAAGTGCATCTGTCCATCATAAAAGTGCATCTGTCCATCATAAAAGTGCATCTCTCCATCATAAAAGTGCATCTGTCCATCATAAAAGTGCATCTATCCATCATAAAAGTGCATCTATCCATCATAAAAGTGCATCTATCCATCATAAAAGTGCATCAGTCCATCATAAAAGTGCATCTATCCATCATAAAAGTGCATCTGTCCATCATAAAAGTTCATCTATCCATCATAAAATTGCATCTATCCATCATAAAAGTGCATCTGTCCATCATAAAAGTGCATCTATCCATGATAAAAGTGCATCTATCCATCATAAAAGTGCATCTGTCCATCATAAAAGTGCATCTATCCATCACAAAAGTGCATCTATCCATCATAAAAGTTTATCAGTCCATCGTAAAAGTGCATCTGTCCATCATAAAAGTGCATCTGTCCATCATAAAAGTGCATCTATCCATCATAAAAGTGCATCTATCCATCATAAAAGTTTATCAGTCCATCATAAAAGTGCATCTATCCATCATAAAAGTGCATCTGTCCATCATAAAAGTGCATCTATCCATCATAAAAGTGCATCCATCCATCATAAAAGTGCATCTGTCCATCATAAAAGTGCATCTATTCATCATAAAAGTGCATCTATCCATCATAAAAGTGCATCTGTCCATCATAAAAGTGCATCTATCCATCATAAAAGTGCATCTATCCATCATAAAAGTGCATCAGTCCATCATAAAAGTGCATCTATCCATCATAAAAGTGCATCTGTCCATCATAAAAGTGCATCTGTCCATCATAAAAGTGCATCTATCCATCATAAAAGTGCATCTATCCATCATCAAAGTGCATCTATCCATCATAAAAGTGCATCTGTCCATCATAAAAGTGCATCTATCCATCATAAAAGTGCATCTGTCCATCATAAAAGTGCATCTATCCATCATAAAAGTGCATCTGTCCATCATAAAAGTGCATCTGTCCATCATAAAAGTGCATCTATCCATCATAAAAGTGCATCTATCCATCATAATAGTGCATCTATCCATGATAAAAGTGCATCTGTCCATCATAAAAGTGCATCTGTCCATCATAAAAGTGGATCTATCCATCATAAAAGTGCATCTGTCCATCATAAAAGTGCATCTGTCCATCATAAAAGTGCATCTATCCATCATAAAAGTGCATCTATCCATCATAAAAGTGCATCTATCCATCATAAAAGTGCATCTATCCATCATAAAAGTGCATCTATCCATCATAAAAGTGCATCTATCCATCATAAAAGTGCATCTATCCATCATAAAAGTGCATCTATCCATCATAAAAGTGCATCTATCCATCTATCCGCCCAATTCTTCTGCCAGGATACTTTTATTTATCAAAATATCTCAGCATTTACTGAAGCGTCCAGCTCTCACTCACTATTATAAGTTTGGTCTAAAACGCTGCTCTCATGTTTTACCGTGAGTATTTTCTGTCACACTGTATGTGCAGGACTGTGATATGAAGAGCAAAGTAACATATTTTATCAACGGTGTGAAAGTGAATCGCACATAACAGGCACAATACCGGTATAAACATGAATATCTATTGGTACAATATGATTAAGTGAAAATTATCTGCCAACGGGGTCAGAAAAATAGTCTTGTTTCTGTTTGAATTAAGATTATTTTTCTTCCCCCATTGTTTTAAGCAAAAACTCACTTAATTTGGATTAATTCCCCCGGAAAACAAGACATAAAATCTTATGGTATTTTATTCATCTAGTAAATGCATCTTGATGTAAGTTGACTTTTGATATTTGGACTGAAAACAAGACAAAAATACTAAGTAAGAAAAGCATTTTTGCTTTCAAAAAGCTTCGTTTTCATGAATAAAAACGCCGTCTCCGTGTGAAAGGAAGGCCGAAACGGAGAGAAAAAGATGTGTTTTCGAACGAAAGCGTATGAGCGTGGACAAGGCCTCAGAAGGCATCAGCTGCTGTTTTTGTCTGGAGAACCCTTTGAATGCTGTGTGTGTGTGTGTGTGTGAGCACTGGGTGTAGTGAAGCGTGTCTCTGAGAAGAAGCCGCTGTGTTTCTCCTCCTCATGTTCTGGTCCTGCGCTGGGAAAATCCATTTAGCTTCTGCTTTGAGATGCTGTCGTGAGTCAGCGCTTTCCCTCAGGATGAATCATTCATCACGGCCTTCTCGCGCGAAAGAGGTCGATCAGATTCTAATGGCAAACCCTTTGCTGACAGTGTGTGTGTGTGTGTGTGTGTGTGAGGGACAGGAGCTGGAAGAACGGGAAGTGTGTATGAAGCCTGAAAGCTGGATGGAAGATAGGACCGCTGAAGGAAGAGGTGGAAACACAGATGTCCTTGAGCTGAAGGTTTTCTGGAGTGTCATGTGTGTTGTTCCTCTAGGATGTGTGTTTTCAGGAAGAGCTCTCGTCTATTTACAGTGTGTTCACGGCCTCCGTGTTGAGGAGACAGTGCTTTAACAATAGATCTTCTGAAGTATGAAATTGCTGCTAGTGATGTGCCGAAACCTCTATCACTGAGTGTTAAAGTTGAGTGCACCATTTGTATTTCACCAGAAAACTGTTGAAAAATCTCACAGACACACATTTACAGTCCAGAAGATCACTGAGCCTTTTCATACCAGACAGAAAGAACCGCATAGCAACAGCCTAAAACACTCAGAACACCCTAGCAACCACATAAAAACAGCCTAAAACACTCAGAACACGTAACAACCGCATAGAAACAGCCTAAAACACTCAGAACACCCTAGCAACCGCATAGCAACAGCCTAAAACACTCAGAACACCGTAACAACCGCATAGAAACAGCCTAAAACACTCAGAACACCCCAGCAACCGCATAGCAACAGCTTAAAACACTCAAAACACCTTAACAACTACATAGAAACAGCCCAAAACACTCAGAACACCCTAGCAACTACATAGAAACACCCCAAAACACTCAGAACACCATAATAACTGCATAGAAACAGCCTTAAACACTCAGAACACCCTAGCAACTTCATAGAAACAGCCTAAAACACTCAGAACACCCCAGCAACCGCATAAAAACAGCCTAAAACACTCAGAACACCCCAGCAACCGCATAGCAACAGCTTAAAACACTCATAACACCATAACAACTACATAGAAACAGCTTAAAACACTCAGAACACCCTAGCAACCGCATAGCAACAGCCTAAAACACTCATAACACCGTAACAACCGCATAGCAACAGCCTAAAACACTCAGAACACCCTAGCAACCGCATAGCAACAGCCTAAAACACTCATAACACCATAGCAACTGCATAGAAACAGCCTTAAACACCCATAACACCATAGAAACTGCATAGCAACAGCCTAGAACACACAGAACACCCTAACAACTGCATAGAAATCACTTAAAACACTCAGAACACCATGGAAACAGCATAGAAACAGCATATAACACCCAAAACACCACATAAACTGCATAGCAACAGAGAGTTTTACAAGCACAAGTGATGTTTTCTTTATAAATGTAAAAATGTGGTTTTGTAACATATCAGAGACTATCCATCACTCCATTACCATACTATCCAAAGCAGAAGGTCTGGACACGTTCACGGTTCAGGATGGCAGGGGAAGAATAGCAGGAAGGAAGTGGATTCCTGTTTGAAGGGCATGTGTTGTAATTAGGCTGCACAAAATCACCAAAATGGCTAACACTGTTTTTCAGGTTGGTCCAGCTAATGTAGACATGAACATACGACCCCAAGGCCATGACCTTACCTATAATGCTGGTAAGTTTCTACTGACATCCAAACTGTGAGATATAAACTCGCAAGTGTGAGAAAAAATTCATAACTGTGACATAAAAAGACACAATTACCTTTTTTTATTTTTTAATATGTTGCTGATCCAAGAAAGTTTTGCTAATGTTCCTGTTATTAACGTTGTTTTCGAACCCTGAAACGCACACCTCTGGTCTTTATCGGCCCGCGACGTCATTCTCTACCATCCCCCCCCCCCATTCATTTTTTAAAATGAGACATAAACCTTAGTATTCCTCAATCTATTCAATATAAACAATATAACAAGAAAATAATAAAACAAAAAGAGCAGTGATGATGACAGTGATGATGGTAAAGAGCATCTGCACAAATTGATTAAGTCCCAAAAGATCATTCAAATGTTCACACAGAGGAAAAACACCAGGCGAACGCTGGGAAAATATTAAACTGACCTAAAAAACAGAATACAAGTTTGTGGTCTAATATGAGCTTTTGAGAGAAAGGACTGTGTGTCAGCAGAACGTGTGTGTCCCAGAATGCACTGGAACGCTGATGTCCCAGAATGCACTGCAGGAACGCTGATGTCAGCACTTCTCACTGTAGTCGCAGTGTTCCAGGACAGCAGACGCCAATCAAACACACACATAAAGATCTCAACCATGCACAGTCTGTGAGCGGATGACCGTGTGTGTGTGTGTGTGTGTGTGAGAGTGAGTGTGTGTGTGTGTGTGTGTGTGTGTGTGTGTATGCGTGTGTGTGTGTGTGTGTGTGTGTGTGTGTGTGGATGACAACACTGCAAGAATTGCAGTGTAACGAGATCAAATCAGCTGCAAATATTAAGATATGAATCATGATTGATGTATTAAAATATGCCACATGCTATAATCACGTGACTGAAAGATGAAATCTTCTCACGTAACGTGATGCAACACACTCCGTCATTCAGTCAAGATACTTCAGAGGAAAGAAACTCATAATGATCCTGTAACTCCAGCATTACGCTCGCAACCCCAGCACCAAGGGTTCGAGTCCCAGGGAAGGCATGATGACATGAATGCAAGCACAAATGATTTCTCTTCACAATGTTTACTATCTTATGACAGAATGAGTTGATTCTGAACCGTACAATAGGGAGGTCAGAAATTAATACTTTTATTAATCGAGGACGCATTAAACTGATCAAAAGTGAAAGTAAAGACATTTATAATGTTACAAAAGATTCTATTTAAAATAAATGCTGTTCATTTGAACTTCCTATTCATCAAAGAATCATGAAAAATAAAATGTATCACAATTTCCACAAAAATATGAACTGTGTTCAACACTGATAATAATCATAAATGTTTATGAGCATCAGATCCTCATATTAGAGTGATTTCTGAAGGATCATGTGACACTGAAGACTGGAGTAATGATGCTGAAAATTTAGCTTTGATCACAGGAATAAATTACACTTTACTGTATATTCACATAGAAAACAGATGATTTACATTACAATAATATATTTTTGATTTTTCCTGTTTTTCATCAGATAATGCGGGCTTAGAAGTCTCTCAGAGGAATCACTCTTTACATGTCATGAGGATTCGTTTGTTTTGTTGTTCATGAATTAGTCCTGAAGAGCCGAACAACACTCAGGACTGTTCTGATGCAATGTGTGTAACGGCTAATCAACAGAACGGAGTGAACAATCCCAGACGCACTGGAGATTTCACTTACTTTATGCCTATTTATTAATGCATTTGAATGAATCAGAGGGACAGGACTGTTCTGCTCTTCCTCAGAGTCTCGTTTTACAGCACAAATATACAAACATTCTTAAAGCAAGACACATTTACTGAAATTACTGAAGATATCAAGTGTTGTTTTGTGAAAAATGCATCAAAATTGAGTGTATATTTTTCTTGTTTCAAACATAAAATCACTTTATTTTGAATTCTTTTCTTTTTTTCCCAGAATACAAGACCTAATATCTGAAACCATATTCCTTCTCAAGTTAATGCATCTTGATTTAAGAAAGTATAGATATTTAATGTAAATGTAAATGTAAAACTAGAAAAGATCATTATTGTTTGCAGCTTTTGCTGTGTTTAATGGAAGCTCTCTGGAGAAAGAAAGCGTTGACTGGAACTTTCAGAACACACTAAAAGCTCAAATCTCTTTGAAAGCACTGTTAGTGTGTCAAACGCAGCGCTTCACACATCTGAGATGAGAAAGAGAGGCACACACACACGCACACACACACACACACACACACACACACACACACACACGCTCTCACACACACACACACACACACACACACACACACACACACACACACACACACACACACACACACACACACACACACACACAGTGAACTCTGCTGCAGGTTAATGGAGAGTCTGAAAAGCAGATGAAGCTCCGACTCCAACAGTGTGTGTGTGTGTGTGTGTGAGTGAGTGTATGTGTGAGCCTTTTGAGTGTGTGTTAGTGTGACCGTGAGCCTTTTGAGTGTGTGTGTGTGTGTGTGTGTGTGTGTGTGTGTGTGTGTGTGTGTGTGTGTTTGTTTATGTCCCTTTTGGGTACATTCACCAGGATACACACCAGTAAACTGAGGACCACCTCAAAAATTGAGGACATTTTGTATGTCCTCATTTGTTTGACTATATAATGGCATTCAGCATACTCTAAAATGGTGTCCAGACTTAAAATCTCACTTGTCCCAAAAAATCAGTTTTAAGTGATTTGTGTATGTGAAGTGTGTATGCCCCCCCACTAAAGTGTGTATAACACAGCGCCCTCTAGGAGTACTGCACTTCCGGAAAAGATACACACTTCGGGGATTCTGACCAATCAGAGCGCAGGAAGCCACTATGAGAGCGGGACTTAATGATCTGACCAATCTGAGGCCATCACGTCATCAACAAAAATGGCGGAGCGGAGGCGATATCATTATTATGAATGAATTGACAGATAATCCACATTCAATAATAGATAAATTCGCAATAATTATTATTTAAATAAAAATAGACTAATTTACCCTGAGCAGCAGGAGCTCTCACGATGTATATGGGCATGTTATTAAACTTTAATCCTCGCAGTTTTGCTCTCGCATCGGAGTCTGCTCTGTGTAACGTTATGTGTGTGTGAAGATCGCGCTGCTGCGCGTCACCGAGACTATACAGCTGTACAGTAACTTACATAGGAGTTTATTAATCATGTAGGAACGAGTTTGAAGCGGGGAAGAGACAGAGACATTACGTCATGTGAATTTACAAAGTACATATTTTCTTCCAAAAGCGGAGGAACAGCTGTTTAAATCTGTCAATATGGATGTGATGATTTATTCATCCAAGTTTGTTTAATAAAAACACACAAGCCACCAAAAGATGTGAAAACATGCTAAATCGCTTGCTTTTATGAGTGATTTTATTTGTTTGAAGTGTTTTCTCCTACTTTGCGTTCTGCCGTTTCCTCTCATAATATCAGTGATTTCCCTGAGTGGCCACCGCCCCTCCCCCACCCCCCGCACGAGCAGGACAGGACTCCGTTACCAGTTACCACAGCAACACATTCACTACAGCAAACAAGCTAACTTTTTTCTTTATATATTATATTATATTATATTATATTATATTATATTGAGGAGAGCAGTTACAGCAAACATTATTCTTATTATATTATATTGCATTGTATTATTTTATATTATATAAAGAGGAGAGCAGTTACAGCAAACATTCTCTTTGTAGTATATATTATATTATTTTATATTATATTATATAGAGGAGAGCAGCTGCATGAAACATTCTCATATTATATTATTATATTAATTAAATGTTTACACTAATTACATACGTTTTTTTAAGGCGCTTTGGTGCATTTCTCAAATCACAACTAAAATTCTTGTTCAACCTCCACATCATCTAGTCACTTGTGCACATCATGAAAGCAGTTTATCATTCTTTTGAACAAATTGCAAATGCTTTGGTACATTCATGCAATAAATGTAAGTGTCTGCTGTTTCTTACATTATCAATTGCTTATGTCATGTTGATCAAAATGTATTATACTGGTTCTCTGTTGAATAGTCTTACCCCTCAAAACATATAGGCATTAAATTACTAGTTGTCATAAACTGTCAAACATATTTTCTATACAATTCTATTATACTTTTTTTGTCCTGAATTGCAGATGTGAATTTTGAATTTCACTAATGAAGGGGAATGTAAAGCATTAGATCAATCAATGATCACCAGTTCTCTATAATCGCTCAGAGTGCATCTCATGAAGCTTCCTCTGGAAGCCATATAGACAGAGCACAACACATACACACTCTGAGAATGGAAGAACAACAGGGTAACAGCCGAGAAGAAGAAGAGGAGGAGTAAGGATGTGTGGTGGAAGGATACAGAGGTAAAACAGAGAGATTGTAGGTTTCTGAAGAAATAGGGGCCAATATTGTAGATCATGTTCATGACCTCATGGCCGAGGCGGGTTGAAAGCTGAGCTGAATGTTGGGAGAACAACCGTGTGTGTCCTCAAACATTCAAGTCTTTATAGACAGAACATGCGTGTAATCAGACAGTGTTCACTATACTGTACTGTTCACCATAAGCTGTAGACTTACTGTATTACAGTGGAGTCTACTTGCATTTTACATGAGACAGTAAAAATACGTGATAGAGATCCCTTTCCCACTA
This sequence comes from Rhinichthys klamathensis goyatoka, assembly GCF_029890125.1. Classification (NCBI taxonomy): domain Eukaryota; kingdom Metazoa; phylum Chordata; class Actinopteri; order Cypriniformes; family Leuciscidae; genus Rhinichthys; species Rhinichthys klamathensis. Next base: position 78,741 of record NW_026606650.1, on the reverse strand, counting down.
ATTAGATATCTTAAATGATGTTGTGTGCACTTCTGTATTTGTCTTCATTGTTGTACAGCCTTGATGTTAATATTTTGTTGAAAAATTGTTAAGACCCCAGGAAGAATAGCTGCTGCTTAATGGAGTAGCTAATGGGGATCTAAATAATAAACAATAAACAATAAACTCTACAGATAAAGCGTTGTGAATCTAGTTTCGCGTACCTACCCCGAAGTGATAAAATAAAACAAAATTATGTATCAAATTTATAGACAAGTAATTTGTTCAGGCATGGTTTTCTAGGGAAATACAAACCTACGCACATATATTCAAACGCACATAACTATAGAATCAATTCTTAATGCGCATGTGAACGCCATCAGCGTTAATCACAGGTTCACGTTTAAAGTCTGTTTAGAGACATTCATATACATTTTTACCTTGCAGTTACTGTAAATCCGGCCTCTAGTTCATAAACGCCAGAGGAGAACTGGCCCCCACTGAGCCTGGGTTCTCCCAAGGTTTTTTTCTTCTCCATTGGGTCCCTGATGGAGTTTTAGGACACCATCGGGTCACTTGATGGAGTTTTTCGGTTCCTTGCCACTGTTGCCTTTGGCTTGCTCAGTTGGGGATATTCAAATTAATTAACCAATCATTAATACCATTGATCAGCTCTACCAAACGTGGATGTTTTTCCACTAAGAAACGAACATTGTTATTATGTTTTGATTGATACTGTGAAGCTGCTTTGATGCAATCTATATTGTGAAAAGCGCTATATAAATATACTTGATAGAGACATAATGTAACACACACACATATACAGTATGTGTTTGAATAGTCTGTTCATCGCAATGGCATTGTCATTTTTTAACAGACCAACAGTGTATCTGTGAGTCCAGTCTCATAATGGGTACATGTGTTTATGTGTCATACAGATAATGTGCAGTCTTTTCATTGTCATCAAAATCGTAGCCAGTGTTTACTTCTCAAAATACTGATACAGTTATATTGACAACCATCAAAAGCCTGTAACTTGTTAAAAATCCTTAGTACAATATATATCAATGAACATATCAGTGCCTTGTGTCACAAACAAGAATGTCAAAATGCTGTCATGTAATCCTATTGTGTTCTGCTGTTTGTACGAAATGCACTTTCCTTGTTTGCAAATCTTAAGGATGATTCAAGAAATGTACCAAAGCGACTGATAAGAACTGTTTATAGAGGAGAGCAGTTACAGCATACATTCACTCTCTCTCTCTCTATCTATCTATCTCTCAATATATATATATATAGCCTATATATATATATATATATATATATATATATATATATATATATATATAAATCGATAGATAGATAGATAGAGAGAGAGAGAGAGAGAGAGAGAGAGAGAGAGAGGGGGGGGGGGGGGCAGAGCAGTTACATATAGTCATACAAAAGAAAAAAAGTGTTTAAAAGAATCATGAATCAAGCTGACACGTTTAAATGTTTGTTTACATAATTATTTTGTACTTAATTTGATTTTAAAAGCCATTGGATCTGCACTAACCCTAACCCTAACCCTAGCTCTGCCTGTGACTGTCAGTCTGACTGAGATCTGCTCACACTGTGATCAGCCGCCCTTCCCCCACAGCACTGAGACTGATCGCGCGCGCGCCCTTCCCCCACAGCACTGAGAGAGACTGATCGCGCGCGCGCCCTTCCCCCACAGCACTGAGACTGACTGGAGTGACAGAGAGTTGAACTTGTCTCTGGCTGAACTAACAGACTGACAGTTACAGGTAGATAGCTAAGCAGAAGTGCTGCTCAAAAGATCACAAACTGTCGTGGCTATGCGTTTTTAAAGCACTTTTACAAGGTCTATTAGCTTCTCCGCCCTGTAATGTAAAATACCATTAATTTATGAAAGAAATACAAAGAAGATAATGCTGTTAAAGTACTTGTTAAAGTTTAATTTAGAGCCTCGAAATAATCCACACCCATCCCCCATCTTAACTCGAATAAATTGACAACAACACAGACTCCAAAAGTAGAGACATATTATACCAGCTTGAATATCAGCCCTGCTGTGTATTTGCATACATCAGTTTACTATTTTGATTAATAAATGCTATTAGTAGAAAATAAGATGTCTGTTCAAGATATCTAGGTTGCTCATTTTGCATTTTTTGCTCTTTTAAACCTGTGCTTGTTCGGACATGCGCACTGGTTCCTAGTTCGAGTCGGGTGAGTTCGTTTACAAGTGATCATGTGCTCTGTCCACTAGAAAGACTTGATCCACGACAGTTTTTTTTTTTTTGAAGAAGAAGAAGAAACACTACTGCGATTAAAAAAAAAAAGATTCTTGTCATCAGAGAGTTTTCTATTCGGTCAAATAAATAGTCACAATTGCAACGTGAAATCCAAATACGTAACTACGTCATTTACGCACGTCTGCGACAGTGGATGTATTTTCCCGGGAAATGCAGACACGTGACAATGGGACGCGAAACAGTCAGACGACAGCCCTCCACCCTCCACCACGCAGGAAAGGTGAGATGAAGTCTTGTCCTGAAAATGCATGATAACTAAATACATTGTGAAATATGAAAGTTAGTAAGATGTATGTTTATTTTAGTGGTTTAATTATTTTTTGCTTAGGGTTTTATTTACTTCTCGATTGTATTTTATTTGTTTCTCATTTGATAATTTGTTGCAATAAGGAAAAAAGTATATTGCCTACTTGTAGGCATTGACCAGTAAATATAATTTTGTTATTTCTTATATAATAGTACTTTAGATTCTACAAATTAAAAAAAAAACGAGTCAGTGATAGCCTACTATATCATTGTTTTTCTCAAGTGTTGTCAAATTGCAACTGTGATTTAAAATATTAATTATATATTTTTATATCATTATTATTTGATATATTTTTAATTTTATGTAATACAATATTTGCCCAAAAATCTTTTTTTCAGTGGAATGTTTTTTTCTAGATTTATTATTTATCTTTTTTATCTTTTTTTGCCCAATGATGGTACATAGACACTTTATAGTATTTTTATTGTGTGTTTCAATGTCCAAAGCAGACAAAAAGCACATTAGAAATAGTCCATATAAATCTAGCTGGTTATTGACTGAAAATATCCTGTATGCTGTAGCTAATCAATATAGTAGATTCATGTCAATTGTGGTCACAAGACACACAAGAACCAATGTTTTTTGGCATCATTGACATTGCCTTTTTTTAATCTAAATTCCTGTTGTAGACTGGTCACACGTGCTGTCATTGAATAGAGCTCTGTGATATAATATAAATATATACTTAAGTGTTGAACAGAAAAAACACACGTGTTTGGAACAACATGAGGTTCAATTGGAACACTTAACATAATTGTATGTTAATTACGTATGTTTTTGGGTGAACAATTCCAGTAAGATCAACAAGATTTTTTAAATATGCTTGTTTATTTCATTCACATTATATATATATATATATATATATATTTTTTTTTCCCAGTCATTTCAAGAAAGTAAGTCGCCATGCTGGGAAATAAAAGACGTAAGAAACCTCTGCAGGACGCTGAGCATCACATTACCTGTGAAACCGACAAGCCTGAGCTTCAAGAGCAGTTCATCAGCAAATATAAAGGCAAGTATTTATGAATAAGCAGTAATAACGTTACTCTACAAAACTGATAATTTAATATATAATTTATTTTTATTGTGCAGTCAAGATTTCTGAATAGAGTTCTGCAGGCATTAGCCCGAAAACAAAAACAGTTGCATTTTTGCATTTCTGGTTCCATCAACCCAAAGTCAGTGTTTATTTGCGCATTCTTAGCCCAATTATGCACAATAAGCCCATAGTGCGTGTGGTCATGTAAACGCAGACTAAGGTCATCATAAACGGCATAAGCATAAACCAATCGACACCGCTAGATTTTTGCCCCTTATTCCAGATTTGCCCAGCATGTAAACACATTAACCTGCGTTCTGTGGCTTATTGAAGTGAGCATGTGTGACTGGAAAGTGTCCTTATTGTGGATTTAAGCACATCCAGACAGAGCGAGCGTTTTCTTGACCCAAGAACATCTTAAAAAGTGTTCTCAAAAAGTGTTCTCATCTCATGCAGAAGTGGTACAGTCAAAATCCTACTAAAACTTCTTTGTCATTGTGGAGAGTGCAGTGCATGGTTGCATAGCAACAACAGACGCCACGGGAAAATCAGACTGTTATTTTACTATTAATAATAAAATATAAGCTAATATGCATTAACACTAGGACTCCCAGAATTCTATAACTACTATAATGGCCATAGCAGTCATTCTGACTGCTCATACATTATTTGCATATCATTTCAAAAAGCTATATCAAATCTAAGAATAAATGGATCTGTTATGTTAGGATAGGTAATAATAAACATCAGAACACTACATTTTAATTATGATGTATGTAAAATTGTATTAGTTAACCAACAACCACTCAGCCTCATCAAGGCTCTGAAGCATGGCTAAAGCCTCTGTGGCAGTCATTCTTCTTGCTGACATTGTTCTGATATTCTCTTTTCAATATTTCAATTTGGTTTTAGCTCGAAGCTAAAGCTAGATTTCAGCTTTGCAATAGACTAAACAAACAACAAGAGAAATTGTTGCTAGTCAACGGTGATGCATCTTCAAGAGCAGGAAAAAGGAGCAACCGACACACGGTCTGTAATGCATACGGTCAGTATGACTGTTATGACCATTCAAGGTAGAAATACTCAAAACTCAGTCTTTTGTGTCTTGTAATTTTAATAAAATAACAATGATAGAATAAAATATAGACACATTTAGGAAAAGTCAGGGTCCTATAGTTACATGGGTTTTATTTCAACAAAGTTATTACATTGCAAAATTTTAAAACAGTCAAAATGACTGCCTTGGGAGTTCTAGTGTTAATGTACATGTCAAGTAATTTGTCTTTTTTTACTCGTATATTTCAGCCTTTAAATCATTTTTATAAAAAGAATGAGGTTTATCTTTTTATAAAACCTTTTTTGTCAACTTTATTCGAATTTAATTTTACTATATGTGCCTATAGGGGTGGGCCGGGGATGGCAGGGGTTGGTGGCAATGTAAGTTTCTGGATATTTTCTATAAGAAAATTTGCGGGGCGAGGGCTTCGATTACCTCTCTCTTTTTGGACCATACATGTGTTTGCATCCCTGCATATGCGCGAGGGAGGGAGAGAGAGAGCAAGACAGTTTGAAGGCGCGCGCGCGGCCGGGGCTCTGCTCGTTCTTTCAGTAACATGCGCCCTGTCACACTCATCTACATCACTCACCGATCAAATAAGGCTTTGGCGGCAGGGGCGTGTCTAGAAGGGGGGCACGGGGTGGCACTGGCCCCCCTGGAATATGATTGACCCCCCCCCTGGTGCCCCCCCAACATCATTGGGCTAGATTTACTGTCAACCTGACAATGCCCAACGCCATTGGATCAGAGCGCTGTCAATCACTGCTTGATTTGCGATTCGCAAAGCGAAATCACAGGTCCGCGTTTTTAAAACAGTAGGAGAGAGAGAGAGAGATACCTCGACACGTCATTGTAAATATTGCACCGTATGTTAGTCTGATTACTTTCATGTGTGACTGATCAAGCCAGTACCGTTAGATCAGCTAACGTAATTTCGGCAGACTGAATAGAGATTCCGTGGCAGCGCACGACCACATAAATATAAAATAGATAATTTTTATAGATTTTTAATAGATTACTCTATCTGTTGTTTTAAATACTAAAGGCACAATAATCTTTTTCCAAAAAAGTCGTGCCGTGGTGAACATTAAAATGTGAGAATGTTAACTAACACCATAGCTACATGCAACTGTGTAATTTAGATACTTAATGGGTTTTTGTTTATTTATACACCGCAACAGGACATCCAAGATTTCTTTAAGAAATCATTTTAGAGACCGATTTCATGCAGAGAACGTTCACCGACACTCACACACACATTCAATGTTTGTGTTGAGAATAATGCATGTTAGATGACTAATTAATGCCTAGGTGATGTTTTTTTTATTTATAAGAACAAAACTGTGTGGTCCAATCCATGTTAAATACAAAATGATTTTCAGGCTCTTGTTCAGTGCCACATTTAATACCATCTATATTAGGGCACTGGGCATTGCAAAGATTTTTTAATTCGTGTTTAATATTTTCTAAACAAGTATTTATTTCTAGTTGAATTTTCTAGCTGATTTCCCATGGGCCCCCCTGACTGGTCCTTGGTCCACCCTGTGGCCCCCCCATTTATAAAATCCTAGAATCACCCCTGTTTGGCGGGGCAAATAAACTGCATCCAACTGCTTTCCCTGACGCCTGGATCGTTCGGTGGCGTATTCAAACATGTTGTTTGTCCGCAGCCAGGAACAGCACGTCTGCGTGGCATCGCAATCTTCTTGTAAACAGACCCACTCGCTGCATGACAACGCATGCGATGATGCGAAATGAGGCATAGTTGTCTTGTGCTGGAGGCGGTCATATGCAAACGACTGGTACGTCACTTCGTACCGTGACGTCACCTCGTACCATGGATCCACAACGAGCTGTATTTAGAGCTTGATTAAATAAATGCTTCGTTTATAATGGGGGGGGGGGGGGCATCTTAAGCTATTAAACTTGCAGGAAGTTTTAATAATACATAGATCTCTTATATACCAAAAGATCAAGGCAAATTTGGTCTCATGTCATGACCCCTTTAAAAGTATAATGTAAAGTATAAAAAGCAAAGCATACTTTGAGATTAGCCTGGCTATTGACTATTTTCCTACAGTAATTTCCCTTTTACATCATATAATGTACATCATATGGTTAAGAACTTTTAGTAATAATCAAAATAATAGTTGACATTAAAGAAACTGCTGCTAATGAATTTCTCCTCTTCAGGGCGTGGAGTTTTCACCACTGGAGCTTTCTTCAGAGGGGATTTTGTTCTTGAATACAGAGGTGAACTTCTGAGTTCAGAGGAGAGTCTTGCTCGAACTGAACACTACACTGAAGCTGAGAACACGTTCCTGTTTGATTTTCAGTGGCATGGCAGAAATTGGTGGTGAGTAAAGAACTGTTGGATTGATGTAGTAGTGATGATAAAATATCTGGAACTGTAAAATTCTCAGGGTGTGTTCATGCCTGTAGTTCTGTTCGCTTGGTTCGTTTGGTCCGGGTCTGCTTAGTGTTCAGATTGGCATTTCTATCGTCAAACCTGTTATGCTTGACCAGTTTGTCCTTTTTAGGGTCACATCTTCCTGTTTTTGGTTCGTTTATATGTCTCTGGTCCATGTTATGCTCATATTTCATTCAAACCGCACCAGAGTTTTTCTCTGTATTCCCTAAAGAGAACAAAATGGTTAAAGGGATAGTTCAGGATTTAGCATTAAGCTTTGTATTAGTAGAAAACCTGTAGTATTTTCGAATTACCATGCTTTCCACCCTCATATCCCCCTGAGACGAGAGATTTATGTATTTTTTGTCTGGAAAAAATCCTCCGATGAAGCAAAATTCGTCATTTTGCGTCATCGGAGGATTTTTTGGCCAGAGGCTAAAGACTACAGCCAGTAGTAGGGGCTGTCCCGCATGTTCTCAACCCGCCCATAGAGGGTGGGATCTCACTCACACAATGTACACATAGTGTCAGACATCTTTTTCTGGAAGCTAAGCTAGCAGGTTCTTGTTCTGTGGCGAAAGCTGAGTAGTAGGGGTTACCATCCTCTTTTTCCCGGACATGTCCGGCCGTCGATGTCCGGGATTCAGCTTTTGCTTTCTGCAGTCGCCATTCATTGTTTACATGCACACCTTTTGTTTCAATCTAACTGAATTCATTCCGATTGGTGAATCTGAATGTAGTGTTTACATGAAAGCTAAACAAGTGATCGGTTGATGTGCATTTTAACATTGCTAAGAAAATTTCGTCTCACAGGTGTCGCTCATCAGTAATCACGCCACCGGCCTCGCGCCGTTCTCCCGCGGCCCTCACTCGTCCTGCTCGCCACAGTAAACATGACTCGTGTCGTTCTCCCGCGGCCCTCACTCGTCCTGCTCGCCACAGTAAACATGACTCGTGTCGTTCTCCCGCGGCCCTCACTCGTCCTGCTCGCCACAGTAAACATGACTCGTGTCGTTCTCCCGCGGCCCTCACTCGTCCTGCTCGCCACAGTAAACATGACTCGTGTCGTTCTCCCGCGGCCCTCACTCGTCCTGCTCGCCACAGTAAACATGACTCGTGTCGTTCTCCCGCGGCCCTCACTCGTCCTGCTCGCCACAGTAAACATGACTCACACCGTTCTCCCGCTGCCCTCACTCGTCCTGCTCGCCACAGTAAACATGACTCGTGTCGTTCTCCCGCGGCCCTCACTCGTCCTGCTCGCCACAGTAAACATGACTCGTGTCGTTCTCCCGCGGCCCTCACTCGTCCTGCTCGCCACAGTAAACATGACTCGAGCCGTTCTCCCTCTGCCCTCACTCGTCCTGCTCGCCACAGTAAACATGACTCGTGCCGTTCTCCCGCGGCCCTCACTTGTCCTGCTCGCCACAGTAAACATGACTCGCGCCGTTCTCCCGCGGCCCTCACTCGTCCTGCTCGCCACATTAAACATGACTCGCGTCGTTCTCCCGCGGCCCTCACTCGTCCTGCTCGCCACAGTAAACATGACTCGCGCCGTTCTCCCGCGGCCCTCACTCGTCCTGATCGCCACAGTAAACATGACTCGTGCCGTTCTCCCGCGGCCCTCACTCGTCCTGCTCGCCACAGTAAACATGACTCGCGCGTTCTCCCGCGGCCCTCACTCGTCCTGCTCGCCACAGTAAACATGACTCGTGCCGTTCTCCCGCGGCCCTCACTCGTCCTGATCGCCACAGTAAACATGACTCGTGCCGTTCTCCCGCGGCCCTCACTCGTCCTGCTCGCCACAGTAAACATGACTCGTGCCGTTCTCCCGCGGCCCTCACTCGTCCTGCTCGCCACAGTAAACATGACTCGCGCCGTTCTCCCGCGGCCCTCACTCGTCCTGCTCGCCACAGTAAACATGACTCGTGCCGTTCTCCCGCGGCCCTCACTCGTCCTGCTCGCCACAGTAAACATGACTCGTGCCGTTCTCCCGCGGCCCTCACTCGTCCTGCTCGCCACAGTAAACATGACTCGTGCGTTCTCCCGCGGCCCTCACTCGTCCTGCTCGCCACAGTAAACATGACTCGTGCCGTTCTCCCGCGGCCCTCACTCGTCCTGCTCGCCACAGTAAACATGACTCGCGCGTTCTCCCGCGGCCCTCACTCGTCCTGCTCGCCACAGTAAACATGACTCGTGTCGTTCTCCCGCGGCCCTCACTCGTCCTGCTCGCCACAGTAAACATGACTCGCGTCGTTCTCCCGCGGCCCTCACTCGTCCTGCTCGCCACAGTAAACATGACTCGTGCCGTTCTCCCGCGGCCCTCACTCGTCCTGCTCGCCACAGTAAACATGACTCGCGCGTTCTCCCGCGGCCCTCACTCGTCCTGCTCGCCACAGTAAACATGACTCGTGTCGTTCTCCCGCGGCCCTCACTCGTCCTGCTCGCCACAGTAAACATGACTCGCGTCGTTCTCCCGCGGCCCTCACTCGTCCTGCTCGCCACAGTAAACATGACTCGCGCCGTTCTCCCGCGGCCCTCACTCGTCCTGCTCGCCACAGTAAACATGACTCGCGTCGTTCTCCCGCGGCTCTCACTCGTCCTGCTCGCCACAGTAAACATGACTCGCGCCGTTCTCCCGCGGCCCTCACTCGTCCTGCTTGCCACAGTAAACATGACTCGCGCCGTTCTCCCGCGGCCCTCACTCGTCCTGATCGCCACAGTAAACATGACTCGTGCCGTTCTCCCGCGGCCCTCACTCGTCCTGCTCGCCACAGTAAACATGACTCGTGCCGTTCTCCCGCGGCCCTCACTCGTCCTGATCGCCACAGTAAACATGACTCGTGCCGTTCTCCCGCGGCCCTCACTCGTCCTGCTCGCCACAGTAAACATGACTCGTGCCGTTCTCCCGCGGCCCTCACTCGTCCTGCTCGCCACAGTAAACATGACTCGTGCCGTTCTCCCGCGGCCCTCACTCGTCCTGCTCGCCACAGTAAACATGACTCGCGCGTTCTCCCGCGGCCCTCACTCGTCCTGCTCGCCACAGTAAACATGACTCGTGTCGTTCTCCCGCGGCCCTCACTCGTCCTGCTCGCCACAGTAAACATGACTCGCGTCGTTCTCCCGCGGCTCTCACTCGTCCTGCTCGCCACAGTAAACATAATGAATGGTGACTGTAGAACGCAAAAGCCGAATCCCGAACATTTTGGGCGATCTCAAAACACATTTTCGAACTCACTAGTAGCCTATACTTGTTGTTTAACTACTGCGCTCTGTTACCGGTAGGCGTGGCCTCCTAGGGCAGCGAAGCAAGTGCATTCTGGGAGTTGTTGTCTTTCATCCACATAAGCCAAAAATACATTTTCTGGCTTTTCTCAGTCTACAGTAGAAAGCTCCAAATTCAAAAATAATTTCACATTTCTTCTACATAAATGACCCATTTTAAATACATATTCATCTTCGCAGAGGTGAAGTATCCCTTTAATTTGAGATGGCTTTATCTGAGAGCTGAGAGGATGTTGCAGTACACTATCATATATATCAGTGGTTTTCAGACCCTCTCTGCAGATTCTGTATGTCTCCTTCACCAGACACACTCAGTTGAGTTCATAGAGCCGTGTTCTGATGATAAACTCCTCATCTGAATCAGCTGGATTAAAACACGAGACATACAGCATATGCAGAGCGGTGGGTTCCCAGGACTGGGGTTCAGAACCACTTATAGAAAATAACTGTACATTTCTATCATGTATACTAAGATTACAAGTATTGAGTGATAATTGGATGTCTTTATAGCATGGATGCATCTAAAGAAGACGGGTTGTCCTTGGGAAGACTTGTAAACGATCAGACCAGAAATCCTACTTGCAAAATGAGAACCGTTGAAGTGAGCAGAAAACCTCACCTGTGTCTCTTTGCTGTACGAGACATTCTACCAGGAGAAGAAATCACTTACAATTATGGAGACTCAGATTGGCCATGGCGAGTCAAGGTACTATCAAGAAAATGCTAAAGAGATTGATCAGTAATTCATGATAATCTTTTACTGTCATTCTGATTAGTTACCATGTGATTGTGGTCTCATATTTCTGAAGCCTTTAAATCAAGCATCAGCAGAATCCACTGATAAAAAGCCAGCCAGCAGTTTGGGCCCGCAGAAATCGGTAGGTCCACTTTAAAACATCTGTATCATTATATTATTGACTATTTCAGCTTAGAGATGTGTGTGAAAGAAATGATAGTTAAAGTGTAGGACAGCTAGAGAAATGAACATAAACAAGTTTTTCTGTCCTTCACAAATATTTCCTGCTTTCTTAGCCCCATTGTGCAGCTTCTCTTCCCTTTCCTGAATTGGACAAGGTGAACAGCAAGGGTCCACATAAGCTGTCAGGCAAAGCAAGAACATCAAGGAATAAAACGGTAACCATCTCATACATGCAGCAGCGATCTACTGATGTTTACTGCCAGCTAGTTAAAAGTGCAGTCAGTGATTTCTGATAAACACTGTTGATATTTAAAATCGACAGCCAAACAAACACACACCTCCCTTCATTGCTCCGCCCCCAAAATAATGAACAACACAGGCAACCAGTTGACTACAGGTGCATATCCACTTCATCCAGCACACGTGTGTAATAGTTGTGGCACGTTCGGATCATTTTACTGACTTGGATCTTTGAATCTCGTTCATCAAAATTAACAAATCTTTTTTCGAAAACCTTTTGTTCATTTCAGTAGAATGTATTTAAAATGGTAGCCAAATTCCCCAAACACATCAAATGTTGATCGCATTTAGAATAAGAAAAAAAGTGCGATGCAAGGAAAAGGCCAAATTATGAGAGACGGAAATGATTCATTAATTTATTTGGGTCTTCAGGCTATGCAGTCTGTTAGTTACCTCACCTCCCGATCTAAGCCGTTCGTTCATCCTGTGACATCCTCATAAACTTAACTTTGCAGTCTGTAGTACCGGATACGTACACGTTTCGAGTCTATCGACTTCGGGTTCAAGTCATTCGTTCATCACGTGGCAGCCCCATTGAGCTATGCAGTCTGTAGTACCGGATACGTACACGTTTCGAGTCTATCGACTTCGGGTTCAAGTCATTCGTTCATCACGTGGCAGCCCCATTGAGCTATGCAGTCAATACTGGATGCAGAATTGATTAGTTCATATTTTGAGTCTTCGAGGACTTGAGAGGTGAACTAATCATTTATCTTTCCAGTACTGACAGCATAGCCTCAATGGGACTGATGGGAAGAACGAAGGACCCAAAGACTCGAGTGATTTAACTAATCATTTCTGTTTCCAGTACAGAACCTATAGGATGTTGTGTGTGCGCAGTCAACACAAAATTAAAGAATCACTCTCTGAGACAACTCAGTAGTCACGAGTCATTAAAGATTGTTCAAAATGTCTATCACACAAACAAGCCCCCCCGTTGGACCCCATTGAAGTCACTATATGGAGAAACACCTGGAGTGTGTTCCTCAAAAACCTTCATTTCTTTTACACTGAAGAAAGAAAGACATGAACATCTTAGATGGTGTGATGATGGCGAGTAAATTATCAGGAAATTTTAATTCTGAAGTGAACTAATCATTTAAGTAGTTATTGGTTCAGAGTTTTAATGTCTGAACCAGTGTAACTATTAATTTGACTATTGTCACAATTTTGTTGTTTTTTATTTTATTAATGATCTTTGCTTTGAAGTGTGCAAAACACGTTTCTTTATTTTTTGTTTACCCCTACAGTGTGTTTGTTTTGTTTTATATGGGTGCCACAGTTTTCAATATTTTTAATGTCATTTTATTCTTGTTTAAGCTAAATATCTCTTTATATATCTGCAGAAGCGGTTTCAATCAAGACTGTTACAGTCATCCTCAGTCGCATCCATATCTGGTGCACCCTCTTCATCAGCACCCTGTGCTGTGTCCACCTCTATAATGGCCTCATCAACCTCATGCCCTCCTGCCCTGTCCTCATCAACATCAACACCTCCCACGTCACCTTCATCATCCTCGCCTGTGCAGCCTTCATCATCCTCGCCTGTGCAGCCTTCATCATCCTCGCCTGTGCAGCCTTCATCATCCTCGCCTGTGCAGCCTTCATCATCCTCGCCTGTGCAGCCTTCATCATCCTCGCCTGGGCAGCCTTCATCAGCCTCGCCTGGGCAGCCTTCATCATCCTCGCCTGTGCAGCCTTCATCAGCCTCGCCTGGGCAGCCTTCATCAGCCTTGCCTGGGCAGCCTTCATCATCCTCGCCTGGGCAGCCTTCATCAGCCTCGCCTGGGCAGCCTTCATCAGCCTCGCCTGGGCAGCCTTCATCATCCTCGCCTGGGCAGCCTTCATCAGCCTCGCCTGGGCAGCCTTCATCAGCCTCGCCTGGGCAGCCTTCATCAGCCTCGCCTGGGCAGCCTTCATCATCCTCGCCTGTGCAGCCTTCATCAGCCTCGCCTGGGCAGCCTTCATCAGCCTGGCCTGGGCAGCCTTCATCATCCTCGCCTGGGCAGCCTTCATCAGCCTCGCCTGTGCAGCCTTCATCATCCTCGCCTGTGCAGCCTTCATCAGCCTCGCCTGGGCAGCCTTCATCATCCTCGCCTGTGAAGCCTTCATCAGCCTCGTCTGTGCAGCCTTCATCAGCCTCGCCTGGGCAGCCTTCATCATCCTCGCCTAGGCAGCCTTCATCAGCCTCGCCTGTGCAGCCTTCATCAGCCTCACCTGGGCAGCCTTCATCAGCCTCGCCTGGGCAGCCTTCATCAGCCTCGCCTGGGCAGCCTTCATCAGCCTCGCCTGGGCAGCCTTCATCATCCTCGCCTGTGCAGCCTTCATCAGCCTCGCCTGGGCAGCCTTCATCAGCCTCGCCTGGGCAGCCTTCATCAGCCTCGCCTGGGCAGCCTTCATCATCCTCGCCTGTGCAGCCTTCATCAGCCTCGCCTGGGCAGCCTTCATCATCCTCGCCTGGGCAGCCTTCATCAGCCTCGTCTGTGCAGCCTTCATCAGCCTCGCCTGGGCAGCCTTCATCAGCCTCGCCTGTGCAGCCTTCATCAGCCTCGCCTGTGCAGCCTTCATCAGCCTCGCCTGGGCAGCCTTCATCATCCTCGCCTGTGCAGCCTTCATCAGCCTCGTCTGTGCAGCCTTCATCAGCCTCGCCTGGGCAGCCTTCATCAGCCTCGCCTGGGCAGCCTTCATCAGCCTCGCCTGGGCAGCCTTCATCAGCCTGGCCTGGGCAGCCTTCATCAGCCTCGCCTGTGCAGCCTTCATCAGCCTCGCCTGTGCAGCCTTCATCAGCCTCGCCTGGGCAGCCTTCATCATCCTCGCCTGGGCAGCCTTCATCAGCCTCGCCTGGGCAGCCTTCATCAGCCTCGTCTGTGCAGCCTTCATCATCCTCGCCTGGGCAGCCTTCATCATCCTCGCCTGGGCAGCCTTCATCATCCTCGCCTGGGCAGCCTTCATCATCCTCGCCTGGGCAGCCTTCATCATCCTCGCCTGTGCAGCCTTCATCAGCCTCGCCTGGGCAGCCTTCATCATCCTCGCCTGGGCAGCCTTCATCAGCCTGGCCTGGGCAGCCTTCATCAGCCTGGCCTGGGCAGCCTTCATCATCCTCGCCTGTGCAGCCTTCATCATCCTCACCTGGGCAGCCTTCATCAGCCTCGCCTGGGCAGCCTTCATCAGCCTCGCCTGGGCAGCCTTCATCAGCCTGGCCTGTGCAGCCTTCATCAGCCTCGCCTGTGCAGCCTTCATCAGCCTCGCCTGTGCAGCCTTCATCAGCCTCGCCTGTGCAGCCTTCATCATCCTCGCCTGTGAAGCCCTCATCGCCTTATGCGCAGCATTCATCATCCTCATCCTCGCCTGCTCCACCCTTATCTTCACCTTGTGCTGTGTCAACACCAGTGGTTCACTCATCACAGGTGTCTGAGACACTCTCATGGGAGGTGGGTAGATTCATTTGCTGAATTATTGGGATGGTCGGGGTGTATTGCACTGGTAGAACTAACAATAGATTATATGAAATTATATATCATTTATATTGGTTTGTATTCATCCTCTTCCAGATATCCTCTTTAAGGCCATCAAGAAAAAGACAGGTATGTGACTTGCCATGTGATACTTTATATGCAATTTTTTTTTGCATAATTATGAATTGGCTTGCATAATAGTATCCGCAATATGATGAAACGTAATGTTACAGCAACCACTGCCTTGAGTAAGTGTTAAATTCTCTCATTCAGTATTCCGGAAGTTCCGTCTGTGACACAGACTACAGCGATGTCACAGACTACAGCGATGTTGACTACATACCAAAAATCAGCTCCGATGAATCGGATGGTAGTTCTTCTGGACATGACATGGTCAAAAGTGCTTTGATACATCCAACATCTCCCAACGAGGCAGGTAGTTCATCTGATCAATTTATGACCGCACCATCACCAAAAAAGATGAAATGCCAATCTAAAGAGACAAACACTTTGTCTGGTGAAAAGACTTTTATTCAGTCAATGCCATCACCAAAGCAGGAACGCAAGGCGTACAACAAGAAGCAGTATTGCCTTTATTGCTCTAAGCCATATTCAAAAATGGCAAGACACCTTGAATTTGTCCATCGCAACGAAGTGGGGGTTGTAAAGGCAATAGCATTTCCAAAACATTCCAAAGAAAGACAAGTCCAGTTAAACCTCCTTAGAAAAAGGGGCAACTTTGCCCACAACACAGATGTGGTGAGACAAGGACATGGGGAGATGATTGCCTGCTACCGTCCAAAAAATAGACAAAGAGCCAAAGAATTTATTCACTGCATTTACTGCCAAGGGCTTTACAACAAGCATAGCCTTTGGAAGCATATCAAAAACTGTCCCCTTAAACCTAAAGAGGATGATGCCCAGGGCAGGAAAAGAGTTCGATCTCTGTGTGCTTTAAACACACCAGTTGGCTTAGAAGTGAGCAAAGGTTTCAAGAAAATACTGTCCTTTATGAACTATGATGAAGTTTCGCGTGTAGTTCATACTGACAGATGCATCATGCAGCTGGGGGAGCACATGTTCAACAGGATGGGGTCTGATGTGACCAAACATGACTACATCAGACAGAAGATGAGAGAAGTAGGCAGACTTCTTCTTGAAGCAAGGAAGATTACCCCACTGAGAACAATGGTAGACTTCTTCATACCAGCAAACTTCAAACATGTCATAGCAGCTGTTAAAGTTTTATGTGGCTACAATGAAGAGAAAAACTCCTACCGCATTCCTTCTTTAGCTCTCAAACTTGGGCATTCTTTAAACAAGGTCTGTAGCATTGTTGAGAGCAATGCCATGATGTATGGAGATCATGATCGTGCTGAATGCGCCCGAGACTTCAGGAAAATACACCAGGCAAGGTGGAATGAGTACATTTCTGCTGGTGCTATAACTACATTGAAAGAAGCCAAGTGGAACACACCACAGATCATTCCTTTCACTCAGGATGTCAAAGTCCTGCACACACATCTTGAAAAGAAACACGATGGGCTCCTAAGTAAGCTCAGAACTTGCCCTTCTGCTGACAGCTACTCTGCTCTAGCCAAGGTCACACTGTCCCAGGTCATCCTGTTCAACCGAAGGAGAGAAGGTGAGGTATCCCGGATGCTTTTGTCAGCTTTTAAAAGTAGGGATTCTTCTGAGCTACACAAAGACATTGCCATCTGTCTGTCTGAGTTTGAGAGGAAGCTGTGTCTGCACTTCACAAGAGTTGAGATCCGGGGTAAACGAGGCAGAAAGGTTCCTGTGCTCCTCAAGCCTTCCATGGTTTCTGCCATGGAGCTGCTCGTTGAAACGCGGGAGCTTTGTGGTGTTCCAGCAGAGAATCCCTTTATGTTTGCCAGATGTGGAGCAATGTCAGCCTACAGAGGTGGAGAGTGCATCAACAAAGCTGCTTGCGAATGTGGCATAAAGAACCCTGAAGCACTGTCATCAACTAGGCTCAGGAAACACATAGCAACCATGTCTAAAATTCTTAACCTTGATGAGAATGAAGCAGACCAACTGGCTGATTTCCTTGGTCACGATATCAGAATCCACAGACAGTATTACCGGTTACCAGAGGGAACACTGCAGCTGGCAAAAATGAGTAAAGTCCTAATGGCCATGGAGAAAGGAACACTGTCTGACTACAAAGGAAAGAAACTTGATGACATTGAAATTGACCCAAATGGTATGAGTATATTTAGTCTGTGTGTATCTGTGCTGTACTTATTTGCAAAACACATCATGTCACAGATACTAAGTATAAGCAATATAGTGTTAATTTTATTGTCATTTAATTATTTAGAGCAACTTGAGGCCCAAGGTGATTCCATGTCAAGTGATGAGGAGGACTACAGTGACCTATCTCAGACAACAGCACCAGCAGAGACTGATCGACCTGTTCAACCTGTTCAATCTGATCAACCTGTTCAACCTGTTCAATCTGATCAATCTGTTTCACAGGTGGATCAATGTAAGAAAAATCTCTAAACTGCACAAACAACAATAATCAAATAAACATGAATTAGCTCCAAGCAGCAATATCCAGCCAAATTCAAATAATCAACACATGAGGACACAATCTTGATTTGGTCTTTACTCACCGATTTAGTTGTAATGAGAATTTACTTTTTAACTATTTCATAGGTTCTTCACACGCTCCAAAAAAGAAATGGGAGGACAGTGAGGTAAAAGCAGTAGAGAGACACATGATGAAGTTCATCAAGACATGCAAAGTTCCTGGTAAGCAAGACTGTGAAAGATGCATTCACGCAGAGCCAGAAGCTTTGAAGCAGCGAACATGGACTGGTGTGAAAAATTATGTGCGGAACAGGATCACGACTCTTAAAAGAAAGGGTGGTTTGTAGGGAGCCATCAACACTTCAACACTTTGCATATTATGCTCTTTTTGTAAGAAATTGAGCTTAATTAAAAGAAATGAGGATAAAGGTGTAGAAATATTCTGAGGATGGAATGAAACAGAATATAAAGTGAAAAGTTAGAGTATAAGAAAGCTAATGAAGAAGTAGAGGATAGTAATATAGTCTAATTTCATTTATTCAGTTTTCTTTGTTCAGTTGCAATGAAGTTGGATGGAATGTCATGTTAAACTTTTTGATATTTCTGTTATAGAGGGAGGAGAGAATGTAAAGATGATAAAGTGAAGAGTGATTAGCTGTGTTGGACATGGGCTGTGGCTGGATGTAACCGATCGGTGAGAGTTGCCGTGTGGAGGCGGGAGGAGCTGAAAACTGAGACGTGAGTTTGACACTTTCTGCTTCCCGTAGTGACGCTTGCGCTGTGTTTGCATACTTTACCACAGCTGAAGTGGAATAAATGCATTATTTGCCAAATACACCGATATTTCAGAGACATTTTGATTCAATACATGTACTGCTTAATACAGCGTCTGTTTGTACAAGAATATAGTTCAACATAAGCCTAAATCCCAATGAAGTGGGGTCTACATTGTATCAGTTTTATTTTGATAACCATGACAATATAACATCGCGACTACATGAAAAGAGCTTTCACTGTTATAAAAAACAGATTTGTGCGGTGGATTCGGCAAATCGTGGATCAGTTGTGTCGTCATCAGAGCTCGTGAGTCGCTCTGGAGAAAGTGCTCTGGCTGAGTCCTGCTCTCGAATCGCTCTCGCCGTACTCTGAGACCATACGTCACAGTCACGGGGCGTCGCTGTCTGAAGCCGTACACAAGCTCTAACCGTCATGCACTGCTCAAGTCAGCCGTCTGTGCAGCGCTGTCCAACAAGTTCAACAAGCATAAAGCTCTCCTCCCTCTTTACATCATCTTTATATTCTCCTCCCTCTTTACATCCCCTTTACATTCTCCTCCCTCTTTACATCTGTAAAGTAAAGGGGATGTAAAGAGAAGGAGTGAATGTAAAGAGGAGAGAATGTAAAGAGGATGTAAAGAGGGAGGAGAGAATGTAAAGAGGATGTAAAGAGGGAGGAGAGAATGTAAAGAGGATGTAAAGAGGGAGGAGAGAATGTAAAGGGGATGTAAAGAGGGAGGAGAGAATGTAAAGGGGGTGTAAAGAGGGAGGAGAGAATGTAAAGAGGAGAGAATGTAAAGAGGATGTAAAGAGGGAGGAGAGAATGTAAAGAGGGAGGAGAGAATGTAAAGGGGATGTAAAGAGGAGGAGTGAATGTAAAGAGAGAATGTAAAGAGGATGTAAAGAGGGAGGAGAGAATGTAAAGAGGATGTAAAGAGGGAGGAGAGAATGTAAAGAGGATGTAAAGAGGGAGGAGAGAATGTAAAGGGGGTGTAAAGAGGAGGAGTGAATGTAAAGAGGAGAGAATGTAAAGAGGATGTAAAGAGGGAGGAGAGAATGTAAAGAGGATGTAAAGAGGGAGGAGAGAATGTAAAGAGGATGTAAAGAGGGAGGAGAGAATGTAAAGGGGATGTAAAGAGGGAGGAGAGAATGTAAAGGGGGTGTAAAGAGGGAGGAGAGAATGTAAAGAGGGAGGAGAGAATGTAAAGGGAATGTAAAGAGGGAGGAGATAATGTAAAGGATGTAAAGAGGGAGGAGAGAATGTAAAGGGAATGTAAAGAGGGAGGAGATAATGTAAAGGATGTAAAGAGGGAGGAGAGAATGTAAAGGGAATGTAAAGAGGGAGGAGATAATGTAAAGGATGTAAAGAGGGAGGAGAGAATGTAAAGGGAATGTAAAGAGGGAGGAGAGAATGTAATGGATGTAAAGAGGGAGGAGAGAATGTAAAGAGGAAGGAGAGAATGTAAAGAGGGAGGAGATAATGTAAAGGATGTAAAGAGGGAGGAGAGAATGTAAAGAGGGAGGAGAGAATGTAAAGAGGGAGGAGATAATGTAAAGGATGTAAAGAGGGAGGAGAGACTGTAAAGAGGGAGGAGAGAATGTAAAGAGCATGTAAAGAGGGAGGAGAGAATGTAAAGGGGATGTAAAGAGGGAGGAGAGAATGTAAAGAGGGAGGAGAGAAGAGAATGTAAAGAGGGAGGAGAGAATGTAAAGGGGATGTAAAGAGGGAGGAGAGAATGTAAAGAGGGAGGAGAGAATGTAAAGGGGATGTAAAGAGGGAGGAGAGAATGTAAAGAGGGAGGAGAGAATGTAAAGGATGTAAAGAGGGAGGAGAGAATGTAAAGGATGTAAAGAGGGAGGAGAGAATGTAAAGGATGTAAAGAGGGAGGAGAGAATGTAAAGGGGATGTAAAGAGGGAGGAGAGAATGTAAAGAGGGAGAAGAGAATGTAAAGAGGGAGGAGAGAATGTAAAGAGGGAGGAGATAATGTAAAGGGGATGTAAAGAGGGAGGAGAGAATGTAAAGGGGATGTAAAGAGGGAGGAGAGAATGTAAAGAGGGAGGAGAGATTGTAAAGAGGGAGGAGAGAATGTAAAGGATGTAAAGAGGGAGGAGAGAATGTAAAGAGGGAGGAGAGAATGTAAAGAGGATGTAAAGAGGGAGGAGAGAATGTAAAGAGGATGTAAAGAGGGAGGAGAGGATGTGAAGAGGGAGGAGAGAATGTAAAGAGGGAGAAGAGAATGTAAAGAGGGAGGAGAGAATGTAAAGGGGATGTAAAGAGGGAGGAGAGAATGTAAAGAGGGAGAAGAGGATGTAAAGAGGGATGAGAATGTAAAGGGGATGTAAAGAGGGAGGAGAGAATGTAAAGAGGGAGGAGAGAATGTAAAGAGGGAGGAGAGAATGTAAAGAGGGAGAAGAGAATGTAAAGCGGGAGGAGAGAATGTAAAGAGGGAGGAGATAATATAAAGAGGATGTAAAGAGGGAGGAGAGAATGTAAAGAGGGAGGAGGGAACGTAAAGAGGGAGGAGAGAATGTAAAGAGGATGTAAAGAGGGAGGAGAGAATGTAAAGAGGATGTAAAGAGGGAGGAGAGAATGTAAAGAGGGAGGAGAGAATGTAAAGAGGGAGAAGAGAATGTAAAGAGGGAGGAGAGAATGTAAAGGGGATGTAAAGAGGGAGGAGAGAATGTAAAGAGGGAGGAGAGAATGTAAAGAGGGAGGAGAGAATGTAAAGAGGGAGGAGAGAATGTAAAGAGGGGGGAGAGAATGTAAAGAGGGAGAAGAGAATGTAAAGAGGGAGGAGAGAATGTAAAGAGGGAGGAGATAATGTAAAGAGGATGTAAAGAGGGAGGAGAGAATGAATGTAAAGAGGGAGGAGAGAATGTAAAGAGGGAGGAGAGAATGTAAAGGGGGATGAGAATGTAAAGGGGATGTAAAGAGGGAGGAGAGAATGTAAAGAGGGAGGAGAGAATGTAAAGAGGGAGGAGAGAATGTAAAGAGGGAGGAGAGAATGTAAAGAGGGAGGAGAGAATGTAAAGAGGGAGAAGAGAATGTAAAGAGGGAGGAGAGAATGTAAAGAGGGAGGAGATAATATAAAGAGAATGTAAAGAGGGAGGAGAGAATGTAAAGAGGGAGGAGAGAATATAAAGAGAATGTAAAGAGGGAGGAGAGGATGTAAAGAGGGAGGAGAGAATGTAAAGGGGATGTAAAGAGGGAGGAGAGAATGTAAAGAGGGAGAAGAGGATGTAAAGAGGGATGAGAATGTAAAGGGGATGTAAAGAGGGAGGAGAGAATGTAAAGAGGGAGGAGAGAATGTAAAGAGGGAGGAGAGAATGTAAAGAGGGAGGAGAGAATGTAAAGAGGGAGAAGAGAATGTAAAGAGGGAGGAGAGAATATAAAGAGGATGTAAAGAGGGAGGAGAGAATGTAAAGAGGGAGGAGAGAATGTAAAGAGGATGTAAAGAGGGAGGAGAGAATGAATGTAAAGAGGGAGGAGAGAATGTAAAGAGGGAGGAGAGAATGTAAAGAGGGAGGAGAGAATGTAAAGAGGGAGGAGAGAATGTAAAGAGGGAGGAGAGAATGTAAAGAGGGAGAAGAGAATGTAAAGAGGGAGGAGAGAATGTAAAGAGGGAGGAGATAATATAAAGAGGATGTAAAGAGGGAGGAGAGAATTTAAAGAGGGAGGAGAGAATGTAAAGAGGATGTAAAGAGGGAGGAGAGAATGTAAAGAGGGGGGAAAGAATGTAAAGAGGGAGGAGAGAATGTAAAGGGGATGTGAAGAGGGAGGAGAGAATGTAAAGGGGATGTAAAGAGGGAGGAGAGAATGTAAAGGGGATGTGAAGAGGGAGGAGAGAATGTAAAGGGGATGTAAAGAGGGAGGAGAGAATGTAAAAGATGTAAAGAGGGAGGAGAATGTAAAGGGGATGTAAAGAGGGAGGAGAATATAAAGATGATGTAAAGAGGGAGGAGAGCTTTATGCTTGTTGAACTTGTTGGACAGCGCTGCACAGACGGCTGACTTGAGCAGTGCATGACGGTTAGAGCTTGTGTACGGCTTCAGACAGCGACGCCCCGTGACTGTGACGTATGGTCTCAGAGTACGGCGAGAGCGATTCGAGAGCAGGACTCAGCCAGAGCAGTTTCTCCAGAGCGACTCACGAGCTCTGATGACGACACAACTGATCCACGATTTGCCGAATCCACCGCACAAATCTGTTTTTTATAACAGTGAAAGCTCTTTTCATGTAGTCGCGATGTTATATTGTCATGGTTATCAAAATAAAACTGATACAATGTAGACCCCACTTCATTGGGATTTAGGCTTATGTTGAACTATATTCTTGTACAAACAGACGCTGTATTAAGCAGTACATGTATTGAATCAAAATGTCTCTGAAATATCGGTGTATTTGGCAAATAATGCATTTATTCCACTTCAGCTGTGGTAAAGTATGCAAACACAGCGCAAGCGTCACTACGGGAAGCAGAAAGAGTCAAACTCACGTCTCAGTTTTCAGCTCCTCCCGCCTCCACACGGCAACTCTCACCGATCGGTTACATCCAGCCACAGCCCATGTCCAACACAGCTAATGTAAAGGATGAAAGAGGGAGGAGTGAAGGTAAAGAGGGAGAAAATGGGGAGGAGTGAAGGTAAAGAGGATGGAAAAGAGGGAGGAGTGAAGGTAAACAGGTTGAAAAGAGGGAGGAGTGAAGGTAAACAGGTTGAAAAGAGGGAGGAGTAAAGGTAAAGAGGATGGAAAAGAGGGAGGATTGAAGGTAAAGAGGGAGAAAATGGGGGAGGAGTGAAGGTAAAGAGGATGGAAAAGAGGGAGGAGTGAAGGTAAAGAGGGAGAAAAGAGGGAGGAGTGAAGGTAAAGAGGATGGAAAAGAGGGAGGAGTGAAGGTAAAGAGGGAGAAAATGGGGGAGGAGTGAAGGTAAAGAGGATGGAAAAGAGGGAGGAGTGAAGGTAAAGAGGGAGAAAAGAGGGAGGAGTGAAGGTAAAGAGGATGGAAAAGAGGGAGGAGTGAAGGTAAAGAGGGAGAAAATGGGGGAGGAGTGAAGGTAAAGAGGATGGAAAAGAGGGAGGAGTGAAGGTAAAGAGGGAGAAAATGGGGAGGAGTGAAGGTAAAGAGGATGGAAAAGAGGGAGGAGTGAAGGTAAAGAGGTTGAAAAGAGGGAGGAGTGAAGGTAAAGAGGGAGGAGTGAAGGTAAAGGAGGAGGTAGAGATTTTGATGGGTGGATGGAGGAAATATCGAGGATGGTTGTGCACTGAGAATCATTCCCACCTCCAAGTTAATTGATTTTTCATTGTTCTTTTTTTTTTTTTTTATGTTTTTGAATTTCTGTCATTAACTGCAATGTGTACTTTCAACACAATGTGTTCAAGACTGTTAATATTAAAGAGTCATTTAATTGGAGTGTGTGTCACTCGAGTCCCCAAAGAGTCATTTAATCGGAGTGTGTGTGTCTCTCAAGTCCCCAAAGAGTCATTTACTTGGAGTGTGTGTCTCTCAAGTCCCGAAAGAGTCATTTAATCGGAGTGTGTGTGTCTCTCAAGTCCCCAAAGAGTCATTTAATCGGAGTGTGTGTGTCTCTCAAGTCCCCAAAGAGTCATTTAATCGGAGTGTGTGTGTGTGTGTGTGTGTCTCTCAAGTCCCCAAAGAGTCATTTAATCGGAGTGTGTGTGTCTCTCAAGTCCCCAAAGAATCATTTAATCAGAGTGTGTGTGTGTGTCTCTCAAGTCCCCAAAGAGTCATTTAATCGGAGTGTGTGTGTGTGTCTCTCAAGTCCCCAAAGAGTCATTTAATCGGAGTGTGTGTGTCTCTCAAGTCCCCAAAGAGTCATTTAATCGGAGTGTGTGTGTGTCTCTCAAGTCCCCAAAGAGTCATTTAATCGGAGTGTGTGTGTCTCTCAAGTCCCCAAAGAGTCATTTAATCGGAGTGTGTGTGTGTCTCTCAAGTCCCCAAAGAATCATTTAATCGGAGTGTGTGTGTCTCTCAAGTCCCCAAAGAGTCATTTAATCGGAGTGTGTGTGTCTCTCAAGTCCCCAAAGAGTCATTTAATCGGAGTGTGTGTGTCTCTCAAGTCCCCAAAGAGTCATTTAATCGGAGTGTGTGTGTGTCTATCAAGTCCCCAAAGAGTCATTTAATTGAAGTGTGTGTTTTTTTTGTTTGTTTTTTGGACAATTACTACACTTTACAGAAGAACATGACTAATGTGTTAAAGCCCCAGTGAGTTAGCCTGGCTCCGCCCTCCTACGCACTTCCGCTCAATTTTATTTTCCTTCAGTACTACGTCTGGGATTGTGCTGTAGACTTTGGTTTCCAGAAATAATTTTTTTACCGGTCCAATCAGCGAACAGAGGGAGTGGCTGAGAACGATGACGTTGATGTAGCGCGTCAGTTTGAGTTGGAGTTCAGTAATGGCAGCGGAGAAAGACGTGAGAAAATCTATTCGGTCCGTTGTTGCAAAACTGCCGAATATCCAGAAGTTAAAGCCGGAGCAAGATCAATGTTTGCTAAGTGTTGTTGGTGGCCATGATGTTGTGGCCCTCCTCCCCACGGGGTTCGGGAAAAGTTTAATTTTCCAGCTCACTCCGCTAGTGGTGAATGAGTTAGCTAAGGCGAACGATAGGATGCAAAGCCGATAGTTGTTGTCGTCTCCTCTTGTTGCACTAATGGAGGACCAAGTGAGGGAGGCAGAAAGGTTAGGAGTTGGTGCTGGGCAGCTCGGCGTGCACGATGATCACTGTACAGCATTTGCGGCAGATCCGAAACGACCGCAGCGGCGTATTGTTAATGATTACACCCAGCTTCGACAGTTGACTGAATACATCACTGTCCTTAGTGTCAAATAAACATTTAGAATTTAGAATTGTTCCTTGAACTCTTAAATTCGATGAACAAAACATGCAGCTCTCGTTGACAGACATCTTATTCTAAACATAATCCTCTGATCATTCGGACTTGTTTTTTTATTGCTTAAAACAATACACAAGTAATAACAGAAAACATAATACAAAAACAAACAAAAAATAATAATAAAAACAAAACAAAAATAAAACAGTAGGAGGATAATATAAAATAAACATGAACAAGTTAAGAGAATTACATGACACTGAAAAAGGAAAATAATTACAAACAGTTAATGTTTTTAAGGCTTTTTTTGTTCTCAGACAACTTAATTGAAAAGAGGTATTTTTAAAATTCTTTCACAAATATAAGAAAGAGAGGTTTAGCATTTAGATATTTAGATTTATGAATATGGAATTCGGACTTGTTGTTTCCAGCCGGTTACGGCGCATGACATACGTCACGACCACACGTTAGCGATTGGCTATGGCAGATCCTGAGTGACGCTGGGCAGATCCAATAGTTTTGAACTTTAACAGAGAACCCGCCTACAAGGAAGTAAACGTTTCTCAATGGAGCGAGGCCAGACTCTCTGTACAAATGAAATGTACGAGAGTCTGGTAGAACCAGGCTACCAGTGAGTAGCCAAAGACTCAAGATGTTTTTGTGATAATGATTATTTTGCAGTCGATGCTAAATTAACTAGAGGGATGCAGGCCGTGGTCTTAGAAAAACTATTTAGGCTATATATATATATATTAGTTTGCGTGCCGTGTGCTCGGCTGCTTGCTGTGTTGTGATCGTAATTATACGATCACGCGAGAGAGAAAGTAGATGTGTGCAGTTTCAGCCGTCCTCCTCTGATTGTGATGTGATCGAAATAACAAACAAAACAATTTTGTAAAATGATATATGAATCATTTTTATTTTATCATATATCATTTTACAAAACTTTTTTGTGCATGTGCTCCCGCACACACAATTTCAGTCACAACACGCAGTCAGAGGATGCGCTGAAACATCAGCTCGCGATGCTGTTCCCTTCATTCATAACTCGGACTGAGAAGGATAGGCTATATTTGTGTAAATAGTTGTGCAACTGCGCAAACTTTATGAAGTTTAATGTTTGGGTTCCAGGGGAATTTATGACTGTTTCACCTTTTCAACCTCATCAAAGTTTCGTAATTAGTAAGTTCTGTGCTTTTTCTCTTTTTTTTCTTGTGTGCTGACTGATGAGGGGCCGATGTGCCTTGGTGAAACGGTGTTTGTACATGTAGCTTATTTTTTTAATTATCGTGGCAAGCAATCATAAAATACAGCATATTGCACAAAAAAAAAGCAATTTACTGAGAAACGGACCTCGGGTTTGGGTCGGGCTCAGGCTTAAAATATAACCGTAATGTTCGGGTCAGGTTAAATGATTTCGGGTACGGGCCGGGTTTGGGCTTAAGTTTAAAGCCTGTGCTGACCTCTACTTCAGGCACATAACTTGTAAAATTTCAGCAATTATTAAATGACTTCTGTAGAGCTGTTTTACAGTTGAAATAGAATTGAGCTGAATAATGACACTATTGTCTTCAGTTCCATCTTTGGTTCTCTCTGATAGTCAATCAATCAAATACAGTCAAATGAATAATATTTCTGAATGTTAATTGTCATTCCCCAACTGAGCAGTGAAGGACACTTCATCTCAAGCTACAAATCAGACAAAAATGTTGGCTACCCATTTTCTGTGATCTTGACGAAATAAAAATAAAAATAAAAAACTGTTTACTCACTAAATATATACCATCTCAACAAAGTCCTGATATTATACCTTTACCAGAATCTGTGTATCACCATGGTCCTCAAAGTATGACTTAACCAGAGTCTGTGTATCACCATGGTCCTCAAAGTATGACTTGATCAGAGTTTGTGTTTAATGTCCCCAAAATGGACATAAAAAATACTGTCCCTAAAGTGAAGGCAAAATGTCAGGTCTTTAAGGAAGACTTTTATTAATAAAATCAAGTGATAAGTGTGATGACAGCTTCTCCAGAAGTGCAGTCATGTCTTTCTTTTGTCTCTAGACCCTTCAGAAAGGGGTGTCCCTAAAGGTAGGGTTCCCAGTCATACGTCCTCACATTGTGGTTAAGTAGGTATGTGTGTGTGTGTGTGTGTGTGTGAGAGCGTGTGAGTGAGTGTATGTGTGAGCCTTTTGAGTGTGTGTGTGTGTGTGTGCGTGGGTGTGTGTGTGTGTGTGTGTGTGTGTGTGCGTGCGCGTGCGTGTGTGTGTGTAGGTGCGTGTGTGTGAGTGTGTGTGTGTGCGCGTGCGTGCGTGCGTGCGCGTGCGCGTGTGTGTGTGAGCGTGTGAGTGTGTAAGTGTGTGCCTGTGTGCGTGTGTGTGTGTGCGTGGGTGTGCGTGCGCGTGTGTGTGTTTGTGTGAGTGTGTGTGTGTGCGCGTGCGTGCGCGTGTGCGTGCGTGCGCGCGTGTGTGTGTGTGTGCGCGTGCGTGTGTGTGTCAACAGGTGGATGCTGACAGTTGCAAATGATTTCCTGCTCGACAGAGGCTTGATGAACATGATTGCCTCATATATCCTGCATTCAATCACTCGTACAAGAACTCAGAATCATGTCAGTTTCGGTGCGATTGAGGGTTCCAGGTGGTGTGTGCGTGAGCGCTGCTTCTCTGTGTTTAGGCTCGTATTGCAGGTGAGATCTGAGGAGTCGTGATTCAGGCCTCATTTCTGTTCCCTTCACAGGTGACGACTTTCTGCCAATTAGAAGCAGTAATTACAGCCGGCGTGTCATCTGAGATTAACATCAGAGTCACACGGGGACAGACTCCTCTGAAGTGATGGAGAGGATAGAAAAGGTTTAACTGTTCTTTAACTGTTCACCCAGAGCGCCGCTGAACGGACACTGAATGATAAAAACACTCGTCATCACTGGAATATTTACTTCATTCCAACAGTAATCTGCAACTACAAGTGGAACGTTTGGCAACACAAATGTGGATGAAAGTTTAAAAAACATCTAAACGGCTTTGAAGTCTGAGCACTTGAGCAGACGAGGACACATTTGAGGCATGTAGACATTGTTAGAAGGTTGCTAAGCAGTTGCTCTGGTGTTCTATAGTTACTAGGGGGTTGCTAGGAAGTTGTTCTGGTCTTCTGACATTGCTAGGTGGTTGCTATGGTGTTCTGGTTAGTCTCAAGGGTGTTGCTAGGCAGTTGCTGTGGAGTTCTGACATTTTCTAGGTGGTTTCTAGGGTGTTGCTAGGCAGTTGCTCTGGTGTTCAAATATTACCAAGTGGTTGCTAGGGTGTTGTGGCTAGTTCCTATGGCATTGCTAGGACGTGGCTCTGGTGTTCTGGCATTGCTAGGTGGTTGCTAAGGTGTTTTGACTGGTTTCTAGGGTGTTGCTTGGCAGTTAATTTGGTGTTCTAACATTACTAGGTGGTTGCTTGGGTATTGCTAGGCAGTTGATGTGGAGTTCTGACATTTCTAGTTGGTTGCTAGGGTGTACTGACTGGTTGCTTCGGCATTTCTTGGAAGTGGCTCTGGTGTTCTGGCATTGCTAGGTGGTTGCTAGGGTGTTTTGGCTGGTTTCTAGGGTGTTGCTGGGCATTTGATGTGGTGTTCTAACATTACTAGATGGTTGCTAGTGTGTTTTGGCTGGCTTCTAGGGTGTTGCTGGGCATTTGATGTGGTGTTCTAACATTACTAGATGGTTGCTAGGGTGTTTTGGCTGGTTTCTAGGCTGTTGCTAGGAAGTTGTTTGGGTGTTCTAACATTGCTATGTGGTTGCTAGTGCGTTGCCAGACAGTTGGTGTGGTGTTCTGATATTGATTGCTGGTTGCTAGGGTATTATGGGTGGATTTTAATGGGAGTTTCAGTCTAATTGACACCCAGCTCAATATCTCACTTTATAAATAAATACAGTCCCCAGGACTCAAGAGGAAATAAGAAACTCACCATCTCTCTGTCTGATCGCAGAACATCCGCCGTCCAGAATGTTAATTCTCAACACTAAACACACAGCACTGACGTTAACATTCAACACCACTTTACCAAGAAAACACAAGTTTAAAGTTCACTCCCCTAAAAAACAGACTGTCTATTCTTGCTAGAATAAGGTATAATAGGGTTAGGGTGAAATTTGTTGGTCTGAAATTTGTTACATCTGAAAGTCTGTGATATTTAAGCTTTCACATTTCTTCAGCATCTATAGTTAAATTCAGAAAACTAAAATATTGCCTGTTCGCTGGCATTAGACTGACCTCTGACCCATTCAATCGCTTATGAATCAGAGCACTGGAATCTCTGTGACATGGAATTGTTGAAATGAGCAGAACACATCATATGTAAACTATGACCTTTGACCTCTTGGTGTCTTTATCACCTCAACGGCCCTTTGACCTTCAGATCATCAGACCCTCGTCACGTCATTTACCAGTGCTGATAACACAAGAGTCTTTATGCTCACACTAATGACCCACAATCCTCCAGCACATATATCTGTTATCTGTTAATGACTGAACCTATCACGCCAGAATTTCATTATTTAGGGAAAAAGCGCCCAAGGAGAGAGAGAGAGAGAGAGAGAGAGAGAGAGAGAGAGAGAGAGAGAGAGAGAGAGAGAGAGAGAGAGAGAGAGAGAGAGAGAGAGAGAGAGAGAGAGAGAGAGAGAGAGAGAGAGAGAGAGAGAGAGAGAGAGAGAGAGGGGCTGATGGGAAATATTCTGCAGTCCTCTGACAGGACTCTGAGGACAATCTCCCACTGTGAGACTGAGTCTCTCTTCTCAGGCCAATCTCGTGCCAAAGTCACATCAGGAAATCAAAATGGCTCTTTCATAACTCATCTGACTGATTCATACTGTATATACACAGAGAGCCGGAGATAATATAATAAACACTATAGCAGTGAGAAGTTTGGACACTCTGGACTCAATTCAGGAGCTACTGCTGAACATTAGTTGTACAGTCTATTTTAATGTTTCATATTTAGATTAATTAATAAACGTCAGAATACTGAAGTATCTTCCTAGAAAAGATCGGTAAATAATGATTAGAATAGTTACTCATTTAGTTCACTTATATACATAATTGTTCCAAAACACCTCATCAACTGCCTAGGGCCACCTAAGAAACCGGCCAAAACACCCTAGCAACCACCTAGTAATGTTAGAACACCACATCAACTGCCTAGCAACGCCTTAGAAACCGGCCAAAACACACTAGCAACCACCTAGTAATGTTAGAATACCACATCAACTGCCTAGCAACGCCTTAGAAACCAGCCAAAACACACTAGCAACCACCTAGGAATGTTAGAACAGAAGATTAACTGCCTAGCAACACCTTAGAAACCAGCCAAAACGCACTAGCAACCACCTAGTAATATTAGAACACCAGATATAAATGCTTAGGAACACCATGGAAACCAGCCAAAACACACTAGCCAGCACCTAGTAATGTTGAAACACCACATCAACTCCCTAGCAACACCTTAGAAACCGGCCAAAACACACTAGCAACCACCTAGCAATGTTAGAACACCACATATAAGTGCTTAGGAACACCAAAGAAACCAGCCAAACACACTAGCAACCACCTAGTAATGTTAAAACGCAAGATCAACTGCCTAACAACACCTTAGAAACCGGCCAAAACACACTAGCAACCACCTAGTAATGTTAGAACAAAAGATCAACTGCCTAACAACACCTTAGAAACTGGCCAAAACACACTAGCAACCACCTAGTAATGTTAGAACACCACATCAACTGCCTAGCAACACCCTAGAAACCGGCCAAAACACACTAGCAACCACCTAGTAATGTTAGAACACCACATCAACTGCCTAGCAACACCCTAGAAACCGGCCAAAACACCCTGATTTAGTATGTCTAATTTTGACTTTTTATCTCATAATTGATGTAGTATCTCATAATTTTGACTTTATCTCATAATTTTGCTCATAAAATAGTTCGATGTCCCAGTGAGATGGGTTTGAATGAGACCCAGGGATTCCTGTGCTGTGAATTGTGGTGTTTCTGATGGTCAGAACCGCTGCTGGTTCATTTGACTGTGAGAAAACCTGTAGAAATGCAGATAATCATTTCATCAGCCGTCATCCCTCATCCTGTGATTTCTGATCCATCTATGAATATGAGGTGTGTTAGATATCTTCATGAAGAGACGTGTGTTCTTTCAGTCAATATTCTCCTAAAGCCGCTCAGAGACTCCCGACTGATTCATTCTCAGCTCTGAATACAAAAATCACTGCAAATAACCCGTAACAGAACAACACGAAGAAACTGATCACGGCTCACAGATCCTCAAGTCTCTCTCATGTCATCATTTAAGCACAGACTCACAGTTCAGTGTTTTAGTATAGGAACACATGCAGGCCTGTATACATGAAGCTAAAAAAATACTGTAAAAATCATTTCAGAGACTGTACAGTGACGTAGCTGTTCGACACTCATGCACGTGTTGCAAATATCTGCCAATGGGGTCCGGAAATTAAACTTAATTCAAAAGGGAAACCCCATAGACAGGTATTTGTTCTTGTTTTAAACTCACTTCATTTTGATACATATTGACTTAATAATATCATCAGTATTTTTGCCTCTCCAGTAAATGCATCTTGATTTCAGAATGTTTTGATATTTGTGCTGGAAAACATTTCTTTAGTTTGTTGGCTCCATTTGCTCTCATTATACGGAGCAGCTCCAGAGTTCTGCTAAACATTTTATTCATGTTTGACTTCTGAGTGACGAGGAATAATAATAATAAGGACCAGCGCATCATTGAGATGCATTGGATCAGTCGTGCTGGTAAACACAGACTCTCGTGTGGATGGTGTCAGCAGTTCTATGGAAGTTATAATCATCACACGGTCCTGCGTCATCGTCAAAAACAAGATCATGTTTCCAAAACAGAAGCTCGAGCAGATCCAGCGCATTTGCTCTGTTCTCCTCGTGCAGCTCTTTGTTTTCGAGATGAAACATTGGTGAAGTTTTATCCGCTATTAATCGTCTGGCCTTGACCTTCAGTTCATAAGGAAGTGCGCTAACATCCGGCTCTAACGTGAGGAAAATAACCATGGCTGACTGCTTCCCTCGCTTTTCATAATCTCGTCTTAAATGACGGTTGCCTTGAATGTGTCCGAGCGCAGCATCATAATCATAACCCTCGGGAGAGATTTTACACGTGTACAAATGGTTGAGTCGGTTAATTCATCTGCTTCAGTCTTTGAGTCTGAGCACAGTTCATAATGTTGGAACACCATATCAAATGCAACACCATAGAAACCGGCTAAAACACACTAGCAATCGCCTAGTAATGTTAGAACACCACATCAACTGCCTAGCAACACCATAGAAACCGGCCAAAACACACTAGCAATCGCCTAGTAATGTTAGAACACCACATCAACTGCCTAGCAACACCATAGAAACCGGCCAAAACACACTAGTAATCACCAAGTAATGTTAGGACACCACATTAACTGCCTAACAACACCCTAGAAACAGGCCAAAACACACTAGCTACCACCTAGTAATGTTAGTACACCACATCAACTGCCTAACAACACCCTAGAAACCGGTCAAAACACACTAGCTACCACTTAGTAATGTTGGAAAACCCCATCAACTGCCTAACAACACCCTAGAAAAAGGCCAAAACACACTAGCAACCACCTAGTAATGTTAGAACACCACATCAACTGCCTAACAACACCCTAGAAACCGGTCAAAACACACTAGCTACCACTTAGTAATGTTGGAAAACCCCATCAACTGCCTAACAACACCCTAGAAAAAGGCCAAAACACACTAGCAACCACCTAGTAATGTTAGAACACCACATCAACTGCCTAACAACACCCTAGAAAAAGGCCAAAACACACTAGCAACCACCTAGTAATGTTGGAAAACCCCATCAACTGCCTAACAACACCCAAGAAACCAGCCAATAGACACTAGCAACCACCTAGTAATGTTGGAACACCAGATCAACTGCTTAGGAACACCATAGAAACCAGCCAATACATATAAGCAACCACCTAGCAATTTCAGAACACCAGAACAACTTCTTAGCAATGCCCTAAAGATCATCCAAAACACCCTAGCAACCACATAGTTATGTTTGAACACCAGAGCAACTGCTTAGGAACACCCTAGAAACCATCCAAAACACCCTAGCAACCACATAGTTATGTTAGAACACCAGAGCAACTGCTTAGGAACACCCTAGAAACCACCTAGAAATGTCAGAAGTCCACAACAACTGCCTAGCAAAGTTTGACCTTTTTTTTTAACACTGCTGATTTACCTTTAAACTCACAATTATTAAATGAAACGTGTCATCATTTACTCACCCTCAAGTTCATAATAGATAAGGGATGAAACTCTTAAGGACTGTCACATCAGTGTTATCAAACACATGTTAAATGACCAATCAGAGACGTATTGTTCCTTTAAATGAGTCGGTGAATAAACGAACGGGCAAAAGAATGAATTGAATGCCATTAGGCTCAAGTTAATCAAACCTATAAAAGCTCAACGTATTTTCCTGACGATCAGGTGAGCTGAAAGCCTGGAGTCCTTCACTGCATCAGTCTTCATTAGACCTGGAGGTCAGGGAAATAAACACCGCTCAAAGTGTCCTTGATCGTGATCTACAAATCATTCAGTGGATGTTCACGAATGACCCTGATTTCCCATCATGCATCTGCACTCTTTAGATCAGCACTATAGCTCACTTCTCTTAGCATTCTGCAGAACGTAAACTACTGTACATACAGTCTGCACATGTGCCTGAGATACTGTTACTGATAGTTTGATTATAAAGTCAAACCCAAAATTATTCAGACACCATGGATTGCAGGACACTATAGTTCATTTATGTAAGTGAGGAGAGCAAAATAAAGTAAACTGTGACATATTACACCCAAAAACTCTTCATACAGTGACTACCAGTAAAGATTGGGAGCAGAAATGATTCCTCCACTTTGAGCTGATCATGTTTTGCTGAAGTGTGTTTTCTGTAATTGCTAATGCTCTTTTTACACACACACTGGACAACATGAAGCATTGCTTGGTCACTGGTTGAGCTAAACTGGTATTATCTAATTGTGGAGTTAAATTTAACAGCTGACAGATATTCAACATAATTCATGTGTGAGAGTCTAACAGAAGGACGGACAAAACCAGTCAAATATCAACTGATATTCTTGTCATATTTATTACCATTGTCTAAAACTATAGCGAATAAACTGATAATGTGAGAAATGTTGAAGGTGTCTGAATAAATTTAGGTCAGACTGTAAATCTGGGACTATAGACTATATAGATCTGACTATGTGAGACTATAGATTGAATGAATCTCTTTTCTTTGCATGAAATATTGACATTACAGTACAGAACGACTCTAATCCTGAACATTGTATAAGCATTCGTTTCATGTGCGACTGACAGGAAGGAGAATAAACGTCACATGCTTTTGATTTTCCCGGTAAAAACACAGAGTCCTTCACAGAAACATCAGTCTAGGCTTTCACACACAACCAGGGAAGGTCTCGTTTTATACGTTTTGGCAATAAAAAAGCGATTAACACATGATGATTCTTACACTGCAAAAACTTGTTTTCCATTTAAATCAAGATTTTTCTCTTCTTACCCCATTGACAGATCATTTTGCTTGTTTTAAGCAACAACTCACTTAATTTAGATTTTTTTTAAACAAGATATCATTTCTTATATCATTTAACTAATCTAGTAAATGCTTCTTGATTTAAGAATTTTTAGATATTTGAACTGGAAACAAGACAAAAAATAGCAAGTAAGAAAAGCATTGTTTTGCAGTGTACATACAGCCCTTTAACCATTAAAAACATGTTTATTGAAATAAAGCTGAATAAAATACACTCACCTAAAGGATTATTAGGAACACCTGTTCAATTATCTAATCAACCAATCACATGGCAGTTGCTTCAATGCATTTAGGGGTGTGGTCCTGGTCAAGACAATCTCCTGAACTCCAAACTGAATGTCAGAATGGGAAAGAAAGGTGATTTAAGCAATTTTGAGCGTGGCATGGTTGTTGGTGCCAGACGGGCCGGTCTGAGTATTTCACAATCTGCTCAGTTACTGGGATTTTCACGCACAACCATTTCTAGGGTTTACAAAGAATGGTGTGAAAAGGGAAAAACATCCAGTATGCGGCAGTCCTGTGGGGGAAAATGCCTTGTTGATGCCAGAGGTCAGAGGAGAATGGGCCGACTGATTCAAGCTGATAGAAGAGCAACTTTGACTGAAATAACCACTCGTTACAACCGAGGTATGCAGCAAAGCATTTGTGAAGCCACAACACGCACAACCTTGAGGCGGATGGGCTACAACAGCAGAAGACCCCACCGGGTACCACTCATCTCCACTACAAATAGGAAAAAGAGGCTACAATTTGCAAGAGCTCACCAAAATTGGACAGTTGAAGACTGGAAAAATGTTGCCTGGTCTGATGAGTCTCGATTTCTGTTGAGACATTCAGATGTTAGAGTCAGAATTTGGCGTAAACAGAATGAGAACATGGATCCATCATGCCTTGTTACCACTGTGCAGGCTGCTGGTGGTGGTGTAATGGTGTGGGGGATGTTTTCTTGGCACACTTTAGGCCCCTTAGTGCCAATTGGGCATCGTTTAAACGCCACGGCCTACCTGAGCATTGTTTCTGACCATGTCCATCCCTTTATGGCCACCATGTACCCATCCTCTGATGGCTACTTCCAGCAGGATAATGCACCATGTCACAAAGCTCGAATCATTTCAAATTGGTTTCTTGAACATGACAATGAGTTCACTGTACTAAAATGGCCCCCACAGTCACCAGATCTCAACCCAATAGAGCATCTTTGGGATGTGGTGGAACGGGACCTTCGTGCCCTGGATGTGCATCCCACAAATCTCCATCAACTGCAAGATGCTATCCTATCAATATGGCCAACATTTCTAAAGAATGCTTTCAGCACCTTGTTGAATCAATGCCACGTAGAATTAAGGCAGTTCTGAAGGCGAAAGGGGGTCAAACACAGTATTAGTATGGTGTTCCTAATAATCCTTTAGGTGAGTGTATATATATATAAGATAAACTTAAATTAACGTAAACGTAAAATGACACTGGCGCTGCAGTTCTTGATGAATATTGAACATATTTCCAGTGAATATTCAGCGCATCTGCTGTAGTTTCACAGCATTGACTCAGTCATGTGATCGGAATATGAGATGAATCTGTGGATGTCCAGCATCGTGTCGTTGATCAGGAAGTTTTCAGTGATTAATGTGACGATGCCGCAGTAAACGAGCGTCGGGTTCACAGTGTTTCTCTCTCCGCTGGTGGTGTTCTCAGACACTGACAGTGAAATGGATTAAAGCGGGTTTGCTGACAGTGAACATATCAAATGTGCCGCTCTCGATTGTAGAAAGCAACATTCACAGGGCTTATGAACCTCTCTCTCTCTCTCTCTCTCTTGATCACCTGCTTTGTCTGAAGTGAGTCACCTTGCAAATATATGAATAGTAAATGCAGGGAAAGTAATCTGCTTCCTGACGGATACACGGATGCATTTGCATATATCACTGCCAGAAGCCTCTCTCCTGGAGAACCGGGATCCTGCGACCGGAATCCACAATAACACTCCGCAACAAAGGGGAAGGGGACAGCAATTTTCATCATTAGTATTATTATTATTAATGCAACAATTACATAAAGAAAATATTCATAATACACAATACCAAAGACAAAATGGCACATTGGTAACATTTAGAGGGGCCCCCAATTATACAAATGTTTTTATTCATTTTTATTATTTATGCTCATTGAAATTTAAAAAAACGTGTGTGTGTGTGTGTGTGTCCTGCTAAACCCTACATTATGCGGAAAACAGCTTATAAATCAGACCATTACATCTATGGAATGTCCCCATAAAGATAGAGAACCAGACATGTGTGTATGTGTGTGTGTGTGGGAGTGTTTGTGTGTGTGTGTGTGTGTGTGTGTGTGTGTGTGTGTGTGTGTGTGTGTGTGTGTGTGAGTGAGTCAAGTCAAGTCACCTTTATTTATATAGCGCTTTTTACAATACAGATTGTATCAACGCGCTTCACAGTGATAACATGAAAACAATATAACAAAAACAATTTAACAATATAACAAAGTTTGTTTCTAAAAGAAATTGCGTCAACGTCCACCTTAAGTAAGGCAGATCAATAATATTATTGAATATTAAATGTTAAATGTTCCCAACTAAGCAAGCCAAAATCCAAGGCAACAGTGGCAAGGAACCAAAACTCCATCAGGTGACAGAATGGAGAAAAAAACCTTGGGAGAAACCAGACTCAGTCGGGGGGCCAGTTCTCCTCTGGCCAACGGAGGAACAGTGCATGATTCGGGCAGCATTACAAGTCAGATTGGATCGGAACATTTAGAGTATTTTTTGGAAGTCCAAGTATGCACGCCGGTCTTAAGACGAGTTGTTGAGGATCAGTGCCGTCCACCATAGAGAGTCCATATCGCCCGTGTTGAGTCGTCACTTCATAGGCTTTGTGATTGGAGCATCTGAAGTCTCCGTGAGAGGCTGGATACAAACTGGAGCTGACGAACGCCATTTTCTCGGGACTCGCGTCCCGAGATAACAGCAGAAAAGCAAAGGGAAAATAATTAGCGTAGCTGCTGTTCATAATGATGATTTCCATAACACAGGCGTAAAAGACAAAACATGAAGACAGTGACTCTTGCGTCCCAAAATCACCCCCCTCCGTCCCCCACTCAACTCAGCCCAGCTTACTGACCTCTACGTCCCTCCTGCTGCTGAGACCTAACCACAATCTCACAATCTCTCCGCAACCCAACCATACGCGCCAACCCGTTGACTAAGGCTGTCGAGCCCCACTGGTGCGTTAATATGCAGTTTCAGTGGACAACGGTTCCGTATGGCATACTACCTACCGCAACACAATATCTGCCCAACCACCCGTCATTCACGCAATATACACAGGAACGTAATGACTGCAAACACTATGCAACCTATACAGATAACCTACAGTCTCTTCAAGTTTTATAGTATTAAATGCATTTGATCTGATTCAGCAGTGGTATAAAAGGTAAGCATTATGTAAATGCTTGGCTAAAAAGATGCGTCTTTAATCTAGTTTTAAACTGGGACAGCGAGTCAGAGCCTCGAACAATATCAGGAAGGCTATTCCAGAGTTTAGGAGCTAAATGTGAGAACGCCCTCCCTCCTTTAGTGGACTTAGATATCCTAGGAATGACCAGAAGCCTCGAATTTAGTGATGTTAAAGAATGCGATGGATTGTAGGGCGATAGAAGGTCCATTAAATACACAGGAGCTAAACCATTTAGGGCTTTATAGGTCAGTAATAGTACTTTGTAATTGATACGGAACTTGATAGGTAACCAGTGTAGAGATGATAAAATCGGTGTTATATGATCATATTTTCTTGATCTAGTAAGAACTCTAGCGGCTGCATTTTGCACTAACTGTAGCTTGTTTATTGAGGATGCAGGACAACCGGCTAATAAAGCATTACAGTAATCTAGTCTCGAGGTCATGAATGCATGAACTAACTTTTCTGCATCAGAAACCGATAGCATGTTACGTAATTTAGCAATGTTTCTAAGATGGAAAAAGGCCGTTCTTGTAACATATGAAATATGATTTTCGAAAGACAAGTTGTGGTCTAGTATAACACCCAGGTCTTTTACTGTAGTGGATAAGGTAACAGGACATCCTTCTATATTAAAGTTGTATTGTAAGTGGTTTTGTGGATAGTTTTTTGGACCAACAAGTAATACCTCGGTTTTATCTGGATTTAGTAGCAGGAAATTATGCGTCATCCAGCATTTTATATCTTTAAGACACTCTGTCAATTTTGATGAGTTAGTGTTTTCATCTGGCCGTGATGAAATATATAATTGAGTGTCATCAGCATAACAGTGGAAATTAATTCCATGTTTTCTTATAATATTACCAAGTGGCAGCATATATATTGAGAATAGCAGAGGGCCTAACACCGATCCTTGCGGCACTCCATAGTCTACTGACGTTATCTTCGATTTTTCCCCATTTAAACAAACAAAATGGTAACGGTCTGATAAATACGATCTGAACCAGCTTAATGCCTGTCCCTGAACACCAGTGTAGTTTTGTAGTCGATCCAAGAGTATTTTATGATCGATAGTGTCAAACGCAGCACTAAGATCGAGTAGAACTAGTATTGAGATACAGCCTTGGCCAGAAGCTAAAAGTAAATCATTTGTAATTTTAACTAGCGCAGTTTCTGTGCTATGATGCGGTCTGAATCCTGACTGAAATTTTTCATATATCTCATTTTCTTGCATGAAAGAGCACAATTGAGCGGACACAGTCTTTTCTAGTATTTTAGACATAAATGGAAGATTTGAAATCGGTCTGTAATTTGCTAAGTTATTTTGATCTAATTGCGGTTTCTTAATGAGAGGTTTTATTACTGCCAGCTTGAATATTTTTGGAACATGACCTAAAGATAAAGACGAGTTAATAATATTAAGAAGAGGCTCTTCCACTACAGGTAACACTTCTTTCAGAAATTTAGTTGGTATTGGATCTAATAAACATGTTGTTGGTTTAGATGCAATGATAAGTTTATTTAGCTCTTCCTGTCCTATAGTTGTAAAGCGGTGTAGTTGTTCTTGAGGGACGATAATTGAGGCTGAATCATAAGACACCATAGAGGATTGTACATTTACAATTGTGTTTCGGATGCTTTTTATTTTCTCATTGAAGTAGTTCATAAAATCATTACAGCTATACTGTAACGGAATAATTTGCTCGGGTGATGTCTGTTTATTTGTTAGTCTAGCCACGGTGTTAAATAAAAACCTTGGATTATTTTGGTTATTTTCTATTAGTTTGCGGAGATGCTCAGCCCTGGCTGCTTTTAGAGCCTTTTTATAACGTGACACACTGTCTTTCCACGCGATTCTAAAGACCTCTAAATTAGTTTGTTTCCATTTACGCTCTAGGTTACGAGTTTCTCTCTTGATAGCATGTGTAGTACTATTGTACCATGGTGCTTTAGTTTTCTCTCTAACCTTTTTTAATCTAATTGGTGCAACAATATCTAATGTACTAGAGAAAATGGTGCTCAAACTGCTAGTCATTTCCTCTAGTTCATCTGTTTGTTTGGGTTCACTGAGCAGCTGAGATAGATCAGGTAAGCTATTTGAGAATCTATCTATAGTGATTGGAAGGATTGTTCTGCCTGGTCGATAACGTGGCGCAACATGACAAATTTCAGCAGTACGTATTATACAAGTTACCATGTGATGATCGGTGAGATCGTCACTTTGCGGTATAATATCTATATCGGTTGGATTGGTTCCGTATGATATAATTAAATCTAGTGTATGATTTAGACGATGAGTGGGACCACTGACATTCTGCTTGACCCCAAAGGAGTTTAATAAATCTGTGAACGCAGTCCCTAACGCATCGTTTGTGTTATCTACGTGTATGTTAAAATCTCCAACAATTATTGCTTTATCGACATTGACCAATAGATCTGAGAGAAAGTCTGCAAACTCTTTTAGGAAATCAGTGTAGGGCCCTGGAGGTCTATATACAGTAGCCAAGGCTAGAGATAATAGGGATTTCTTTCTTACATCTAAGAGCGCAACGTTTAGCACAAGTACTTCAAACGAATTAAATCTGTGACCTGTTTTCTGAGTAACATTAATAATATCTCTATAGATTGTTGCAACACCGCCGCCACGACCGATCAGACGGGGCTCATGTTTATAACAGTATCCTGGCGGAGTAGACTCATTTAGACCGAAATACTCATTTGGTTTAAGCCAGGTTTCAGTAAGGCAAAGTACATCGAAGCTATTATCTGTGACCATTTCATTTACAATAACCGCCTTAGGTGTGAGCGATCTAATGTTTAGAAG
>NW_026606650.1:30000-32500 GCF_029890125.1 Rhinichthys klamathensis goyatoka | reverse complement strand
GAGAGGATGCGAGATACCGTTAAGTCAGAAAGGATGCTGGGATACTGTTGGGTCAGAGAGGATGCTGGGATGCCATTGGGTCAGAGAGGATGCTGGGATATTGTTGGGTCAGAGAGGATGCTGGGATACCGTTGGGTCAGAGAGGATGCTGGGATACCATTGGGTCAGAGAGGATGCTGGGATATTGTTGGGTCAGAGAGGATGCTGGGATACCGTTGGGTCAGAGAGGATGCTGGGATACCGTTGGGTCAGAGAGGATGCCTGGATACCATTGGGTCAGAGAGGATGCTGGGATACCGTTGGGTCAGCGAGGATGCTGGGATACTGTTGGGTCAGATAGGATGCTGGGATACCGTTGGGTCAGAGAGGATGCTGGGATACTGTTGGGTCAGATAGGATGCTGGGATACCGTTGGGTAAGAGAGGATGCTGGGATATTGTTGGGTCAGAGAGGATGCTGGGATACCGTTGGGTCAGAGAGGATGCCTGGATACCGTTGGGACAGAGAGGATGCTGGGATACTGTTGGGTCAGAGAGGATGCCTGGATACCGTTAAGTCAGAAAGGATGCTGGGATGCCATTGGGTCAGAGAGGATGCTGGGATATTGTTGGGTCAGAGAGGATGCTGGGATACCGTTGGGTCAGAGAGGATGCTGGGATACCATTGGGTCAGAGAGGATGCTGGGATATTGTTGGGTCAGAGAGGATGCTGGGATACCGTTGGGTCAGAGAGGATGCTGGGATACCGTTGGGTCAGAGAGGATGCCTGGATACCATTGGGTCAGAGAGGATGCTGGGATACCGTTGGGTCAGCGAGGATGCTGGGATACTGTTGGGTCAGATAGGATGCTGGGATACCGTTGGGTCAGAGAGGATGCTGGGATATTGTTGGGTCAGAGAGGATGCTGGGATACCGTTGGGTCAGAGAGGATGCTGGGATACCATTGGGTTAGAGAGGATGCTGGGATATTGTTGGGTCAGAGAGGATGCTGGGATACCGTTGGGTCAGAGAGGATGCTGGGATACCGTTGGGTCAGAGAGGATGCCTGGATACCATTGGGTCAGAGAGGATGCTGGGATACCGTTGGGTCAGCGAGGATGCTGGGATACTGTTGGGTCAGATAGGATGCTGGGATACCGTTGGGTCAGAGAGGATGCTGGGATACTGTTGGGTCAGATAGGATGCTGGGATACCGTTGGGTAAGAGAGGATGCTGGGATATTGTTGGGTCAGAGAGGATGCTGGGATACCGTTGGGTCAGAGAGGATGCCTGGATACTGTTGGGACAGAGAGGATGCTGGGATACTGTTGGGTCAGAGAGGATGCCTGGATACCGTTAAGTCAGAAAGGATGCTGGGATGCCATTGGGTCAGAGAGGATGCTGGGATATTGTTGGGTCAGAGAGGATGCTGGGATACCGTTGGGTCAGAGAGGATGCTGGGATACCATTGGGTCAGAGAGGATGCTGGGATATTGTTGGGTCAGAGAGGATGCTGGGATACCGTTGGGTCAGAGAGGATGCTGGGATACCGTTGGGTCAGAGAGGATGCCTGGATACCATTGGGTCAGAGAGGATGCTGGGATACCGTTGGGTCAGCGAGGATGCTGGGATACTGTTGGGTCAGATAGGATGCTGGGATACCGTTGGGTCAGAGAGGATGCTGGGATACTGTTGGGTCAGATAGGATGCTGGGATACCGTTGGGTAAGAGAGGATGCTGGGATATTGTTGGGTCAGAGAGGATGCTGGGATACCGTTGGGTCAGAGAGGATGCCTGGATACCGTTGGGACAGAGAGGATGCTGGGATACTGTTGGGTCAGAGAGGATGCCTGGATACCGTTAAGTCAGAAAGGATGCTGGGATGCCATTGGGTCAGAGAGGATGCTGGGATATTGTTGGGTCAGAGAGGATGCTGGGATACCGTTGGGTCAGAGAGGATGCTGGGATACCGTTGGGTCAGAGAGGATGCCTGGATACCGTTGGGTCAGCAAGGATGCTGGGATACTGTTGGGTCAGATAGGATGCTGGGATACCGTTGGGTCAGAGAGGATGCTGGGATACTGTTGGGTCAGATAGGATGCTGGGATAACGTTGGGTCAGATAGGATGCTGGGATACCGTTGGGTAAGAGAGGATGCTGGGATATTGTTGGGTCAGAGAGGATGCTGGGATACCGTTGGGTCAGAGAGGATGCCTGGATACCATTGGGTCAGAGAGGATGCTGGGATACTGTTGGGTCAGAGAAGATGCTGGGATACTGTTGGGTCAGAGAGGATGCTGGGATACCGTTGGGTCAGAGAAGATGCTGGGATACCGTTGGGTCAGCGAGGATGCTGGGATACGGTTGGGTCAGATAGGATGCTGGGATACCGTTGGGTCAGAGAGGATGCTGGGATACTGTTGGGTCAGATAGGATGCTGGGATAACGTTGGGTCAGATAGGATGCTGGGATACCGTTGGGTAAGAGAGGATGCTGGGATATTGTTGGGTCAGAGAGGATG
>NW_026606650.1:7500-12500 GCF_029890125.1 Rhinichthys klamathensis goyatoka | reverse complement strand
TGGACATAATAAACATTTGGCCTGCCTAAGAGGGGACCTACAAGACATTGTGCCCAGGGGCCTCTGAACTCTTAATCCGGCCCTGCCGGCGACGAGGGCCGTGGTCTACGAAATTTCCCGGTAGATTTTTTTGGTCCCACTCCGCCCCTGTCTACAGAGCTGCATAGAGCTAGTCCGAATGCAAGCACCCGACATTGGTATTTGTCCCTGTAAGAAAACCTCAGCAATTACCAGTGGCGTCAGGACCTCCTCTGAGCCGAAGCCAGATCTGAGGAGCGTTCTTCAGGCTAAGAAGGCTTCGGCTCAATAGAGGTCCTGAGAGTCTTTCTGCTGCGCTCTGTATGAGGAGCTCGACGGCCGGGGCTGGGGACGGTGACGGAGATACTTTTTAAATGCCTCCACTTGTCTCTTGGCCTTCTCGACGACTGTATTTACAGAGTTAACAGGGCATCTAGCAGAAAAGCTCTGTCCTATTTTTCATCTCGGACAGATTCAGCCATAGGTGCGCCGTAGTGGCCACCAGGGCTGCCATAGGCCACCGGTCTCCTTGGTGGCCCTGAGAGATAAATCTGAGGCCCGACGCAATTCTCAAACGTCGCCCCCTCGCTCTTATCCAGATCCCCCAACAGGTCAGCCTGATATGCTTGCAGAATTGCCATTG
This sequence comes from Rhinichthys klamathensis goyatoka, assembly GCF_029890125.1. NCBI lineage: Eukaryota > Metazoa > Chordata > Actinopteri > Cypriniformes > Leuciscidae > Rhinichthys > Rhinichthys klamathensis. Next base: position 11,839 of record NW_026606650.1, on the reverse strand, counting down.
TTGCCATTACTGACCTGCCTCTGTATGCTTTCCCCACTAAGCTAGATGAAGCTTTAAGTGGCTTAGTGGGCAGCACCGGGGCCTTCAGGGGACAGATAGCTGGCTAACGTGTAGCCCTGAGCATCGCCCCATAGCCGCGTTAACATAGCCTAATAACTTGGGGGCTGAAAAGACGGGACGACTACGGCTTGTTCCACGATCTAGACGGCTCGGGAAAAAGCTTGCTTTTAGGACGAGCGCCCCGTTTCTACATAGAGCGCTTGCTGAGGCCCAGAAGCTAACGCCGGTCAGGCCGGTTGTGCTTTTCTCCTCTCCTGGCCGTGACGTTCACTCTCGCCGTTGGACTACTTGGACACACGCGCTTCAGACGCGATCACGCAGGGCCGTTCCCAAAGCGGCGTTCCCAAAGCGGCGTTCCCAAAGCGGCGTTCCCAAAGCGGTGCCGACGCAGCGGAGTTTCCTCGAAAGGGAACTGTGTTAAGTGGTAAGTGCTGCTCTCTTATTGAGGATTATCAAATGAAAATAATTGATAAAAGTGTTAAATCGGCATACTATTCCAAAAAACAAAAAGCCTCTTCAGAATTGTAAAAAATCCAAACACACACACACACACACACACACTAATAAACTGTCATTACATTTTAAGTAAATATTGCTTGATCCACAGCTAGTCATATTTTAACCATGTTTATTCTATTTAACTGAACACATTTAATTGTGTTTACAATGAACTGATTTATGCTGATTCTAAACACTTTGATTAAATGCATTATCATTTAAATATAATCAAATAAATGCAAAGAGTTAATAATAAACTATCTTTTTCTATGCAAAAACCTTACCTTTAACAATTCTGTATGACTGACAAATATACATCATATTGAGTTAATCAGTTTGATTAAAACGTGCTCACTCCGTCTCAGTCGTGTGTGTGTGTGCGTTCAGTAGATGTGTGTGTGTGCGTTCAGTAGATGTGTGTGTGCGTTCAGTAGATGTGTGTGTGCGTTCAGTAGATGTGTGTGTGTGTGTGTGCATTCAGTAGAGGTGTGTGTGCGTTCAGTAGATGTGTGTGTGCGTTCAGTAGATGTGTGTGTGCGTTCAGTAGATGTGTGTGTGTGTGTGTGCATTCAGTAGAGGTGTGTGTGCGTTCAGTAGAGGTGTGTGTGTGTGTGTGCGTTCAGTAGATGTGTGTGTGCGTTCAGTAGATGTGTGTGTGCGTTCAGTAGATGTGTGTGTGTGTGTGTGCGTTCAGTAGAGGTGTGTGTGCGTTCAGTAGATGTGTGTGTGCGTTCAGTAGATGTGTGTGTGCGTTCAGTAGATGTGTGTGTGTGTGTGTGCGTTCAGTAGATGTGTGTGTGCGTTCAGTAGATGTGTGTGTGCGTTCAGTAGATGTGTGTGTGCGTTCAGTAGATGTGTGTGTGTGTGTGTGCATTCAGTAGAGGTGTGTGTGCGTTCAGTAGAGGTGTGTGTGTGTGTGTGCGTTCAGTAGATGTGTGTGTGCGTTCAGTAGATGTGTGTGTGCGTTCAGTAGATGTGTGTGTGTGTGTGTGTGCGTTCAGTAGAGGTGTGTGTGCGTTCAGTAGATGTGTGTGTGTGCGTTCAGTAGATGTGTGTGTGCGTTCAGTAGATGTGTGTGTGCGTTCAGTAGATGTGTGTGTGCGTTCAGTAGATGTGTGTGTGCGTTCAGTAGATGTGTGTGTGTGTGTGTGCATTCAGTAGAGGTGTGTGTGCGTTCAGTAGAGGTGTGTGTGTGTGTGTGCGTTCAGTAGATGTGTGTGTGCGTTCAGTAGATGTGTGTGTGCGTTCAGTAGATGTGTGTGTGTGTGTGTGCGTTCAGTAGAGGTGTGTGTGCGTTCAGTAGAGGTGTGTGTGTGTGTGTGCGTTCAGTAGAGGTGTGTGTGCGTTCAGTAGATGTGTGTGTGCGTTCAGTAGATGTGTGTGTGTGTGTGTGCGTTCAGTAGAGGTGTGTGTGCGTTCAGTAGATGTGTGTGTGTGTGTGTGTGTGTGCGTTCAGTAGATGTGTGTGTGTGTGTGTGTGTGTGCGTTCAGTAGATGTGTGTGTGTGTGTGTGTGCGTTCAGTAGAGGTGTGTGTGCGTTCAGTAGATGTGTGTGTGTGTGTGTGTGTGTGCGTTCAGTAGATGTGTGTGTGTGTGTGTGTGCGTTCAGTAGAGGTGTGTGTGCGTTCAGTAGAGGTGTGTGTGCACTGATGAGGTGATGTAGACTTTAATGTCTCTAAACCTGTGAAAGGCATTTAATGAGGTGCAACTGAGTCCTGAGGGGAAATACTACGGTAAGTCATCATCACCTCACAAGGCTGCTGTCTATTACTCCTGCCTTTGTGTCCAAATATTTACCTGAAACATGATGCGGTGAAGTCGAGCAGGTAATGAAGATTAAGAGCTCACCTGAGACTGAACAGAAACAGCTTTTATTCTCTTTCATCAGGAGGAGTTTAATTTATTATGATCTCTCTCTCAAGGGTAGTGGACACTGGATACGGTCTGCTAAATTAAAAAAAATATTAATAATTTTTAATATTATTAATAATATTTATTTCCATATATATATATAAAATTAAAAGACCACTGAAAATTTTGCAGTTTCTCTGAATTTATTATTTATATGTAAATCCGCTTGAGTTAAATTAACATTTTTGATTGATTCTACAACATTTCTTTCAAATTTCTAATAAAACTGCTTTAATTTAGAGCATTTAGTTGCAAAAAATGACAACTGGTCATAATAGTGAATGTTTTTGTCATGTTTTCAGACCTCGAATAATGCAAATAAATCAATTTTATATTCATTTTTAAACCACACTATACTAACGTTTTAAAAGTCCTTCTGTAGTCAGTAATTTTATACCTTAAAACTCATCTTTAATCACCAAAATTACATATTTAAACGTTTTTTTGTCTTCATGTCTTAAAATATCTTGAATGTAACTCGACACCCGTGCCTCATTAAGTATGCGCGGTTCTAATATGCAAATGAGCCCCGCCTCTACTCACTCACTCAGCTCAGAGATCCACTGGTTGACGATCACACGTTGATCTGATTGGTTACAAGGTCGTTTGTGACGTCAGAAACACCAACACATTAAAAGCTGGATTTTCTTTAATTTAGGAAGAGTTCAGAAATTTGGAAGAAATGTTGTCAGTAGTTTGTAGAATCAATCAAAAATTTTAAATTAACATATAAATAATAAATCCAGAGAAACTGCAACATTTTCAGTGGTCTCTTAATTTATTTCCATTTTTGAGTAGATCTTTTGAGTCAATGAATGAATCGTCCACAAAATGAGAATGAGCAAATCAAGACAGTCGACGTGGATCTAATGTTGAGTTTAACGGCACTTAACTAGAAGCTTTTTACTTTTAAGTTTGAGTTTACTCACATATTCTTCATGCATTTCATACCTTGATAACATTTATGCACATTTTGTCGGTTCATGCATTACTTGGGAATCAAACCCATAACCATAGAAGTCATTATGTTTAATGACATTCAGAGTACAACTGAAAAAGTAGCAGTTTCCGTGTCAATGATTTATGGTTCTGTCATGCTTTATTGGTGTTCTGTGTCAGTCAGGCTCATTGAGTTATGATTTATGAATTAGTGGTTAAGAGCAGCTAAAAATCTAATTAACCATTGTGTCAAGTGGCCACAGACAGAAACCCAGAGAGAACGAACGGGAGAAAACAAGCGTGCCGTCTTACATAAATGCAGCTGGAGAGGAGATTGACTTCCCAGCATGCTCTCTGAAGGAGAATGACGTTCCAGACACGTGCAGTGTGTCACTCATGAGATCCACCAATAGAGGTTATGCATTGACGTCACTTTCCCACCGGAACACGGACTGAGTGGCAAAATAACCTGCAATATGACTGGATTTAATAGGAGAAACTGTGAGAACGCGAGTAAAACGAACGATTATCAGTTTAAACTAAAGGTTGGACTGGATAGCGTGTTCCTTACGACTCACCAGAGATCCAGTGATCGTGGATACTGACATGCGGCAGGAATCATGTTTCCTCACATTTATATGAGCCTGATTTCCACGCCGGGGAAATACATAAAGCAAATTTGTCTGTGAACACTTTATATAAATACAATATAGGTCTAAATCTATGTGATTACTTATATCAGTGTTATATATCATCATATCGTCCAGCCACAGTGTAGTTTATTGGCAGTGTTTATTTAAAAACATCCAATTATGCAGAATATACGAGAGGTAATACTTAATTGATGAGTTGTCAATACAATATATAACAATACAATATATAGGGTGTGATTTTACCCCGTAATTCAGCATAGTGACACACACTAACTGCA